>NC_052499.1:13782360-14104831 GCF_016617805.1 Bactrocera tryoni
TTGCGAGTATAAAAAATAACAGCGCTTAAAAAGCGAATTTTACCACAAATTTTAGTTTTAGTATTTGGTCTATCAAAATTTTGATTTCTGATCAGTTCAAATCCCGATAAATCATTGTATGTAGAATTACATATATACAAGGCAAAAAATTTCATAATATAATAATAACTGGCGAATGAAACGCGTGATGTTTTGATCCAAGGCCTGAATCAAAGAGAGAATGTCCGCATAGACTTAAGACTTTACATATTCCCACAGAAAAAAGTTTAACAGTGTGATATCACACTATCTTGGTAGCCAATCGACCGACCCAAAATGTGAAATTTTCTGCTCACCAAATTGTTCTCTCAATAAATCCATTGATTGATGAGTTGTGTGAGAATTGGCACCGACTTATTAAAACCGGGTGTTGTGAGATTTCGAGCTACAATTTCAGGCATCAAAAAGTCGGTTATCATGGCGCGATAACGGTCACCATTGACGGTTACGTTCTCACCGGCATCATTTTTGAAGAAATATGGACCGATGATTCCACCGGCCCACAAACCACACCAAACCGTTGTTTTTTTCTGGATGAAATGACAGCTCTTGAATCTCTTCAGGTTGCTCTTCGTCCCAAATGCGGCAATTTTGCTTGTTTACATACCCATTGAGCCAGAAATGGGCCTCATCGCTGAACAAAATTTGGCTCGAAAACGTCGGATCTTCTTGGAACTTTTCAAGAGTCCATAGAGCGAAGCGATGTCGCTTGAAAATGTCGAGCGGTTTCAGTTCTTACACAACCTGTATTTTGTAGGCTTTCAATTTAAGACCTTTACTTAAAATGAGCCAAGTCGTTCCATACGTAAGTCCAAGTAGCTGTGAATGACGCCGAATCGACTCTCTACGGTTATGTTTGCTATACTTTCTTCACTGTGTGCTGGACGTGGTGTATTTGGTCGCATATTATCCAATAATGAATGCTGGGTCTCAAGAC
Organism: Bactrocera tryoni; assembly: GCF_016617805.1. NCBI lineage: Eukaryota > Metazoa > Arthropoda > Insecta > Diptera > Tephritidae > Bactrocera > Bactrocera tryoni. The sequence continues at coordinate 13,783,337 of NC_052499.1, forward strand.
GGATGTTGTGAATAGTAGGTTAGTAGGTCGATTATGTAGACCATAAGTAGAGCGAGTGCTCGAAACACATCCTTTACCGAACGTGGTAAAGTTGAACGAACTTTAAACGTTATTCAGCAGTAAGTCTTTTCATGACGAAAAGAACTTCGTGTTTTAATTTTGTTTCCTGTTAGGAAAAAAACAAACAAAGGTTGAATAAGTGTTACGAAAATTTACCCCATATTTAATGGTCAATTAGTTAGTTAAAATCACTGGTCTTTCAAAGAAACGCATAGGTTATATATCGCCAATATCGATCGAACAGGACCCGTTCAAAGAATGACTGACGACTGATCGAATGCATTAATAACATGATTAAACCCAATTTTATTTGGCGATGAAAAAATGTTCTATCAACAAGGCAACGCTTTGACTCATTCAGCTTGCGATACAATCCTTAAATTGAAAGAATTGTTTTTTGAACTAGTCCCCCATCAGTACTGACCAGATTTGGCTCTTCGCAATTACTTTCTCTTTCCCAGACTCAAAAAGTGTTTCGCTGGAAAGCGATTTCACACAAATTTCGATTAGGTATCGTTACAACATATGTATGCCTTACTATAGATGAAGATTATGTCGAAGAATAAAGCCATGTTTCCATATTCGAGCAAATAATGAGTGATAATAATATGTAAACCAAAATGTTTTTGATAACCAAACTCATGTAAAACATTTTTATTACAATGCATATGCAAAAATCAATAACCTCAAATATCCCTACTTAAAATGTCATCATAAATTAATGATAAACCGTCCAATAAGAGTTCGAACAAACATCATCAGATAATAATCATATTTATCTCTTTACATAGAACGCTTTCCCAGCTAATTGATAAGGAAATCAAATTCACCGAACGTGGTCGGTAGAGCCGAAGTGTAGAGGGGTGGTAACAACAACATTGATACCGATGATAAACAAACTAATTGTTATCTAACGACAAATCTACAAACAATAGACGACAACAGCTGTGTGCTTCCGGAGAACACTTGTTCGGGTGTAAAGCGCACGTGTAGGACACGCGGCCCGTCGTATATACGAGTATAAGCCATATCGTTTTGTGACGAAAGTCATAAGTCAAATACGAGTACTGAAATCGGAAGCGACGCGTGCGCGCACTTAGAAAGCAGAATTTTTGAAAGGAAAATGCGAAAACTATTAAATGCCAATTATTCAATTAAATAATTGTGTTTACGAACGATTGGACGAGTCAACAAGTGAAGGGAATTACAATAACAACAACAATATTAATACACGTCAGTCCGCACCTTTGACCAATATTACCGCAAAAATGTTTTCCCTCGACAATTTCGATTTGGAAGCGACAATGGCGCGACACTTTTTCGAAGGCTCACAGGCGACGAATGGTTCCAGCTCCAGTTCGGAGTTCTTCTTCGGCGATGATGATAATAGCTCGGAGAGTGATGAAGATGATGCGTATAGCAGTGGCTTCAATAGTGATCAAGAGAACAATGAAAAGAGGTGGGTCACATGCAGTTACAATGGCGGTTCCGTTTTAGTTCTGATATCAATGCTTTCTTTCTTTTCGGAATTTAGTCGCTTGCATAAGACGCGCCGTTTGAGTGTGCGCCTCGCAAATGGCTCCAACAGCGACAAGCGGCCAATTTGCGTGAACGTCGTCGCATGCAAAGCATCAATGAGGCATTTGAGGGTCTACGTTCACATATTCCCACTTTCGCCATATGAAACGTTTGAGTAAAGTGGATACACTGAAGTTGGCCATCAGTTATATCACTTTTCTGAGTGAGATGGTGAAAAAGGATAAAAATGGCAATGAACCGGGCTTGAGTTTGCAGCGCAACTATCAAAAGGAGCCGCCGAAGAAGATCATCCTAAAAGATAGAAGTGAGTAGTAATAATATTTCTTACAACTTTGGTTTAGCGTTTAGATGAAATTAGATGAAATTTTAAATTTGTCAAATCTCGGTGTTCTTGCTCGGCTTATTTTCGAGATGTGTTCAAAAAATAACTGGAATTTTCTTTTTTTGACGGAGAAAATATTCATTCGTCTACGTTTATGCTGTCGCTTTAAAAATAGTTCCCATTCGATATTATGCACTTATGCCAGCGCTTCTCACAATCTCGTCGAAACACTTCTCAAACTCAAACAAGGTCAACGAGGCCTCAAATGAGGTAGACGAGGAGAAAAAGCTCCTTATTTTTAGAAATAGGAAAAAGTCATACGAATATGGCGGTTGGGGCATCGGTAGTATATTGTTTTTGATCATGAATTCACGAAAAAGTAACGAAGTGTCAGCTTTTGACAAACGAAAATCGCTAACCTTGTAAAAACTCGTCAAATATCCACATAATAAAAAAATTTTGACTTTAGACTGCCCAAACACGAAATTTTAAAACTGCTGTTGTTTTCTAAACATATCTCGTGTATGGTATATGGACGTCATAGTCGAGTGATTTGAGAGTAAGTTGATTCGATTAGATTAAATTTTAAGGATTGTCATGCCACCTGTGGTCTATTTTGTCCTCTCTTGTAATCCAATCGTACAACTTCGTTTAACCCAGTCAATTCAAAGAGACTTAGTGAAGCTCCTGGGTTTATGGTTGCAATGTATTCTCTCATCGAAAACAACTATCCGATAGCCTGACTGCTTCTTCTTGCCATTGCGGGGAAATCCAGCCTCTGTTGTCTCTGCTCTTTGATCGCAAAAGCGACACTGATCTGTGTAACAGTACCCTTATTTGTACAGATGACACCGCAGCTTGCCGTAACCTGTATAAAATCACACAAGCTGCCATAATTTGTTTCGGGGAAGAATGATTAGTTTTTTGAATTGTTTTTTTTTTTTTTGTACTCTCCCAGAAACAATGTCGCCTGTCGAAGCTCAGGCACTTGTGAGTAAGAATGGCATGAGGAGGATCATAGATCTACGGGCTTCGCTAGGTAATAATTGTTTTTATTTGAGCGAAAAATTTTCAGCTACTTGCTGATCATTGATGTTATCCAACCATAGGTTCGGGAAGTATTACCAATGTGAAATTAAAAGGCCTCAATTGCTTTAAGGAATGCTGTAAAGGAAACAATAAACATATCTCTTTTTTAAGCGAACACGTTAAGTAATAACAGCAATTCAATTATTTTTTCGAGTTCAACGAGGAATTTTCAAGGAACTGTAGTCAAAATCTCCCGAATTCGAAACTAAAAACAGAATTGAACATATGTAAGCGCTTTGCGTTGCCAGAGATGTAGATTAGAACTTTGAAGAGATCAGTTTGCCACTATTTTACAAAAAAGAACTTCAGGTTTGGTGGAGATCTGATAGTTTGGAGCTTCCCTCGCATTTTTCCTTATAAGCGTGGTTGGAATTATTTCCACAAATGTGGGTAAAAATCTTTAAGAGATCGGTTTGGTGGAGATCTGATAGTTTGGAGATTTCTTCTCTTTTTATCTCATAAAATTGGTTGGATATCTTTGTCGTTCACTCCTTGTGAGCGACGACGTGGGTTTGTTAATATTTTTTGAGCTATCACGTGACGTTGTGGAGCATACCAAAATTCTTGAAGGTTAATAACCTGTATATACATATGTATATAGTTTGTATGTTTCTAACGGTTGTACTTCATATGTAAAAATTATATAAATTTTAGCTGTTCATTGAAATATTCGCCGACTCAATTGAACTAATTATTACTCATAAGCAGATCTTGCACGCGATGTTAATGTTATACAATCATGCTTTTTGACATATGAACATCAATCAAATTGGTCAAGCGTGTACGCCTACAACTGAAGCCACGGGGTGGCTTAATATCGCATAATAATAATTTGCCTTAAATTTCGTATTTTTCACAAAAAAAACTGTGAACGATTTTATATTTTTGGCTGATTGAACAGATGAATTAAATTGACGACTCATAGCTTGAATCGGGTGTTACCGCGAATTTATGCCGCAAGCTGCACACTCAAATGTAGATCCTTTGAGCGAGAACACCAGCTTGAACTCGATGTAATACACCGCACCGCTAATACGATCGGGTGGTGGCAAACACAAAATTCATTTGCACACAGCTCACCCATAGACATAAAACCACACCACACACATACCCACAGGCATTTGCGTGCAAGTTCTATATTAGTTACTGCTTACAGCAGCCACAATAAGCTGCTAAGTGTGACTAATTAGAATTTTCACACTTTTCTCATGAAATCCTTCAAAAAAAAGGTGCTCGCCTAAGTTGAAAGGGGAAGCGGAAGTATCGATCATTCAGTGCCATCCAATGCGAATTTCTAAAATTGCCGATGATACTCTCATGTGTATGCATGTTGCACGTGGTATTTGTGGCAATACCCTATACCATACACCTTCTTCCCCTTCTGCAGCCGCTAATAAAACCATCTTTAGTCACGGTTTTTGGTTAATAATTCTTCTATTCAAATTGAATGAGGTGGCAGCGCATGCAAAAAAGGGGGTAGGCAGCAAGGGTATTGCATACATATATGTACATCTGTATATACAGTTATATATTATAAATTTGGATGAATATAAATTGCGTTCTGCAAGCGACTCATCGTGAACCAAAATGACAAACATTTATGTTTATTAGCCCTTATTTTTTTAGCTGAAAGGGTGCAAGTAGAAACGGAAAAGCGTTTAAAGTTTGTTTGCCGTTTCAAACATTTTTTTATAACTTATTTTGGAGTATTTTTTTTTAAGTTTGTCAAAACAAATAAATTTCAATTTTACTAGAAAGGATGTGCTCTTTCAGTTCCTATTTTTCAACATATGAAGATCACTTTAGAGATTGAGTTATTTGAACCGGTTTTGTATTTTTTAATTTTGAACTGATATGCTCGTTTGTAGATATTTAAGCGTTTAGTATGTTATTTATTTGTAAATAAATACGTTGATTTATATATTTTTGAAATTTCAATTTATTTTTTGAACAAAGGTTTAATCGGTTGTTATAAGATAACCACTAAGTGGGTTGTGGTTCTACTTCATTTAAAGGTACGGGTTTCTATTTAAATTTCTTTAGTCGAATGGCTTCGAACGTAGCCAAACTCACTTTCTTCTTCTTCTTTAATGGCGTTGACACGGCTTACGCAGTTATAGCTGAGTTAACAACAGCGCGGCCATCCATTTCTTCTTTTAGCAATTTGGCGCCAATTCGAGATACCAAGTGCATCTAGGTCCTTCTGCACCTGATCTTATTTCTCCAACGGAGTGGAGGTCTTACTCTTCCTCTGCTTCCCCATGCGGGAACTGCGTCGAATACTTACAGAGCTCGAGTGTTTTCATCCATACGGACGACATGACCTAGCCATCGCAGCCGTTGTCTCTGTCGTCGTATAACTCGTACAGCTCATCGTTCCATAGACTGCGGTATTCGCCGTCGCCAAACTGCAAAAGACCATAAATCTTTCGTGGAACCTTTCAATCTCGAAAACTCGTAACGCCGACCCATTAGATGTTGTCATCGTCAATGCCTCTGCACCATAAAGCAGGGCGGGGATGATGAATGACTTGTAGAATTTGGTCTTTGTTCGTCGGGAGAGGGCTTTACTTCTCAATTGTCTAGTCAGTGCGAAGTAGCACTTGTTGGCAAGAATTGTCCTGCATTCGGATTTCGAGGCTGACATTGTAGTTGGTGTGAATGGTAGTTCCAAGATTGACGAAATTATCTACGACATCGAAGTTATGACTGTCAACAGTGACGTGGGAGCCTACTCGAGAGTGCGAAAACTGTTTGTTTGATGATAGGAGATATTTCGTCTTGCCTTCGTTCCTCACCAGACCCATTTGCTTGGCTTCCTTATCCAGTCTGGAGAAATCAGAACTAACGGCGCGTTTGTTGATGGCAAGGATATCAATATTATCGGCGTACGCCAGCAGTTGTACACTCTTATAGAAGTTAGTACCTTTCTTATTTAGTTCTGCAGCTCGAATTATTTTATCCAGGAGCAGATTGAAGAAGTCGCACAAAAGGGAGTCGCCTTGTCTGAAACTTTGTTTGGTATCGAACGACTGGGAGAGGTCCTTACCGGTCTTGATGGAGCTTTTGGTATTACTCAACGTCAGTTTACACTGCCGTATTAATTTTGCGGGGATACCAAATTCAGACATCGCGGCATAAAGGCAGCTCCTTTTCGTGCTGTCAAAAGCAGCTTTAAAATCGACGAAGAGGTGGTGTGTGTCGATTCTCTTTTCACGGGTCTTTTCCAAGATTTGGTGCGTGGTGAATATCTGGTCGATTGTTGATTTTCCAATCACATCCCCAAGTGCAATTCTGGTACAAAAAATATGGCAACAAATCTTTTCGCCGTTTAAAAACTGTCTATTCGTTTAATCCTTTATTTTTATTCCAGATATGATCATGTTTCGAACTTACATTGGCTTCGGGGCAAACATTTTAAACTAAGACATCCTGTATTAGAAAATATTGTCGTCGCAAAGTAAAAAACACACGAAAATATCGACATTTCATCTTCGAATATATGTTAACCATTAGTGTATTCATTGAAAACCCCAAGTGAAAGAATCTCAATAAAACAAAATTGTCACGACAAACAGCACCAAAGCATCGAACCACATTTCAAGTTCTTATAATTTTTTAAGCAAAAATAACACTGGTCTACAGTGGTTTTACTACCCTAGATATAAGAGTCCACATATTTGTGCCCACAGTTCATGAAACTTTCTATGGTTTTTTAAAATTTGCTCTCGTTTATTTCTAAATCTTTATTTCCAGTTTAGACCTGAAAAATTGGAAAACATGAAACAAAATAACAGTTACATTTGTCATGTTTTGCTTTGAAAAATAAGGATACATTTAAGTAAATAGACAGAAAAATGTCCAAAACATCTGTTATTCTTCAATAAAACGCCTTTCATGAGCTCTTATTTTATAGAGGTGGCTATATCTTTTTAATGACCATCAGTAATCTGCCATTACATGACGATCTCAACAACCTTGATACCATTCTGTCATAATTAATTTTCATAATTATCTGAAAATTTATCCAGATGTTTGCGCAGATAGTTTAAGTTCATATTCAAATTTGTTTCTAGAGTCTGAGAGTTTATTTTGCATAATTTCTTCATAATTTGGCGCTTTATGGTTACCTAGGAAGTTTTCGAAAATCAGCTCAAAACACAATTCGCTTTCCAGAACAGTCAAGACATTGATAAAATCTCTATTTTTAGTAATTTCCGTACCGAATATTACACCATTCAGCTTTTCCATGTTGCGTTCGAAAATTTTTACTTTTATTAATTTCTGGAACAGTTGAAAGTTGTTCTTTAAGAGCTTTAAAAGCGATGCAACAAAAAATTGCGTATAAACAAGTACACACTACAACAAAAATAATGTAACAACAGATAAGAGGAAACAAGCAATGAAAATATAGCAAAAAGCAGAGAAATGGAGAAAATCAACATAATCATACCGTGAGAAATCCGTTTTACGCCAACAGATGGCAATACTTCAATAGACCACTCCATACATATTGTAAATGTACCCACGTCTGTGTATGGATGTGCATATGTATGTATATATGTATGTATGTAGATACTATATGTAGCAGTATATGTTCGAAAAAGTTGAATGATTTGGTGCAAAGCCCCAAAGGTACGAACAGCTAATAAACACCATTGAAGATGAGTGTACAAGGTGGCATAGGTAAAATAGTGGATGTGGGTGCTTGAAAGGAGGAGTAAATTTATTTTCCATGTTTGAGACTATTTAAAGGCTTGCAGTGTTAATTGTGAATTGTCCTTGAATTGATAAAACTTTAAATTTTATAGTTACACTGATAGTTTAATAAAAAAATTAATTTCGGTTGCACCAATGCTAGAATATCCTTCACAAATAAAATAGTATCGATATCTTGTTATACATATAAAGAAACTTTCCTTACAAGTGCTTGATTTTGATCGGTTCCAACAAATAAGCAGTTTACTGCAGAGAAATGGACAGATTACAAATTATTTCAAACACTGAGGGGCTTGTTCACCTACATACATTTTTGACTTCTTCGCATCTCAAACTCATAAATCCATGTTTCTTTAGCTGTTATAATGATTTCCATGAATGTGAGATCGGAATACGCACGTTCAATCATGTCCAAAGCGACCTATTTATGGTACTTTTTTTGAAAAAAAGTCAGCTTTAGTAGGACGAGTCGATCAAGACCGCGTTTCATACACAAAATATCCACTAAAATCTTTCGAACAGACGCGCGAGGGATACTGAGCTCTCTTGTCACCTCTCTAACACTTGCCTGAGGACTTTTAAGCTCTATATCCTTCACCTTTTTAATATTATCATCTGTTCAAGAGGTCAAGGGGCCTTTAGAACGAGGCATGTCTCAACGATCTCTCGACCGTCTTTGAAGGCTTATGTTTTTGAGCTTGTGTAGGCTTGTGTTCTTGATGAAACTGAATCAACGTAGCCTTTTCCAACACTCGCAGCGATTCCGCACACGATTTTTGGTTAGAAATACAAAATTTGAGGAAACTTTTCTTCGAGATTTTTATCCATTGCAAAAATCGCAACGCACTATTGAGGAGTACGGACTTAAGCAGCTGCTGTAAACAAATTGGTTGTCAGATTTAAGAACAGTCCTACCAACTGAGCAAAATATATGACCTGGTCTACGAAAAGGGGGCTTAGGCGCAAGAAAAAGGAGAACAATTAATGAGATAACGAGAAACTGACGATTATTTTTAACAGCTTTTCCCAGAAAACTAGTTTTCGCACGTTAGCCCCCTTTTCGTAGACCAGGTCACATATATATTTTTTTGAAATATAATTTATCCAGGAAATTTAATTACAATTTCCGTGTGCGTTTTTGTCCCAATGTATATAGATTCAAGGGAATAATTATTTTATAGAAAAGTTTTTATAAATCGCTGACATCGGACCGCGGATATACGTATAACGGTGAAAAAAACTGATTGATCAAAAAAATCATACAATCGGATCCACGTAACCGAAATGGACCTGGATTTTTATCTGGCAAAGATTGACAGTTCGACTCATTTCTATAAATTACTTCAGAGATATAATGTATTAACAACAATCGGATTTGCTGCAACATTTATCTATCGTGAACGGTAGATCCTTCTCAAAGACAGATAGACTCATCCAATCCTCTACCTAAAAAACGCCGTTATATTTTATTAACTGTCCGCACTAAGCGCACGCCCTGTGCATTTTCACACCAACAGGCAACAAGTAAGCACCGAAAATAAGAGTAAACCCAACAGACACATTACAAAGAAACTGACACCAATGTAAATAATGGAGTGAATGCTGCATTTTGTTAAGTGAAAACACTTGAAAAACACCATTCGTGCACTTCAAACACAGTGTCTGGGAAGCGGCGCAGCTTGACCTCACCCTTCGACCGCCCACACAATATATCTATGAAAGCGCATCGCTTACCGCCGCAACAAATTGCACGAAACTTAAGCTGTTTGGCAGGAAGCTGGTGGCACACAGCGTAACGCCCTCCAAGCCAGTCCATAAACCAGTGAGAACAAGCACATCTTTGCGCAAACCACTGATACTTGCTACCCTTGGTGCTGCAACACGCGCTGATTGGCAGCTTATGCTTAGCTGCGCTTGTTGTTGTTACAACTGCCGAAAATCCGAACATGCAGCACTGTACAGACACACAGAAAGGATAACTCGAATAAAAAACAAAAACAAAAACAAAGTGCCAAAAGGCAATCAGCATGCGAGTTTTTAACGTTTTGCGCAAACACACACACACACATGCAGGCACTCTTATTTGCCAAACAATAACAAAAATCGAGAGCAAAGCGGCAAGAACTTGCGGAAGCATAATTGTGGCACAGCATGCAGCTGCAATAACAAACAGGACGAGGCAGAGATTATGCGCCGTCGACATCTTCGTGCTTACCTTTGCTCATCGTCCCTCTAATGGGGTTGTAATGTTGCTGCTAATGGATTCTTGATTGCCAGTGCAGCAAGCCGCCAGACGGCTGGGGTTCGTGTAAACATGATGCGAGGCAGGCAACGAAAAGATCGAAAGGATTCTACAATGATTTATGTTGTTGTTGTTTTCGTTTTAGTTGTAATTGCATTTGTTGGCATTTTAATTGTTTGGGCGTTAAAATTGTTGACACTTTCATTGAAGAAATCAAGCACTGAGCTAATCCCTTTTTTGAGCCGAGGCGAGTACGATGTACATAGATACAGTTACATGTCCACTTAAAAAATATAAGATGATATTTCTGAAATAATCTGCCTTTCAGGGATTTTTTAATAATCATAGTTTTTATTTACTAGAGAAAACACATTTTTGTATCCACATACAATATAAGGGAAGGGTTTGAAGGTTAAGATGCCTTCGACGTTCTAATGAAAATAAAAACACTTGAGCTTTAGTTGGACGCAAATATGATATACTCCATATATTAGCATAGTTCAGCGAATTAAAAGACAGCGGCTACACTGGCTAGGTCATGTCGTCCGAATGGACGAAAACATTCCAGCTCTGAAAGTATTCGACGCAGTACCCGCCGGGGGAATTAGAAGAAGAAAAAGACCTCCACTCTGTTGGAGAAGGACCTGGCTGCACTTGGTAAACGGGGCTGTGACCGTGTCTACGCCAATAAAGAAGAAGAAGAAGGAAGAGCTAAGTTCGGATGTAACCGAACATTTCATAAACTTAAGACTTACTAGTATCAAAGTCAGGTAAATACCTTCAGGTGCATAAGATTTGTTATATGGGGTCTAGGGAAAGTTTCCACACGAGTCTTGCCGATATATGCGGTTTAAAGTAAACTGGAAGTTCAAAAATTGTTCTGTCAGGTATTTGGGGCTAAAGAAATTGTTAAACCTATTCAAACCATTTTTGGCATACAGACATACTTTTATTAGAAAAGGACTCGCTCAAAATTTCTATAATATATATCTTACAAACTGACCGATATTTTCGATCAAACGCTCGCATTTGGAGTTTTGATCCATATTCGGTATCTGGAGGCTTCAATAGTTTTGGTCCGACTTGGACAATAACGTGTACTATTTTATGCGTTCAATTCAAGGAGGCCGCAATCCGATGTCACTCGTTTTTTTTTGTTTGAAATATGGGTTTTCACCGAAATGTGGGCTGTGCCACGTCTATCGTCCAATAACGTTCCCGGTTCCTATAGAGTCCCATGTATCATCTTAGGTGTCAAATTTAATGTTTCTAACGCATTTCTCTTTCTTCTTTATGGGCGTAGACACCGCTTATTCGATTATAGTAGAGTTTACAACAGCGTGATGTTTCCTCTTTACACAATTTCGCGCCTATTGGAGATTCCAAGTGTATCCATGTCCTTCTCCACCTAGTATTTTCAACGAATTGGAGGTCTTCCTCTAGCCCCGCCCCTGTCTCTTAATTCGCTGAACTATGTCGTCGAATACCTCGTACAGCTCATCGTTCCATCGAATACGATATTCGCCGCGGCTAATCCGCAAAGCTTCTGCACCATATAGCAGGACGGGAATAATAAGTGACTTATCGAGTTTTGTTTCTGATGCTTAAAATTACGATTGTGTCGTAGAAAGGCAATTGTTAAGAAAAATCTGTAATTTCCCACACTTTATACCAATCTCTCTTACTAAAGTCCGAAGTTTCTTCTTTAAGGTTAAAATATTTCTCTATAAATTCCTGAAATACACGCACTACATCAAATTGTCTACTTTTACAGGCGGCGGTATTGCTCACTCGCTCTCCTGGTATCGCAAGGGTGACCGCTATCCGGGCAGTAAACTCTATGCACGCACCTGGACACCAGAAGATCCGCGTGCACCCACACACAGTTCACATCACCAGCACAATCACAATGGTGTACACCAATCACTGGGGCAGATGCCTTTGCAACAGCAACAACAGCATCAGCAACACCAAATAACAACAACAGCACAACAATTTCACAATCACAATCAGAATAGCAATCAAAGCGACGACTCAACCAGCGGCTACAGCAATTTAGGTGAAGGCAGCAGCACTGGCGGCGGCAGCACGTCAACGGAGGGATATTGCGGTGGCGCTGCCGACGGTATTGGCGCGTCAAAGTTGCAAAGCGGTGGTATCAATGGTGTGCATCAAAATGGCATCTAAACGGAATTATGACGGACCAATTTGAGAGTGCAATTAAGAAGAAGAAGTGAGAATGCGGAACTGATTTCTGACAACGATGCTAGTCAAGAGTGTGTTAGTAGTTATTACGATAAATATGTAAAAATATTATATAAATATTAAGTAAAAGTTCTTCTTCGACGTCAAGGCAAACACCAAGCTTCTGCTGTGAAATCCTCGCGAACACTTTAACATAACCTCTACAAGTTCTTCTGTGGTATAATAATTTTAAGTTATTATTTATTTAATTATAATTACTATTATTAAGTCTAAAACTCAACCTATCTCTTTAGAACGATTCAAAAAAAGACTGTTCTAAGTCAATACAAGTTTCAAAACTATCGGAAATTCGTGTTTATTCATTTATGAAGGTTCTGTAAGTAAAAAGTAAGTGATAAAGGGAAAATTTTGTGGACAAACTGACAGTTGAAGACTTGCAACACTCGGCGTGCTCCAGGAAAAAGAACATGCTGCAAGTTTTCGTGACACTTAGTAGGAAATTGTACAATGAAGCCGTCTCTAGACACCAAAAAGAATTAACTGGGAAGCCACTAAGAATCTAGGTTGAATGATAAGAATTCTTGACCTCGCTAAATTATTGCAGATACTCGTAAAAAGTGGAAAGGCTTTAAGAATTCATTGCTTTACTTAGAAGACCTTTTCCAATTAACACAAATTTTCCATTTCTGATTTGAAGTATTTTTTCCACAAGCTCATAATTAATTTAACTTGAATGAAGTGGTATAATGGAGTATGGTCACGCTTCCGGGTAAGCAGTTATAGAGAGAAGGCTATATCCAATTCCTACTCTTGCATCCTCACCGCGCTTCTTAGAAACGTGGCCTTGTGTAAGATGCGGTAGCCACCCCGCCTGGAACCTGAGGTCACGTCTAAAATAGAAGCTTTACCGGAACCGGGTCCGTGTGACATTTACTACAGCGGCTATATAAAGAAGCGCAAATTCTGATTCGTGTTTGGAGAAAGGTTCAGTCGTCGAGTCCTGGCATTCACTCTTTAGGATGAACATCTAGTCACAATCTGTATAAGAGCCTAACTTTTCAACATAACACTGATTTGCGCCTACGCCAGATGGAAGAGAAGGACGATATGACTGACGATGCCTTTTCGGAGGGGCTGGAGCGCGCTTATGACGGCTGTCTCCGCCACGATTTAAAAATGTGCTTGCCGATTTTAATGCCAGGGTAATAAAAAAAAGGCATCTTTGGTACAACCGTTGGAAATCCAGCCTCCGTGGCGGTACCGCTCCAAAAGGATTGAGGCTGATCGACTTCGTTATTGGTTATTTGTAGTATTAGATTCCAGCACATGAAAATTAGTTTGACTGTACGTATTGAAAAGTTCAAAACCAGATCGACAAAACTTTTCCAGCCTGCTGGACGGCAGTGAAAGTGTAACACCTGAAGATGACGAACCTGATTCCCCTATCGATGACGATGGAATGGATTCTATTGCCCGACTATGATGGGGTTCGAAAATTAGTCGCCTGAAGAAAAACAAAGCGGCTGGGGCTGATTTATTACCGGTCAAACTATTCAAATACGGCGGCGAAGAACTGACAAGATGAATGCATCAGTTTGAAATATATGGTCGGTTGAAAGCATCCGCGACGATTGGAACCTAAGTGTGTTCTGCCTAATCCACAAAAAGGGGACGACACAATCTATGCCAATTACCGTGAGATCCTTATTATAAGCATATAAGGTTTTAACGAGCGTTGTGTGTGAATGACTGAAACCCACCGCCAACAAACTGATGCGATTGGACCTTATCAGTGCGGTTTCAAGCCTGGAAAATCTACTATCGACCCGATTTTCACCAAGTTGCAAACCTTGGAAAAGATCCGTGAAAGGAAGGTCGACACAAAGCACCTCTTCGTTAATTTTAAAGCCACCTTCGTCAGTACGAAAAGGAACTGTCTCCATGCTGCTATGTCTGAACAACACCAAAATCTCCGTCAGAATTTGGAAGGACCTCTCCGAGACGTTCGCTATCAAGCGAAGTTCCAGACAAGGAGATTCGCTATCGTGTGATCTCTTCAATTATTATATTACTGGCGAAAAGACTACGAGCTGCAGATGTTAATAGAGAAGATACAATCGTCGTCGTAGACAATTTCGTCTATCTTGGAACCAGCAACAACACCAGGATGATATTGTTCCTTGAAATCCAACGCAGAATCATTCTAGCCAACAGGTGCTACTTCAGACTGAATATGCAATTGAAAAGTAAAATCCTATCTCGGCGAACACATGTAAGTCATTCATTATTCTCGTCCTGCTATATGGTACAGAGGCATGGACAATGACATCATTTGATGAGTCAGCCTTAGGAGTCTTCGAGAGAAAGATTTTGCGGAAGATTTATGGTCCTTTGCGAATCCGCAGCGAATCAAGAGACAGCGGCTGCGTAGCTACGTCATGCGGCCCGGATGAAGAGAACACTCCAGCTTTGAAGGTTTTCGATTCAGTACCCGTCGGTGGAATTAGAGGAAGAGGAAGACGTCCGGTCCGTTGGAAAGATCAGGTGGAGAAGGATCTGGCTGCACTTGATATCTCACATTGGCACCAAATAGGGAAAAGAAGAAACAACTGGCACGCTGTTATTAACTCAGCCATAATCGTGTAAGCGGTGTCTACGTCAGTAAAGAAGAAGAACAAGAATGAAGTGGTAGCAACTGCGAAAATATAGTGGATTTTAAGCGGAACTTCAGAGAAGGAAGTGTAGCATTGGTTCAGCTTTTTTCTAGGAAATTTTATTGAGTAACATAAAGCATTATGTGCCAGCTGTGAAATTGTACAAAATTTGTTGAAAGTGAGCTGAAGAGAGACAAGACTATCGAACTGATTCTCCCTGAAACTTTATTCAGTATCTGAAGCTCAGAAATTCGCTAAGGATCGCTTGCACAAAAAGAAATTAGATTAGTCAATTGAAGACTAACTCGACTGAGACGACTCAGGCTCAGACAGTTATTGCGTCATTATGAAGATAAAAAAGTGAAATGCTGACTCTAACGTGTTTCTCCAATCTTTTGGAGTTGCATATTTATAGCCCAGGCCTAAGGAAAAAATCTGATCGAATACTTCCCAGTTGGAGATTCCGAACTGCTCAACAATTAAAAAACATAATTTCTACTTGCTGCAATATGTCACCCATACCTTAACCTACCTTCTTACAAATATATTTTAATGACATATTGCCCCGCTAAGCGTATAATTATGATTTCCTTTGCGTAACAAAAAAAAAAAAATTATTGGCCTCCACCCACTAAAAGCACGCATACCTCTCCCCGACGTACATACAAAGTATTACAATAACTATTAATAAAGCAACAAAAATATTAGAAGTAAAAAAAAGACTAACAGGTAACCTTTGTTTTTGTAGTGATAATTGTTGCACTTGTGCACATGTCAACTAGGGTTAAAAATACACTTTGTTACATTCGCTATTTCCAACCACCAACGCCACCTCTTCCCACCTCCCTTACCGCATTACAATACATACATACATACACATATGTTTGTTGAGATGTGTTCGAATGTTAGCCGCCACAAATATTTCTTATCGCCTGCCGAACTAACAAATTTATTGAACACCTGGATTCATCATCCCTCTATACATGTATGACCGTTTATGGAAGAGGGGGAGTAGAAAATTGCGTTTTTTAGACTATATTCATATGTTTGTGTGTATGTATATACATATTTATTATATAATAAAATATAATGTGTGCTATATTGGAATATAATGACCGATTTTTTGAGTTTGCAGCGCTGGTTGGGTGAAATGGTGCGGCTAATTATTTCCGGTCTGCTGAAAATTATTAATGTTCGTATTATTTTTCATTCGAAAAAATTTATTATGAAGTTAGCGATTATTCGGAAGAAATCTTTAAACATTCAAGACACAACGTAAGGGATTTATAGAATTTAGAGAAGCGTACAGAGAGCTTTAAGGGATCACATTGGTTTACGGGTTTCAAAAAATCGAATTTTTTATTGTCTTATTAAATTCTACAATAGCTCTAGAATATTGTCCTACATTCGGGTTCCTACACCCGATTAATAGTTTCGAAGATACAGCCTTGAGAACCTCTGCGCTCGAGGCTAGCTAGGCGAAGTACGCCGTCTTTAAACGCGTTTTTCTCGAAGCTGTGTTTTTAAAGTCGGATGGCAAGATTTCAGAAGAAGAAAAAGATTTGGGATACAATTCTTAAGGGCTTGGATGAAGAACTCTTTTTTCGATTTCAATTAGTTATTTGAAAAAAAAATGTCGCAAAATTTTTACTGAAATTTTATTTTTTTTGTAAAAATGTCTGCAAAAATCTAATTTTCAGTTTTTGTTTTCCTTCGTCCAAGTTCTAAGTTAAGGTTCTAACTAAAACACGTATTTTTTCATTTTAGACGACGGGCGCATCTTTTCTCCGAGGAGTCACCGGAAATAGCCTCGCAATGGCCGAGCTTAAAATATTTTGTTTAAGAATTTTGAGAAAAAAATTTTTGAAAAAGGCTGTTTTTTAACCGAGGAAACGCACGTAACCCCTTAAGTTCTCTAAATGTTTGGTGTAGTGTGGAAATATGGAAACAATTAAAGGTTCTGCGGAAGATTTATGGTCCTTTGTGCATTGGCCAAGGCGCATATCGCATTCGATGAAACGATGAGCTGTATGAGATATAGTATTCAACGACATTGACATAGTTTAGCAAATAAAAGACAGCGACAACGCTGGCAGGTCATGTCGTCCGAATGGACGAAAACACTCCAGCTCTGAAAGTATTCGACGCAGTACCCGCTGGGGGAAGCAGAGAAAGACCTCCACTTCATTGGAAAGACTAAGTGAAGAAGGATTTGACTTTACTTGGAATCTCCAATTCGCGCCATATTGCGAAACGAAGAAACGACAGGCGCGCAGTTGTTAACTCGGCTATAACCGGGTAAGCGGTGCCCACGCTGGTAAATAAAAAGAAGAAGAATTTTTATTTCAACATCACTCCATAAATTTTCAATAAGATTTGCGTTGGGACTTTGCGTTGGCCAGCTCTTGATGTCCTCAGCTTTCTGCAGTGAGTAAATTATTTTTATTTTTAGCTGCGTGCTTTGGATCATTCTCAGGCATAAAAAACCAATTCACAGGCATCGATTCGAACGCGAATGATTTCATTGTATTTTTGAGAATATTGAGGTATGAAAATTGGTCCATTCTGTCTTCCAATGGACCAGTGCCGTACAAGGAAAACGCACCCCAAACAATCGCGCCTCCATCGTCGCGCTTGAAGGTTTTTGTGGTATATCTTGAATTATATGCCTGACACCTGGGGCGATGAACTGAATATTATATTAAAGTATTATTTTCCCAAAATTTTACATTCTTTCCTAATTGTTCTTTGGCAAAGTTCAGCCGTGCTATGGTACTTCTTTTGAAGGGCAATGCTTTTTTTCGACTCATGTGTCCAAACAACTGAGCATCATTGAGACGCCTTCGTACAAGTCTAGTGGAGTTGCTGAACCCGAATTTTTCATTTACTTCAGCCACAACTTCACGGGAAGATTTAAGAGGAACAGCTTTGCATCTTCTGTTGTTATACGGGGAAGGGCTCTTCGGATTTTTTTTTTAATTTATCAGAAAATTGGTATCAAATTGGGGAGTCGCTAAACCCCAATTTCTCATATATTTCTGCCATAATCTACAAGCAAGGGCCCTCCGGATTTTTCAGCAAATTAGGATCTTTTTAACAAAATTTATGGCGTTTCCTCCAACAATTCATAAATTTGGCAGTCTGAGATGGAATTTTGAATTTTTTATGCATATTAAAAATCATTATCCTTTTTCAAGAGTACAATGCAAATTTCTACCCACTTTTTAAAGAGCTACTGTTGAAACAATGTCTTTTTTCCGAGACTGGCAATTAACAATTAATATTTGTACAAATATCCAAAAGTGTGATATTTATTTTTACAATTCGTTAGAATGCGATTGCAACGAGTAATAATAAAAAAGTAAGCATGATAACGGCTTACCGTTATAAGTTGTGAAAGTCAAGACATACACTAACTCAGAAAATTATTGTTATTTGATAAAGCTAAAAACTGATTTTAATAATTTATTTTAAAAGTGTAATATTCCTCTGACCATTACTGTATATACAGACAAAGACGGCTAAATTGACTCTGATCATCATGCTGATCATTTATATGTGCATTGATTTGTAAAAACTCAACCCCAAGGTGACTGCAACAACAATCCAAAAAAAGTTATATGTAAATACGTCGTAATTCAGTCATTTATACAGAGCTAACGACATCTACGTCAAGCCAGAGAACGTATGTCATATAATTTACGTTCTCTGAGCATACCGTAGAATTTATCTGACACCAAGAGCGGATATCACATTCAAACGGTATAAGTCCGGTAACTCACATTTGCCACCGCATTCAACAGCGCTGTGGCAACACCATGAATTAATCAAAACAGCTGATTTTGACATTCGCATAAATTGACGTAGCGTCTTTTGCCGAACGCAGGAATTAAAATTTTTAAAAAACTTCTGACGTGTGCATCGAAAGTAAAAAAGATCATTGTTCCCAAAAAAATCGCAGTAGATTCTATACTAATTGCGAGCAAAGTATACGACATTTTACTGAAGTCAGCAATCGAGCAAAACAAAAAAAGCAATGAAAATACCAGAAAAGAGTAGTTTTCTTGTGTACTCATTGAGTATTTTCTTTTGCTACTTTCTATTCGGAATTGTGCAGGAGAAAATCACACGGGGCCGTTATGGTAATGAACCTAATGAAGATGGTAAAGTAGGTGAGCGCTTCACATATGTTCTGGCTTTAGTGTGGGTGCAATGTTTTTGTAATTTCATTTTTGCCAAAGGTAAGAAGAACGCTATGGAATAAAGTACACTACAGTCGTTATTATTTAATTGATTTTTCTCAAAAGGTATGTTATGGGCCAAAAAAACAAAAAAAGAGGATCAAACACACTCGGGTTACTATGCTGTCTCTGCGCTCACCTACTTATTAGCTATGATATCGTCTAATATGGCACTGCGTTGGGTGCCGTACCCCACACAGGTGGTAGGCAAATCAGCCAAACCGATTCCAGTAATGATATTAGGTGTTTTAATTG
This sequence comes from Bactrocera tryoni, assembly GCF_016617805.1. Classification (NCBI taxonomy): domain Eukaryota; kingdom Metazoa; phylum Arthropoda; class Insecta; order Diptera; family Tephritidae; genus Bactrocera; species Bactrocera tryoni. The sequence continues at coordinate 13,802,663 of NC_052499.1, forward strand.
GACGCAAATCCTATTCCTGGGTGCGTTACGCTTGTGTTATAACTATAGTTGTGGGTGTAGTGCTTTTTATGTATAAAGAAAGCCAAATTGCACATTTACCAAAAGAAACTACGGGTTTGGGAGAACTTCTGTTATTTCTGAGTTTGGCTATGGATGGATTAACCGGTGCAGTGCAGGAGAGAATGCGTGCATCGAGCGCACCATCTGGACAGCAAATGATGTTTGCTATGAATTTTTGGAGCACCATTATGCTAAGTTTTGCTACAATTTTGACAGGTAAGTTCAGTTATAAGACCAGCTAAATGTGCTAAATAAAAAACTATTTCTCATAAAGGTGAAGCTAAGGAATTCGTCCATTTCGCTACACGTCATCCGGAACTGTGGAGTCATTTAGCAATGCTTGCATTATGTGGTGCTATAGGTCAATTATTTATCTTTCTTATGGTTGCCAAATTCGGACCACTCGCCTGTTCTGTGGTGACGACAACGCGTAAATTCTTCACCGTGTTATGTTCGGTATTGTTCTTTGGCAATGTGTTGATACCGCGACAGTGGTTTGGAGCATTGTTGGTATTTGCAGCACTGTTCTTTGATATGTTCTATGGCAAGGGAAATGAGAAGAAAACTGCAGCTGCAAAGAAAGCTGAAGGAGATCTTGCGGATGACAAGAAAAAGTTGATATCATAGGATTTAGATGAAATAGTTTAGATTATATAAAATTTTATATATTATTTTTAAATTTCTAGATACATATATCAATGATATATTTAAACATTTAACAGGTAACTTCCATATTTAAAATAATAGTGTTTACGATGTATAAAGTAAAATTTCAATTAAGTTTGGTCTCACTACTTTCTCTTTTTTTTGAAGGTAGTAATATATTTTTTGTACAAATAAAATAGGAAAAAATATATAAGAATTTATTTTTAATCACTAAATAAATTATTATTGCTAAATTTTGTATATAACTCATTTCGCATTTCTAACTAACCTCCAATTTCGAATATATGTACATATGTATGACTAGAAACATTGATTACTCTATATCGCTTTCCCGGCAGTCAAGTCTTTGCAGTTGGATTCAGATTTGCATCTGGTCAAATGGTCACACGGTGACTCAACGGCTTGCGGGGAAAAGATTTACGCTGCCATAACAATAACACTTCTACATAATGTTTGTTGGATTGTTGTTACCGGGAACTAATACCTTTTAGTTACGGGTAAGGAAGTAGAACATAGAATATAACTTACCTATCACTAATCCCGAGCACAAAAGCACATCTCTAACTCTCACTTGTTTTCAAAAATTAACAAGTTGAATGAAAACATCGAATGTTTATCTAGTTAGAAAAACAGTGGGTTAAACACGGAAGAAATATGATTGCACTAAACTTGTTTAATAAAAAAATGTATATAAAAATCTTTAAGTTTTTCTAATGCTGCGGAAGCGCGCGTGTTGTTGCTTATTTTAATTGTGAACTGCCAGTTTGAATTCCACTGTCCTTCTATTCCTCCATATGTATATGAGAGTACGTAGATTTATTTATACATACATGTATTATGTACAGATATTTCCACGTTCTCTGCGCATATCCCAGCCGCCCGTCAACAGAGAGTATAATTTTCAAACTTCTCTGTATTATTCTTCCACTTATGCTTTGGTGTATTATATTCAACGTTCTCTGCTGGTTCTCTGGCCGTATATAAAACGGATAACAGGAAGTGAGTTAAACAGTAAATAATATATCATTCACAATAGACGCAAAACTACACACAAAATAGTGAATGAACAGTTTTCCTTTGACATTTCGCCATTTGAGTGCAAGCAGAAAAGCACCTTTGCTGTCATATTCACATAAATATTTATAACGTAGTGTGTGCGTGTGTGCAATAGCCTTACAACAGGAAAAATCCTATAGTTTTTAAAAAATTGCAAACGAACGTCTTGTGTAAAAATAATAAAATATATATTTGCTAAATAAAAATAAATGAAAACGAGTACACAACAGCGCATGTGATGTGGTGAAGTAGGTGATTATTGCAAATGAAATAAAATGAAAAGAAAAGTTTAGCGAAGATGCCAATACATTAATGGCGATAAGAAGAAAAGAGGCTGAAGCTTGGGCTGAGGCTGCAAATTGAATAACGATGCGTGTGCTTGTGTGTCTATACATACATATGTGCATAGAGTATGTTTGCCTGACCTGCTTGTGGCCGCCACTCGCTCCAATAGGCCGTCCAGTGGGCAATTGGCGCTGCAACGGTTTGTCAGTTGTACGCTGGAAAATCATTACATTTAGTGCCGTTTTTTAAGTGATTCGTGCATATTACTTGTGGTTAAAGATTATACGCGTTAATTCAGCATTACAAAAAAGTGTATAGTTTTAAAATCTGTATTGTGTAAATAATATTTGCAGTTCAGCAACTAAATAAATACAATTTATTAGCTATACGCTCTTTAATTAGCGTTAAGTAGCAAAGCGTTGCGACGCCTTTACGCCCCTCCAGGGGCTGTCGGTTAATTATCACCATCAGAACAAAGGCATGAATGTGACAATTAAAAACAAAAAATTAAAAAGTAGATATGTATGTAAAGAGTAGAAAAATAAGGCAGCCAGCAACGATAGTGTCAGCGCTTTTGGCATGTTGCTACAAAAAGTCGTTACTTTACACAAGTTGTTGTTGTTGTTATTAGACTGTCACTAAGCCGACCGTTGTTTGTCAAATGCGTTGACATCTCTTTAACATTTTCGCACACAGTTACATACATTTCCTTGGGCTAGTAGAGCATACTGAAAGCAGAGGAAGTTAATTTGTGCAAGTACAAGCATGTGTATGCATGTTTGTGTTCATGCAAACATAACCGGCGAATGCCGAACGTTAATATCGTTTACCGGTTAGCTTCCGCAAACAAACGATTGTTATTGTTTGTGCGCTGTTACAGCATTTAAACGAGTTGCTGAAATTGAATTTTGTGAAAACTATTTCAAGTGCAACTAAAATATAATTTATGTGCTTATGTATGTACATACATGTCTGTATCTAATACAAGTAAGATAATATGCCATACATTTTGGCAAAGTTTAGTCAGTAGTAGAGATTAGTGTGACTAAAATAAGCTGCAGGAAATGCCATCAAATTGAGTGTACCCCTAACCTAACTTTTATAAACAACTAGTATGTACAATATAGTGATGTGATATGATTGCTCATCTGACAAATTCAAGCGAATTGTTTGCATTGCTGTCATGCAAAAATCAATAATTTACGTGTTTTTACAGAAAATAAAATGTTTTTGTACACAGTACGGTCGTATATAAAGAAACGTGAATAATATTAACCGTGCCAAAGAATATCTGCGCGTTCGTTTCGCCCGCTTATCACTTCGCTTACAATAATAAAAGCCTCACACTTGTTGTCGACCATAAACGTAAATATTATAATTTATTATTGGTAATTTATTACATATCGACGCGATTAAAATTAGCGAAAGCAGCCATGCCATTTTGGTGTTTTCTTATATCAATACATATTTATGTATTTCTGTGAGTATTTGCGTTGTTTTAGCGTTTGCATTGCTTTGTAAGGGTGTTCAGCTGTTGTATCAGCAAGTATAATCAATAGGTTCGCCCGCTGGGGTATTTCATAGAAAGTGATAAGTTCGATTTTTCGGTGAAACTAATACCTAGATTTCAATGGCATGCCGCATGTCTATTTTCGAGCGCTGAATATTATTATTAATAGCATGGATACAGTGTTTATGCAGTCTATAAAATTTCTAGCTGATAAAAAGTGACACAATTAATTTTTGCTCTAGTGCAGAGAGAATGCGCGAATTTATGTTATTAATACAGTGTTTACTTTTTCGCTGATTACAAAGGCTTGGGCATGATTATATTTTGATTTTCAGCAAAATTTTTTCGAAATGAAATTTAAAGTTTTCATAAAATAACAAATCGAAAAAATTAAAATGTTTAATTTTTTTCTTTTAATATTTTATAAAAGTTATAACATAATTTGTCTTTCGATTTGTTTATGTAAGAACAATAGCCAACGACTCGCGTGGCATATCGCGTTGAAGGCAATGTGATGAGCGATGGTGATAATGGTCGCTAGCGTGTAAATTTTTCTTCCCTCACTTTCATTGCGACATCGCTCGAAATCAATTTAATGTTTAAATAACAAAGCAGAACCGTCAAGCATAGTCACTAAGCAAATGTACTAAAAATAGTCAAAGCAAATAATAAAAAATAAAAATAAATTAAATGCAAAATCAGAAAAAAACATTAACATCGGCTGCACCAAAGCAATAATACCCTTCACAAGTGCGTCTTATAGCAATTATTTTTTTGAACAGTCAGTTTGTATGGCAGCTATAAGTTATAGTGGTCCGACTTAAATAATTTGTACGGAGATCTTATTGTTGCCTCGAATTATAATCTACATACATATGTCAAATTTTTGTGAAGACATCTTGTGAAATAAACAAGTTTTCTTTACATGTGCTTGATTTTGATTGATCAGTTTGTATGACAGCTTTATGCTATAGTGGTCTGATCTGAATGTTGTTTTTTTGAGATTATAATGTTGTCTTATACTATAATTCATGCCAACTTTTTTAAAAAAGTTTTCCAAACAAGAACTCGATTCTGACTGGTATGACAGCTATATGCTATAGTGGTTCGATGTAGGCAGCTTTGGTGGAGAAAAGATTATGTTCAAAATTTCAAAATATTATCTCAAAATCTGAGCGTCTAATTTTTTTCGCGTCACGCTGATTATTTATATATTTACTTTTTTGGTTTCCGACGTTTCCTTCTGGGTGTTACAAACTTCGTGGCGAACTTAGTATAACCTGTTCAGGGTATAACAAAACAAAAAGCGAGTAAACGAATGTTTTAAGACAATGTTGTGCCATTTAAGTAAAAAACGAGCACGCTTCAATTTTATTTGAGGTAAATAGACGTAATTGATTTTAAAGTAAGTTAAAAAAAACCTGCAAATAGTAAAACGTACGCTATTAAAAATCAAATCAAAACACAAACATCTCAAAAAAATAGTAAAAAATCGTATTAAAATACCAAAATTAAAAAAAAAATTGAAAAATCAAATGAAAATACCGAAATTTCAAAAAATGTTAACAAAATCGAATCGAGATAAAAAAATCTTAAAAAAAAGTAAAAAATCAAATCAAAATACCAAAATCTCAAAAAAAGTAAACTAAGAGAGAAAAGCTGGCATACCACACTTTTGCTGCTTTAATGTGTTTGTAATACTGCATATGTAGTACATATGTATGTATATGCTTGTGCAAGTGCTTGCGCCAAATACTGAAAGTGTTATGCCGCTTGTCTTAGACCCCCAATGGCACAGACAACTTGTAAATGTGCAAATTCAAGACACTTTTCAATGCAACAATTATTTTTTGCGCAATTCTTTGTCTAACGCACGACACAATTTTTTGTTCAATTAAAATTTTTTCTTTGCTTGCGATGATTCTCTCCTGACAGCGTTTTCGCTATGATGTCATTGGTCACATGCGGCCAATACTAGGAGCAAACATCAACAGCGTCAGCACTACATACTTGGCACGCCCACCATTTGCTCGCGCTATAAATACACAAAATAATTTAAGTAAAGAAGAACTAAAAACGAAAACAAATAAGCGCTGAAAGTCAAAATGTGCGTCAAGCGACTTTAGGGTAAAACAAAAATTTACTTGAAGCTGTCGTTAGCGCAGCTGGGTAATGAAAAAATCAATAAATACCTAATTTAACATGGAAATTTCACTTTTATTACGATTAGCTGTCATGAATTTATGTTTTACTTAAAATGTCAAAATTTAAAGAAAACTGTGAATTTGAAAAATATTTGCATTTTAACGAGATTTTCCTTTTAATTTTATTGACAGCTGGTGTGCATCAATTTCAATAAAAATTAATTGAAATGAATTGAACAATTCGTTCGAGGCGAATGTGTAAACACGCAAAATTGCAAAAACATACACATACATACATACAAACATATATGTAGATGCATAAAGTATATGATGTGTATATATGTACATACATATGTATGTATCAACATGGCAGTCATGAATTGAATGGGGCCACATATAGATTAGCAGGCACACAGACTCATCAAAAGCTTGAGGGCCAGTTGGCCGACTGATGGATTGATAGATTGCAATGCTGCGTGTGCGAAGGCCAGAGCGGCCAAAATGCAAAGTACAAAATTATGAGCAAAAAATATTATTTTAAAAAGTAATGGGCAAAAAAAAATATACACATATACGAGAGTGAATATTCGCTCAATTAACGCAATAATTAATATTGGCGCATTCATGACATTTCACACATATGCACACATACATACATGCATACACATCTTATGATAAAATGCAATGTAAGCCGGCAGTCATGCAACACGCTGGCCTGGCTTTGCTGCCTGCAGCGATGACTCACCTGCCACACAAGCGCGTCTGTGCTAATAAACAAACTCAGAGCTCACCACTCACGCCTCGCGTTGCATTTGCAACCCTTTCGTTTTCGCGCAAAAAATGTGCAAGCGTTTGTGAAATTTCTGAAATTAACACCGTGACTAATATTTGCCCCAATCGCGCGCTGGTGATCTCAACCCAGAGTAATTAATGAAATTACTATCTTCATTTTTATTGCCATCACCAAAAATGCACATAAAAATATTACAACATTTTGCGATATAACCAAATGCAGCGCAGCAATGTTGCATTAATTGCATTCTTTCGTCGTCAACGTGCAGCCAACAACAAACACAACAACAACTGTGCCACACATTCAACTTGCTGTGGGGCGCGCCAACCACTCGCCCGCCACCCACTCTTCGGTTCAACCCTCAGGCGTGCTCACGTGTTTTATAACAGACCAACACACACACACACATATGTATACACATATATGTATATACATACATACATATGTATATCATACACGTTTATGCAGACAGAGTTCATCGCTGGCAGCCCGCAGCCAACGGCCAGTGAGTCAAACCACGACACTACGCTCTATTTTGGTTATCTTGGTCGAACTTGTTTTTGCATTTTCGTTTTTGTTATTGTTATTTATTTTCCACTTGCTTGGACGGCTCGGCTGCCTTGCGCACATGCTTTGTTTTTGCGTCATTGTGCTGTTATACTCTCTTCACGTATGCATATCTCTCGCTACTCTCTCTCTCTCTCTCCGTACACTTTAACAAAATTTAACTGGTTACCGTTAGGTGACTGTTGCGGAGCATACTTTAAGGCTTTATCAGTTATGCTGCATTCTTGAAAGATAAAGATGAGTGTTGGAAATTGGGCGAGCCGTTATTATTTGACAATTTCTTTTATGTTATTGGATATATTTTAGTTCCTTTTTGTTTGATACTTTTTAATTTCGATTATTTTTGTAAAATTATTACAAATTCCAAAATTTAAGTTGAGGAAAATGGCATCACAGCAAGGAATATATCTCTACACAGTTACCAGGGGGATTTGAGAGCACTAAAATCTCTTAGTGTTCCGTCTAAGTTAGTGAAAGAATGTCTGTAATGGGTTCCAGGACATAGTGATATCCCAGAAAACTGTGAAGCAGTTGTAGTAACCAGAACAGGTACCTCCCTACAATTAGACTCCATAATTAGGGGATACTTTTATGCCTCTTGCTACTTGCTGATATCTCATCGACAAATATGTTAAAAATTTAGCTGAGTCTCGGTGGAATCAGTCCCTGACTTGCTCAACAAGCAGGCAATCATGACATGAATGGACTAGCACAAGCTGAATGTTAAAATTTATAAGTAGTAATATAAGAACTCTAGTTGGAGTACTAACAGGTCACTGTCTAATAAGCAGACACTCCTGGAGACTTGGAACGCTTTATAATGACTATTGTAGAAGCTGTCAGGAGGTAGAAGAGGAGGAGACTATTAAGCATCTTCTGTGCGATTGTAAAGCTCTATATAGAAAACGAAACGCAACTATCGGTCGAAAGTTTCTTGACAACGTCTCGGAGGTTGCTCAAATAAAACTTTTTATGTTAATGAACTTCATCAGAAGCAAGGGGTGGTTCAAAGAGTAGCGAATAGATTAAAGGGATTTTAGTCGCGGTGATATCACAATGGGCCTCCGAAAGGCATAGGTGCGTTGGGATACTGCCATTCAACCTACCTACCTACCTAGGACACATGGAAAATAATCCAATTTCGTTGAATCTTAAAGTGCTTCCATCGAAAAAGAAGTACTTTATTAGTGTCAAATAGAGGTCGAAATTAGGTAAACCCAGTTCAAAATTACTTTCTCCTAACAAAAAATGTTAAGATATCTAAAATCTTCCACCAAATAGAGTTGGTCGAGTTTGAAGTGATTGGAAATAATGGTTTTGTGATTTCTAAATCTCCACAATCCTACGAAATTTTGAGTTATAGTTTTAAGGTTCACATATTGGGTTGTCAAATTTGCGATTCTTTGCTGAAACGAAATGATATTGAATCATTTCTGAAGCGAATGGTAACAGGAGACGAAAAGTGGATCAAATACGACAATAATGTGCGATAAAAATCATGTTCCAAGCGTGGTGAAGCTCAACAAATGGTCACAAAGCCGGGATTGACGCCTCGAAAGGTTATGCTGAGTGTTTGGTGAGATTGGAAAGGAATCATTCACTATGAGCTACTTCCGTCTGGTCGACCGATTGATTCTACATTTTACTGTCAACAACTGATGAGATTGAAGCAAGCAATCGAAAATCGGCCAGAACTGATCAACAGAAAGGGCTTCGTCTTCCATCAGGACAACGCTAGACCATACACATATTTGATGACTTGGCAAAAACTGGGAGACCTCTGCTGGGAACTTTTGATACCGCCACCATATAGCCCTGACATTGCACCATTGGACTAGCATTTGTTTCGGTCAATGCAGAACTCTCTTAATGTAGTAAAGTTGACTTCAAGAGAAGTCTGTGAAAATTACTTGTCGCAGTTTTGCGCCGAGAAACCAGAAAAGTTTTACACTGATGGCATAATGACTCTAGCGGAAAAATGGAAAAAGTGGTCGACCAATATGGTACCTATTTGGTTCATTAAAGTTCAATATAAATATAAAAAACATAAGTTGAAGTTTGATTAGGAATACGAAAAGACTTTTTTGATTACCCAATATTTACATCAGATTTTAGCATCCTTGGACAGTAGAATGTCTAAAACTGACCTTAACGAAATAATATGCGAATAAATGCGATTGAAGCTGTATCAGTTATTAGATCACTCTGTGTCTGGCCATAATTCTTTAATGCATCGTATGGAACCAATCGTTTCTACAGATATAAAATGTCGGAATAGAATGTACAACTTTCATGGTTGAGACTCTTTCAATTAAAACAATCTTAATCTAACTCCACTTGCTATAGTTGTGCTATAGAGCTGTGCATAGTAGTCTCGTGAAATTTGACTAGAAAATTGTAAGCCTTTACTTAGAACATTTTGCTTGGAATACCATTCTTATAACGTGTCCGCCCAGTTAGAATCTTAGCCGAAGCAATAATAGAAACTATAAAAAACGTTTTTGCTAGAGGTCACTCTTAGAAAGACAATGCCAAATTTGAGTTATGAAGGGCAAAAAGATAAGCAAATAAAAAATAAATAATAAAAAAAAACTTAACTAACCGTTCTACATAGCGTATACGTAATCGCCAAACACGTGCGTCTTTTCTCGGTCACGCATACGCAGCGTACAACGAAGGAAAATTCTATAATTCTATTTTCCTTTACTGTCACTACAGTAAAAACGCAAACATGTTGTAACGTCAACGTGAAACTGCAGAAATTCGTGAAATGTTGAAATGTAAATGAACTCAAGTGTTTATTTTTAATCATTTGGCAGAGTGAAACACATGAAACGAGAGCAAGAACATGCGCACGAGAGAGCAAGCGCGTAAAATTAATAAAATTAAGATGAGGCCGACTAATGCAAAGTATAGGCTAGCATACGATTAAAAGGCAGAGATAAAGAGAGAGAGTGTGACAAGTAGAGAGCATAAGGCTTGGAGAGCACAGCAAGTAAAAGTCTAGGCATTTTCACATGCTTAAACGAAGAGCTAAACATTATTAGCGAACGCTAATGTACGGCAGCTGTTCAAAGTCAGCACACAGCAGCTAGACAAAAAGTTATTCGTGCAAAAATAAAAGTCAAAATAAAAAGTATTTTTCAAAACAAAAAATTTTGGACAGTGAACGCGCTGAAAATTTGTGAAATTTTCCGTGCAGTGTGACTAATGCGCACAGTTCGGCCGAAATTTTTGGGCCATTACGTATAGTTAACGGTTAACTGTGAGTGAGCGTGTTTTCAGAAGCGAAATGAAAATTTTTCAACCGCACCAATGCTTATGAAATCTACAAGTTAAAGTGAAAGTGCACGTCAGAAACGTTGAAACTCGGCAGAAGATTGCATAAATCGAATGCAGAAAGTTTGTGTTTTAATTTCTTCACAGAAGCGACACGCTTGATTACCAAACACTTGCCTGCGGCCAACTTCAGGTGCGTGTGTTAATGTGTGCGTGTGCTGGCTGTTAAAGGCGCATGGTGGAGAGCCTGCGTTGCGTTGCAGTTAGTTTCCGATGCTGCACTGTACCAGCAACGGTTGCAATCGCAGCAGCAACAGCAGCAGCAGCAGTGCGGCGTCGTAGTATGGCACGGCGTGTGTCGGAAATTTTGAACAACTCAAGCTTTGTTGGCAACTCGGCAAACAAAACGCCGCAACGCAGCGTAGTTAACACAACGAAATCCAAGACAAAATCAATAGTCGCAGTAGCTGCCAAGTGGCAACAGTGTTGGTGGCGAAATTGCATGCCGAGTGTGTGTTTTTAACAGGCTTTTGCCTGCAGAGCGCAAGAAAACTCGCGAAAATTCGGAAGTGTTGCCACGAAAACGCTTGGCAAATTGCAAATGAAAAGCAAATAAGCAAAATTGGTTTTGTGAAATATCTACTAAGTGATTAAAATGTGAAAAAGTTAAGAATTTTTTAGAAATACTAAAGAAAAAATTTGTTCAAGTGTTATTTTTCTCAGATACAGTGGTGGAAGATTAATCATTAATTGTTAAATTGCGTAAAGCGAGCAGAAGATAAAGTAAAAGAAACCAAAGTTCAAAGTTTTGTGGAAAAAATAAATTTATTAACTACTAATGCTGAGCAAACATCTATTGACAAAATACGAAAATACTTTTTCGACTACACAATATATAGTACATAGGGCAAACAAAAATTATTAGTAATATCTTAACAGTGTGTCTAGTAAAGAGAGTTAAGAAGGAAAAAATAAGTTAAAATTTTAATTTACAAAATACAGGGTCTACCAACAAGTACGATGTGATATTAACATGAAACAAAATATTTAGTCAAAATGTTATTTTTTTTTGTTTTGCAAATAATTTTATGTCAATTATGATTTGAACAAAATGTTGCCCAAATAGCCAGCACATCACCGTTTCCATATCTCTACGAGTTTACGCCAATTTTCAATAACCCGGTGCAGCACCTCGGCTAAAATTGCGACTATAGTGCGCTGAAAGTTGTCTTCGAGCGCCTCAAGCGTTACTGGTTAGGTTAGGTTAGATGGCTGATCAAATATCGCACATGGACTAATATATGTAGTCCTTTGTGAGGCCATAGAAAAGAAGGACTACCGTGTTCGAACTTATAAATTAGCAAAAGGCTTAGTAGCCAATACAAATTTGCACAGGCGTTTAATTTTCATTCACGTCAGCTCGGTGGAATGTCTGAATGTATTCGTTCCCACGTGTTTAAGTCTTGGCCTCCCGAAGGCTTGACAGTCAAGAAGGGAGTGTTAAGTTGTTACCACGTCATCTTCTTCCATGCAGCTACTGCAGATGGCGTCTGGTAGGATTCACAGCTATATTGCGTGGACGCCAATAGGTCAATGACCAGTTAAAAGTCTCAAAACTAGGGAGAGGCTAGCTTTACTGAGGGAAAAGAGATCAATAGATCTCTTGCGATCGATTTTGGGCCAAAAGGCTTTAGATACCGCGCATGTACCGATGGTGGACCAGCGCTAACCAAGCTTCCGCGAAGCCCATCTATCTAGTAGTAGAACACAACTTCCGTATCCTGGAAGCACCGACCCACTCCCTAGAATGATAGCGATTCTAGATTCTCTTTTCTTGCTAGCTCATCAGCTTTACAGTTTCCTGCGATTCCGCTGTGGCCTGGCACCCATTCCAGTCTTATCACAAAGACACTCGATGCTATTGATAGCGAGGTTAGGCACTCTTTGACCGGCCCTGAACGCACTGTTAATGAGTTCAAGGCCAGTATTGCCGCTGGTTGATTGGCGTAAACCTTTGATTGAACATACACTCAGAGAAAATAATCTAGATGCATTCAATCGCATGATCTTGACGACTCGAAACTAATGAGTCGCCAACTTTGCACAGTTGGAAATATATGTAGTTCATCCGAGCCGATTTCATCAGATTCCGGGAAACGAAATTATATGTCAGCATTGTCTTATAACACTCGCTATTGATAGTAACGGTATTTTCTGCCTTATTTCGAAAGAAGTAAGGCTTGATGATGCCACCACACCACAATCCGCATCAAATGACCAAACTTTGGGGATGCAATCACGTTTCCTGAACCACACGAGTATTCGACTTACTTCAAAAGCGGCAATGTCGTTTATGCCAGAAATGGCCCGCATCTGGGGAGATGATTTTTCGGTTAAAAACAAAAACGATATCCAGCTAAGGCCGTGAATTTGCGTAATAATCTTAGAATATTTCGAGGCTTTGTATCAAAATGAAAGATAACACGATAAAATGGAAAACCTTACTGAACATACAAACGAAATTTGACACAAACCCGTAAACAAACATGGCTGCCACGAGCTGTCAAAATCAAGTCATCCCTATTGGTAGACGCTGTAGTAACAATTTTCAGCGGAAAAAAAGCAAAAAATGTTTATTATTATTCAAAAGAACATTCTGTGGCATTTACTTTTTGAAGATTATCTCTTTCAAATGTTTGCCGCTGCTACGTCTCACATGGTCCATCCATTGAGTCAGTTTTTCGATAACTCTTTCGAGCATTTCGACTGGTAACTGGCGAATGACATGCGCAATGTTTTCCTCCAAGGCCTGAATCGTAGCGGGATTGTCCGCATAGACTATAGACTTTACATATCCTCCCAGGAAAAAGTCTAACGGTGTGATAACACATAATTATCTACTCAGTGTTCTCTCAATAAATCCATTGATTAATGGAAGTGGCGCCGTCTTGTTGAAACCAAATGTCGCCGACATCACGAGCTTCAACTTCAGGCATCAAATAGTCGGTTATCATGGCGATGATGGTGGTGCCCACAAACCACACCAAGCCGTTGTTTTTTCTGGATGAAGTGGCAGCAATTGAATCTCTTCGTCCCAAATGTTACAATTTTGCTTGTTTACATACCCATTGAGCCAGTAATGAGTCTTATCGCTGAACAAAATTTGGCTGGAAAACGTTGTCGTCGTCGGATCTTCTTGTAACTTTTCAAGAGCACAAAGAGCGAAGCGATGTCGCTTGAAAAGGTCGAGCGGCTTCAGTTCTTGCACAAGCTGCATTTTGTACGCTTTCAAATTAAGATCACGACGTGAAATGCGCTAAGTCGTTCCATACGTCAGCCCGAGTTGCTGTGAACGACGCCGAATTGACTCTCCACTATTCGGTCGAATATTGTGCAAAAATCAATGCTGGGTCTCAAGATGCGCGATGGTGTTACGGTTATCTGTGAAGTGTTATAAATATAAAATATAAAAAAAATTGCGTAAAAAATTAGTGCTGCTCTACAAAATTAGAGAGAATACATTTTAAACTCGATTCATATTTGTCAAAAACAATCGAATACTCAAATCGATATTACATTCTTAATTTTCTAACCGCTTTTTCGTTATTTTGCTCTTTCAAAAACTCATCGTATGCTATCAATCGTCGCATTGAGATACATATATTTTTTTTGAAGCAGTGTGATCATATCCTAAATGTAGTCAGTTACCCATAATATGTTTAATAAAGTCTAGTTGGAGTATATAAAATCATTGTACAGGAAAGAACAGTTAGTGATCGTATAAAATTCGGATCATTATCAATACAAATATATTTGCTATATTACGTCAGAGCAGAAGTCAACATTGATACATAACTACTTTCCGATAATTTGCTCTTTAACTGAATTGATAAAATTTCTGAATAGTTATAAAAAGAATTCAAATAATTTTTCAGTACAAAAAAAATTAAATAAAAATTCTTTCAGAATACTTTAGTAATATGTTATTTGCTTTCATAGCCATTTAAAGGTTTATGATGCATAAAAATCACTAAAAAATTCAGAAAAACCATTATTTAATTAAAGAGTGTGCTGCAAAACGAGAAAAAAATATTAAAAAAATTATGTGACAAATATTAAAAAAAAAAACCAACAAAAATTAAACAAAATCAACACATTCAACTAGTAAATATTAGATTTATTAATATTAAATTATATTATCTGCTGTAGCACAAAAAAAATCGAAACGTTCTAACGTGAATCTAGGAATGAAAAATATCTGAAAATCATAAGTGCAACTCAAAGAGGAAAATAACCGTATGCAATATAAAGCGTAAATAACAGTACACACCGCGGCGCGTAAATTTCGTGCATTAAAAATAAAAAAAAAATAAATAAACCGCAGTAAAAGCTTAAAACCAACAAAAAACAGAGATTTTTCCATTGATTCACTTAGTGTTCTTCGCCGCTGCCGCCGCCAATTGTGTGGCAGTCAACTAATTGTAACGGTGAGTAGCTTCCTTAGCTTCCAAAGTAGTTTATAAACATACATACATCTATCGCCTATTAATTTTATTATACATATAGAGGCGGGCAATTTATGAAGCCCACACTCGGAGCGAATTTCTTGTGTTATCCATCGCCGCTGATAAGCTTGTAAATATTATGCCATAAATTAGAATTTTAAATGAGGCATCGAGTGTCGTAATAAACACACACATCAGGCAAACACTTCGGTTATATCTAAATGCATATATAATATTTATACATCACCATATACATACATATCTCTATATATACACAACCATACATACATATATTATTTTATGTCACTAAATATAATTTTCCTACAGTTTCCATATTACAGCCAAGCGTTTCAGCTTTTACACAGACAATAACTTTTAATAGTAATTTAAAATTAATTGAAATATTACTTTTACGATCAAATATCATATGGTAACAATTAATTTTATTCGCCTATAAAATTAACCCGTGCTTAAAGTATACGAGTATATGTACATAGTATAAAATATCTAGTGGCTGGCAACACAGGAACAGAGTGAGGAGCCCTATTTGAATGTAAGTGTTGACGCTTAGAAAAACTGTTTACAAAAGTTTATTGTTATTGTGGAATTAAATACATATTATGGAAACTTTGGGGACACTTTTCCAATTTTTGAAGAGAGAGAATGGTTTTAATTCAAGATGTTCCATGTATTTTTTATATGGGCTTAGTATATCTACTTGCTAGTCAAGAAAACGTCCTATTTTTAAAAAGGTATTTCATTTAACAAATAAGTCTACATTTACGGATTTTATGAGTACATGTTTCTCTTTCTTTACTGGCGTAGATAAGGCCAGTCGCGTCTTCTTTTAGCAATTTGGCTCCTATTTGAGATACAAAGTGCAGTCAGTCCACCTGATCTCTCCAACAGAGTAGAAGTCTACCGCTTACTATATTTCCCGGGGCGGGTACTGCGCCGAAAACTTTCAGAGCTGGAGCGTTTTCATCCATACGAACATGACCTCAATGTCGAATCGAATGCGATATTCGCCGTTACCAATGCGAAAAGGACCACAAGTCTTCCGCAGAAACTTTCTTTCGAAAATGTTCTCATTGTACATTGTGCTTTTGCACCATATAGAAGGAGAAATAAAATGTGACTTACAGAGTCTGGTCTTTGTTCGTCGAGAGAGAGCTTTACTTCTCAATTGCTTACTCAGTCCGAAGTAGCACCTGTTCGCAAGAGTTATTCTGCGTAGCATTTCAAGGCTGACGTTGTTGTTGGTGTTGATGCTGGTTCCAAGATAGACGAAATCATCTACGACTTCGATGTTATGACTGTCAACAGTGACGAGTCGCGAGTGCGGCCACTCTTTGTTTGACGACAGGAGATATTTCGTTTTGCCCTCGTTCACTACCAGACCCATTTGCTTCGCTTCCTTATCCGTTCTGGAGAAAGCAGAACTAACGGCGCGGGTATTGAGGCCAATTCTATCAATATCATCGGCTACCACAGCAGTTGTACACTCTTATAGAGGAGGATTCCTTCTCTGTTTAGTTCTGCAGCTCGAATTATTTTCTCCAGCAGTAAATTGCAAATGTTGTAAGATAGGAAGTCGCCTTGTCTGAAACCTCGTTTGGTATCGAAAGGCTCGGAAAGGTCTCCCCGATTTTGATGGAGATTTTGGTATAGCTGCACGTCAGTTTACAAAGTCGTATTACTATTGCTAGGATACCAAATTCAGACATAGCGGCTAAAGTCAGCTTCTTTTCATGCTGACAAAAGCAGTTTTGAAATCGATCATTCCTATGAAAAGTGTAAGCACGATTTGTTCCAAAGTCACTAAAATTTTTCGAAAAACAGCATCGCGTTAACGTCTGTGAAACAATCCTTTCCGACTACCGGGATGTCATGAAACGTATTATTACCAGCGATGAGTCTTAGATCTATGCTCATGGCTCGGAAACAGACGAGCAAACGGCCGAGTATCGTGGCAAAGATGAGCCGAAGCCGAAAGAACCGCGTCAAAGCAGGTCAAAAATCAAGGTTATATTGAGAGTTCGATTATCGAGGTGTGGTGCACTCCGAATTTCTTTCAATCGGCCAACAAGAAATACTATTTGAGTGTTATGCGCCATTTGCGCGAAGCTGTTCGTAAAATGAGGCCGTTATTATGGGTCGAAGAGGGATAATTTTGAGGGGGATGATATCGATTTTGAAGAATAAATTGAGAAATTAAAAATTATGAACACAGTCTTACTACTTTTTGCCCGGAGTAATATGCGTCACTCTCTAGTACCAACTGAAAACATGGAATTTAAAAGGGTTAGTCTTCCCTTGTTACACTCTTTACTCTGAAATCTTGCTTCATTATTTACTAAAATTCCAAATTCGCTCTTCATACAATGAACTTTTATATAATTTCCGCCATAAAACTCCGCTTGTCTGACTTTCCTTTAGAGGCTAATTTAAATTGCGCAAACTCACTGATTAATTTTATTATATTATGTATAAGGATGCTAATATTTCTAGTCTGCCTTAATTAGTAGGCTTTTACTTACGTCAATTTCAATGAGTGTCTGACAGCAGAGAGATCTCCATATGCATACCTACACACCTACATATACACGCTTTCTTCGCTATCTCGAAGCAGAAATCGCCGAACAAAAGACTTCCACACAACACATCCTCTCACAGAATTTAACGAAAGAAATTGAAAGGTACGATACAAATTTTCCTGTATGTGTGTTTATTCTTGCGTGAGTGTTTTTATAGCCTCGAGCATGGAATGGCGATATGCCATGCAACCTTGAGTATGTCAAAAATATGTATAAGAAATCAATTTTTGATTATTCTTTTCATGAATGAAGGTGTACTGAATGGTAGAAAAGATTATTATATACATATATATGTATGTATGTGTTAACTGTTATATATAGCTTGGCGCCATCAAAAATCAATGGCGTAATATTTTTTGCGAAATTCTTCAATATGCTCACATGAAATTTAACGCTTTTTATTTCGATACTAAATATTATTTCTAAGAATTATTCCGATTGAAAAGTTCGTGCACAAACCTAATATCTAAATCTGTTATCGTAATACATACATACATATTTTAAATTGTATATGTGTGCATTTTCCAGCGGCAAGCATATTGTGTGACGCTATGCGCTATTGATTTGCATTGATTGAACAGGGAATTACGGCAAGAAGGATAACCTTACTCAAAGTCCATATTAAGCAGCTCTTTGTCAGGCAGTCCGTAGAGAATTGTGCGGCAAGCGTGTGCAAAGGATTTTTATTAACTTGTTGCCTAACCGCATGCAATCATTGAACTATATAGTAAATAAATTCAGTTCAGAAGTAGCTGTTATATTGTAACTAGTTATTAACTGGTAACAAAGTAATGCCTTTATACAAAGTTTGAAGCTACTATTTTGAGCTTTGATTTTACTTTTACTTTGATAGAAAAAATAATAACTGAGCAATATTCATCTAGTATTAGACCAGCAATGCGATGAAGAACAACCTTGTTATTGGACGAGTTTCTTTTGAAACTCGGAGGCGTTGTTCTATAAGAAAATCCTGCTTTTCAAACAGTTTATGGTCTTCAGGGTACCAGACTTACATAAAATGAAGGAAAATAATTCAAGATACGCTTTTTGTTGTTGGATAACAACATGATTCTACAAAAATCTGCGCGAACCTTTGCCAAATTTCTTGAAGAAAATTTCTCAAATAAAAAAGTTTTCCTTACAAGAACTTGGTTTTGATCAGACAGTTTGTGTGACAGCTATTTGCTATAATAGTCCGATAATGGAGATTCCGATAAATGAGTAGCGGTGAAAAGATGTAAAATTTATGATGGACGGCTAATATATAGATATTTTATCGGGTCTCGTTTTGGGTGTTGCAAACTTCGTTTTAAACCAAATACATATGTATCTACTATAAACGGTACATTAGAATATAATTTAATTGAGGTTTGCACCGCGACCTAAGGTATATTGTATCCTCTCGTCCATGACATATGTATATCCATAAAGGCAACCGATCCAACCGATCTATACAGGGTTAGATCTCCGGAATAATAGCCTTTGGTCGAATAAAATCCGGGCCAATTCCGGTAACGTAGAACCGGCTGTTGTGAGAAACTCGCTTCCTCGCTGTACGGAACTAAACACTCTCCCCCACTAAAACCAAGGCGACCATATTCACAAACCGACCGAAGGAGTACAGACTTGTAATTAATATTGCAGTCGATGGCGTTAAGATTCCGACTGTCAATATCTTTCGACAGCCTGTGCTCCTTTACTCCTCACACGACCGCCATTATTGCGAAAGTAAAAAGTCGCAACAAAATTCTGAAGTTGCTAGCCGGAAGCACACGGGGAAAAGACAAAGAAACGTTTTTGGCATCATACAAGGCAATCGGTCGGCCGGTCCTTAGCTACGCCGCATCAATATGGTCGTCTTGATGCGGTGAAACGCAGGTGAGGAAGCTGCAAATATGTCAAAACACTGCACTCCGAACTACGACAGGATACCTCTTTATGTCCCACATCGAATACCTGAAAGTGAGGTTCGTATGCTCCCAGTATGCCGTCCGTATGCTCCTCACCAAGCAGTTTCTGCTGGGGTGTGTATTGCGCAGCTTCTTTCTGGCTGCTGTAGCAAGTTAAACTCCTACTAATCCATTATGGACCCTCACCTATCAAACATATGTCCAGCGTACAATGAGTCCCCGCATGACACTCCCGCATGACACTAACCATCTGTTTGCATGACATTCCAACCCTACACATCTGGCACCCTTCTCGCTTTGGTTCGATCCCGTCGAAACAGCACGTTTCCTGGGTGTACCGTTGGATGTGGATGACGTCGATAACAACTTATCTAATCCTTAACATCCTAACTTGCTGGGCGCTATTGAGGTGATGTGATTCCTATCCACATATATGGATCCAAGGGCCTTGAGCCAGTGTCTGCAATCTAGAATGAGATGCTCAGAAGTTTCCAGTTCAGTGTCACAAACCGGAAGTTTGCCTAAGAAGCCACGTCCATGTTGGGTCTCTTAAGCAAGCAGTGCCCAGTTTTGAGAACTGCTTACGAAAGAAGGACGAATTCTTTGTAAAAACAATCAACTGAAAATATTAAATTGTAAAATTTACATTCATCAAAAAAATTCTTTATAAATCGTTCAATAAAATGCAGAATTCAATGTAGGTCAATTATAACAAAATAGCTCGTAAAATGGAATGAGATAATTTCAAAGACGGAAAATAGCTCAAACCTCCTTCCATTACTCCATTGTTGGATCGCAGAATTCATGTACAATTTTTTGTGAAACCATAAAACTAGTCAAATGAGTATAATAATATAAAATGACATGCTGGGTTATCAGAAGTAGTATGTTTAGTACGCCATTAGTTAGGTTATGTAACTTCTCCTGTCAATAGAAACCAACGCATTGCTGTGCTGGCTGTGTGAGACAATCTGACTTTCAGCGAAATTACTACAACTTCTTTTTGTATATTTGTTGCTTTCAGCGCATTCGTGGTCTTTCTAAACTCAACCCAATACAATAGTCATTCAATTACGCAGATGTAGGTCCAACTAAAGGGAATGTCGCGCTGACGTCGTTTAGACAAACAACGCATTACAATGGCCAATATTGTTCGTATTTAGAATTTTTGCGTTCTTTGCATTCGTTTATAGGACGTGTGTTCTGCATGCATCATCGCTCGCATAACGGTTGTTATGTGGGTTGTACGCATTTTCGCTTCGCAAAAGTTTACCAACCGTTGACAAATGACCTAAGCAAAATGGTTCGGTTTCATTGCATAATAAATATATGTATGACGTCACTGCTTTTAAACCATGCGCAATGTCTTACTATTTTGGCTAGACTAGAAGACTGCAGTGAGCTGAAATCTGAATAGTGATGGATATAAAGGTGACAGGTGATTTTTAGGAATTTATAAAAAAAGAAAGTACTATATCAATTGCTTTATATTTTTAAAAGTATTTTTTTAATCAACATAGTCTTCGAAGTTGATACACTGGTTACAGCGACCCGCCAACTTTTCGATAAAATTTTTGTTCTGCGATTTGTGATATGCTTAAAAGTAAGCCTTAGTTCCGGCGAATTGACAAAAACTTCTTCCCCACAGGTATTTTTTTTTGTTTAACAGGAAATAGACGCTAGGGGCTAGATGTGGATAATACGGAATTTGCGGAAGCAATTCGAAGCCCAATTCGTGAGTTTTTGCCATGGTGTATTGTCTTGGTGCAACTTCTTCTTCTTAATTGGCGTAGACACCGCTTACGCGATTATAGCCGAGTTAACAACAGCGCGCCAGCCGTTTCTTCTTTTCGCTACGTGGCGCCAATTGGATATTCCAAGCGTAGCCAGGTCCTTCTCCACCTGGTCCTTCCAAGATACAAAGTGGAGGTCTTCCTCTTCCTCTGCTTCCCCCGGCTGGTACGGGTGTCGAATACTTGCAGTCCACTCGCATGACTGTCGATTGGACATCGGAATGAAATAATGCAGCCATGTTTCAACCATTGTCACATTTCGATGGAAAAACTCGGGCTTAATGCGCTTGAACATCTTCAAAGATTGTCTCGAATCATAAACTCGTCGTGATTATTCTTTTTCTTTATTGGCGTAGACATCGCTTACGCGATTATAGCCGAGTTAACAACAGCGCGCAAGTCGTTTTTTCTTTTCGCTATGTGGCGTCAATTGGATATTCCAAGCGTAGCCAGGTCCTTCTCCATCTGGTCCTTCCAACGGAGTGAAGGTCTTCCTCTCCCCTTTTAGAGCTGGAGTGTTTTCGTCCATTCGGACAACATGACCTAGCCAGAGTAGCTGCTGTCTTTTAATTCGCTGAACTAGTCGTCATATATCTCACTTATTTCATCGTTCCATCGAATGCGTTAATCGCCGCGGCCAATGCGCAAAGGACCATAAATATTTCGCAGAACTTTTCTTTCGAAATTTCGCAACGTCGACTCATCAGTTGTTGTCATCGTCCAAACTCTGCACCATATAGCAGGACGAGGATTATAGAGTTTGGTTTTTGTTCGTCCAGAGAGGATTTTACTTCTCAATGCGTACTCAGTCCGAAGTAGCACCTGTTGGCAAGAGTTATCCTGCGTTGGATTTCCAGGCTGACATTGTTGGTGATGTTTACACCGGTTCCAAGATAGATGAAATTATCTACGTCTTCAAAGTTATGACAGCCAACAGTGACGTGGGAGCCTAGTCGCGAGTGCGAAAACTCTTTGTTTGGTGACAGGAGATATTTCGTCTTACCCAAGGTTCACTACCAGCCCCATTTGGTTCGCTTCCTTATCCAGTCTGGAGAAAGTAGAACTAAAGGCGCGGTTGTTGGGGCCAATTATATAAGTGTTTTGTACATTTTTATAGAAGCTTATACCTTCTCTTTTCAGCTCTGCAGCTTAAATTATTTTCTCCAGGAGTCGATTGAAGAAGTTGCATTATAGGCAGGCGTTTTTTCTGAAATATCGTTTGGTATCGAACGGCTCGGGGGAGGTTCTTCCCGACTCTGACGAAGCTTTTGCTATTACTCAACGTCAGAAAAATTTCAAATTCCTCTTCCTTTTCGTGCTTAAATAATTTACTACTTATATGAAAAAAATAGGCATTTTTTCGGCCGCCAAAACGAACGTAACCCATTAAGCATCTGAGAATAAAGTTTTTGCGAATTTTCTATTCTCTGATATCACATCCTCTCAGAAGAGCGGTCTGCTCCATGTAAATATTCACTTTGCACCAATGATCTGAAATTAATTAAGCCGAAATGTCTGTCAACAACACATTTTCATCGGTACTTTCACCTTAAAATCACTCTAATTTCCGTTGCACATTTCTGTATTTCATCTACGTGGTTTGGTCATTTCCGTTTCTACTTAACAAAATTTAATCGATGTTACAAAAACACATAGAGTATATAGAAAAGCAACAACCACACATCGATTGAGTCGCATGTCTGCTGTTCATTAGGTGCGTTGCCATGTGTCTTCCACATTGTTGGTTGTGGCCCACGCTATTTTCCACTGCTAAGATTTTGTTTTTTTTTTATTGTAGAGTTTTCTGCAACTGATTTCAGGCCTTGTGGCATTCGTTTTATCGCAGTTATGCCAATGGCATGAAAATTATACTATTTTTGGAGGTTTTCATTTGACCTTTGGAAATATTTTCTGCAGAGAAAGGGAACCGCTGAATGAGTGATTAAGGTGACGTGATGAGACAAAACTTAAAAAATGGTTTGTAATTAGACAATGCCAAAACTTCTTCGTATATATGTAAATATGCGGGTCAAAGAATCTTTCAGACATTCAGCTAACATCAAAGCAGCCAAAACAAAGAGCCTCGACAAACATTTCCCTACGTGTAGGCGTCAGTTATGTATAGTTATTTCGTTGTATTATTTTGCGAGCATTTGTAGGGCCTGTTATTAGTGGTGCCCTACTTTTAACAAATCAAAATTTTATCTCTCATCGCTTTCTCTATTATCTTTATCTGACCTGAAGGCATTCAGGAGCTGACGATTCATCCAGAAAAAAACAACGGTTTGGTGTGGTTTGTGGGTAGGTGGAATCATCGGTTCAGATTTCTTCAAAAATGATTTCGTTGAGAACGTAACCGTCAATGGCTATTGTTATGGCGGCACGATAATCGACTATTTGAATCCTGAAATTGAAGCTGGTGATCTTGGTGACATTTGGTTTCAACAAGATGGCACCACTTCACACATCAATCAATGGATTTATTGAGAGAACATTTCGGGAGCAAAAAATTTGTAAAGTCTAAAGTCTATGCGGACAATCTTGCTTCGATTCAGGCCGTGGAACAGAACACCACGCGTGTAATTCACCAGTTACCAGTCGAAACGCTCTAACGATCTGAGACGTAGCCGCGGCCAACATTTGAAAGAGATAATCTTCGAAAAATAAATGCCAAAGAATGTCCTTTCGAATGATAATACACATTCGCCAATAAATTTCAAGTTTCTGTGTTTTTTTCTTTAAAAAAGTAGGGAATCTCGAAATGGATCGCCCTTTAGTTATCTTTAAGTAATTCGGCAAGCTAATGCTTTGAGTCCAAATTTTCAATTACAATCACAATAAAAACTCGTTTTTGCTATTACGCGAGCTTCTTATCTATGCTATCAGGTTCAGATTGATGTCCTCTCTGGAGAAGGATAAATAAAATGCTACCAAGAAATGGTGTCTATAGAGAGGCATGTTATGGTTGTATCGACTGTTTTATTTCCTTCGTGACGGCTTTGTCTGAAACCTCAAACTTCCTTGTATATAAGAAATGGCCGAGAATGATGAGAGAAATGCTTTCCCTATTAAAGACATCAACACAGATGCTTACCTTTTTTGACAGGCCGTCGTTCATTCTTCTATGATCACAAATAATTGCCAGATTGAAGATATTGCAGTCGCTTCCATGCTCATCACTCATGCTGTAATCATAATATCGCATATTTAAGAATATTTTCTCTTGTAATCATGATTTTTTTTTTTAGCAGCACACAAGTCACTCCTCTCTAGTACTCTAAACACTAAATATTATAAGTATTGCCTCTACTGCGTGTAATCGCCTTTCATGTTTTACCTGCATACTTAATTTTCTGTCTTTTCGTCGTGTATTTAATTACAGCCTGAACCTGCAGCAGTAACACAATGCCTGGCGGTACGGGTGGTGGCAATGGCTACGAGGAGGTGGCCGCCGCCAGACGCGGTCGCTTTCATGTGACCTCAACGGCAGCACAAGGACCACCAGAGACGACCTTCGGGCGATTTCGTCTAATGCCCACATGTAAGCATAATAAATTGTTTGTATATTTTTGTATAGCCCATATAAAGGACTTAGAGGAAAAGTGGCATAGAATGGCGCTTAAGAAACATTGTTAATTAAATTTGTATTTTACACGCTGTACTTAACTTTGCCAGAAATTAAAAACTATATCGAAAATATTTATATTTTCAAGCCGGTAATGCAGAGGGTTCACCTGTATTATGATTAGGAAAAGTCTTAAAACACAATTACTGGTTAGGGAGACTCCTAAAACGTCTGTAAAACTCTTTATCGCGAGAAATAGATAAGTTATGGATACACTTTCTGACCGCCGCGATCGGGATTCAATCGTATTGAACATACGTTTCGAATTATTTCCATTACAAGTGTTCGAGCTTCACGAAGAAAGCCGAATATTTAATTTAGTTCCATTTCTGTTTCGAAAGGCTAATGTGTAGCTGGAAGAAAGCCGATTTTAATTGGCTCTTTCAGAAAATGTATGACCTACTCTTCGGTGTTCAATGGTTAGTAGAAAAGCTGAATTCAGGAATCTTGTATATCACTCTTTCAAGAGCGCTGAAATTTATTCGTAACTAAATCCGGCTGAAAAAGTGAGAGAGCTTAAGAGAAATGTTTGGATCTCGAAAAAGTGTTGTTTCATATAATGCCATAGTCCAAAATTGCTTTTCCAGGCTCAGATACCACTCCATTACTTTAGTATTATCCGTAAAGCCCAAGCCAGAAGTGCATTCAACCCAAAAAACCAGCTTGGCAAATATTTTACCATTGGAGGTATTGTCGAAAGTCTTCTCTAAAACCCACATTTTAATTTAATTTTAGTAAAATTTTATAACACAATTTAAAACTTATTTAAGTCATTACCATACATATACTCTCTTTTTTTGCTCTCCAGCTAATTATGGTGCCATTTCGCCCATTTTGCATCGTGGTCGTTTCGCTGTTATCCCCGAGGAACCGCAAGGTTCACCGGCACAGGGCACACCCCCTGCGGGCGGTGCGATGCGCTCGCCCTCGCCGGAATGGGATTTTGATATTGAACAGGTAAGTCGATGAGCATATTTATATACGAATAAATATATACATAAATACATATATGCTTATGTGCATCGTGTTATGTATAAGTCTCTTTCGTAGTAGTAAAAACAAGCAACTGTTCTCAGCAAACTTTGCGCTCCAGCAAGCGGAATTTCGGAGAAAACTATTACTATTCAATTTAACATCCTTTCATTCGTCTTTTACCGCAATTTTTATAATTACTGGTTTCTGCGTAAAGCTCTCAGACAAGAACTGATTAAAATTGTTGAAAAGCGGTGTTATTTGGACTTTCTTTTACTTGGTATTAAATTCAAATACATAAGTACATATTTCAAAGATCTGAAATCTGATTTGAGTGAAATTAAATTTAAGGGGTTACATGGGTTTACGGGTTTTAAAAATCGAATTTGACTTATGGACCTGTGATAATTCCTGGACCAATTTCACATATTTTCGGCATTGAAAAATTATATATCCAACTATATGCACGTGTTATATACACAAACAATGAGTTCAGAACAGACCTGGTTCCACCCATTTTTAACACAAGGACACACTATTATAGTGAAGAAATTATTTCTGAATTTCAATAGCATAACTCAAAGATTGAATGATATTTCCGGTAAATAGTAAGCCGTAGGCACTGAGATCCATCATTATTTTTAGACGCGAAATGGCATACCTTAAAGAACTGGATTTTAGTTAAAGGTTGACACCAACTCCTCTGAACCCTATTGGAAACATCTTTGCTGTGACATTTAGGACCGTTTCTTCAATGGCTGTCAATTAAATTCTGTTTAGCTTAACTACGACTACTTCTTTCGGTAAATAACCTTTTTTAACCAGAACTTAATTGATCCAGACATTGAGAGAAATACCCTTAATGCTTTTGACGCATTTATTTTGTGAGTTATTACACTATTAGTAGATTTATATGAAGGTTGGGCGTGGTTATCATTCGATTTCACTCATTTTTTTATCGTTTAACAGTTCATGGGATTTGGTAGGCGTGGCGTAGTCTAATTCCGCCCATCTGCAATACAAAGCGCCCTTGAATTGCAGGGAATACGTCTACCCCGTTTCATCAAGATATCTCAATTTTTCTTACTCGACTCTAGAGTTTCTATCAGCTACAGAAATTCGCACCGAGTATTTTTATAATTTTTTAGTAAAATTTATTAAACATACTTTCGTAATATTGTAAACATACCCTTAGTCACCTGGAACTCGCTACTGGAAAAGTTACAGATCTTTCTACGAAATAAATGAGAACAAAACACAAAGCAACGAGTAGACTTCCAAGGAAAATGTAAACAACGTAAAACATGAAAACAGCTGATAGCCGACCAACAGCATGAAGTTCCAATAAGCGACGCAAAAATAATAATAAACACAACAAAGTAAGTGCTGTCTCATGCTCTTGGAAATAATACTACGTCTGTATGTGTACACGTGAACATTTTGAGTGAATAAATAGTCAACGCGACGCATGAAAACAAAGGCCCGACGTACTTTGGCGCTGTTTACAAAGGTTTTTGGAGCGGGTTGATAAGAGGGTGAATTGTGGATAACGAGTTTCGATGGCTGGCGAGCAAACCAGCTGAGTGGCTGGGCTGTCAAAACGTGCGCAGGCTAGCGAATGGAAATATGCTTTGACAATTGGAAACTGGAACTGAAACTGGAACAATTTGGAGTAGCGAAAACGCTTGAGAAACGAAAGTATTGAATTGGAACGAATTAGCAAATGCTGGAGAACATTTTAGTAGCACGCTAGTAAAACGCTAAACAGAAACAAAAAGAAATAAAAAACACTTTAACTGGAACACATAAGTATGTATGTATATTTTGTAACAACAAAAAGTACAAAAGGTAAAATAAGTCAGCTACTAGCTAGAGGTAATGGACAAATAGCATCGTCTAAATTGATGCGTGCTAACGTAAACGAGTAAATTCTAAACGATTTCGTTGTTACACTCGAATAGCTGAAGGCTTGGTATTGTGAAAACATCAAATGCTTGATGCTTTTGTAGGTAGAGGCCGACATTTGGTATCTCAGAATAATAACAAGAAGTGGAACTCCGGTAATTGTGGGCTAAAGTGTTGCCATCAAACAGAAGGCAAAAGAAATGAAAACGGCTTGGAATCGGGCAATTGTATGGAAGTATACGACTTTAGTACTTAGCAAACTAGCGACGAGTGTAAACGTATAACAACGTAGTCGGTGTTGATTTCGTTTAATTGTTTTTGGTTGGTCGGTCCGATACAAAACAGGAAACGGACCTTATAAATAAACAACTCAATTGCAGTGAGCATAAAAATTATTTAAAATACTAACTCAATATTGTTGCAAAGTAATTAATTAATATACGGTGTGAATTCGAGCGGACATTACGCCAACGATCGTGTGCATGTTCGTATGCAGTTCTGCGCCAACCGTTTTGCTCATCGTCAGTAAGTTTAGCTAACTTCGCGAGTGTTTGACGTTGTGCTGCGTTAATATTGCATTCAAAACAGTATTTAATGTTTGCCGTTTGTAAGAAAATTAAATATAAATGTCATTTAATTAATTGTGCAGTGTTTTTAATGAATGTTTGTTAAATACTTCGAGATTTCCAAGCGTGCGCGAAAGCAAAAGTGAAGCAAAACGAAGTATGTGCAATAAAGTTTATGAGAAATTAGAGAAAGAGCAAAGCTAAAATTTCTAAAATCCGATATAAAAATTCTTAATGCACGAGTGTACTATTTAGTGCAAGTGTGCCAATGGAAGTTGGAGCGGGAGAGAGTGGCAAAAATCAGCAAAAGTTAAGAAAAATATTGAAAGTAAATACTAAGTTAAACTGTATTCCGAGGAATATTGATTGATTTGTTTCCTAGCCGGTGCAGCTTGGCGACATAAATGAGTTTCAATATTTTCTAATATTAAAAGAAAGTGATATGCGTATTTGTTTACATTTAAACGAAGAAATTTCACAGAAAATATATATCATAAACAACTAAATTCTCATAAAATTAAAAGTGACTAAAACTGCGTAAATTAGTTCAAGGTGTCAATCTTATAATGAATCATAAAGGAATGCGATAGTTAACATTGCAAATACAAAGCAAATTACATGTTTTTCTATTTCCGACTTTTTCTAATATTTTGCGCATACAATTTTCTTCACTTTGCTTTTTCTGCTTACTTCATTCTAAGTATGCGGCAGATAAAATACTGTGTAAAATAGTGCTGACATTAATTTGTCTGGAAGCGTAAAATTTCAATTTATTCTAAGCGACAACAAATTGTTACATCTAGAATTACTTCGAAAGTCTAAGTATTGATGACAAATTTTTTTAAATTTTTAATTCAAATAGCTTAAAATAATAGTGAAGCCATGATAGAGTTAACTTTGATGATTTTCTAATAAACTCAGTGAAGTATTAAAAAGATATACAATAAAAGAAACATAAAATATGTATATAAAAGTGGCTGAAGTTGATATATTTGTAATTAAACAAAATAAAAATAAAACTGAATACATTTTTAAAAATAAAAAAAAACAAATAAAAAAAATAAATCATGACGATATAAAAATGAAAAATGTTTGTGTAAAATTAAATAATATTAAATTAATTCAAATAAATATAAAACTAGTAATTAAACAAAATAAAAATAAAATTGAATAAACTTTTTAAAATATACGTTTGTATGTATTGAAATCATAAAAGCTGCTTGTATGCCATTTGAAAATATTGCTTTCTATAACTTTCAAAAATTAAATTATGGCACTATAAAATTTGAAAATGTTTGTCGAAAATTGAATAATATTAAATAAATTTATACAAATATGATACTTCTAATTTAACAAAATAAAAATAAATGTAATAAATTTTTTAAAATATTTGTATTTAAATAATAAAAGCTGCCATTTGAAAATATGTATTGCCTCTATACCTTTCAAAAATTTAATTATGATGTTTTTATAATATTATGATAATTAATTAATGAATAACATTTAATTTGAAAATGTTTATGTAACATTAAATTAATTCATGTAAATATGATATCAGTATTATAATAAACGATATTATAAATATATTTCTTTATACATACATACATATATAATTTAATTCGCACTCGGCAAAAAATACATACTTGGCATTCAATATTTTTTCAATTGCTTCTAAAAACACTGATGGGGTGAAAGTTCTTAGCAGGATGTAAATCCGGCTCCGTTTCGTTGTAGTAAAACCGACTTTCTGATTATATTATAAAAAAAATATTTGTTGTGTATGTAGATATGTATGTATGTATGTATGTATGTAGAAGCAAATCGTGTCTGTTGTGCCTCATTTTCATTAAATACTTAACTTAATAATGCAACTAAATTGTGGAACTGGTTAAAATTTGTAATGCATTTTTATACGATTTGTAGACACATATACATATGTATATATGTACATAGTATGTAATATATCACCCCTGAGATTTTGAATGTTTATAAGCGAAGTCAATAAAGTAATAACTTAAAATCAAATCTTATGACTGGAAAATAAATTCAAAACGTGCAAAAATAAAGAAAATATGTTTCAAGTGTATGTATATGAAAAATTACAATAATTAATTGAGTATATTGCAAAAAAATTTTAAGGCTTAAAAACCAGTTTAAAACTCGATATATGTATCACACTTGCCAGTGTAACTTAAATAATTAAAAATTAAAATTAAATAAAATATGTTTTGTATAAATAGCCAGAAAATATTTATATAATATATGTATTATATACAATAAACTAATTTACGTGGTGAGTTTTGCGTTACCATTTAGACAACGTTTTAAAATCTAAATTATTTGTCAGTTCTGTGTTTTGTATTTGTTATCAGCGCGCAAAAAAATTTATTTCACTTCATTGTTGACTAAACTCATTATTTTCGTTGCAAAGCGTTGTTGAAAACCAACATATTATAAACGTTAAAAAACTAGCAAGCTCTAAACATTTTAAAACTACTCAGTATTAGAAAGAAACAACTAAATAACGTGGCAAAACAACTAGTTCAGCGAACACTAAAAAAAAATTAAAATTATTCCAAAGGAAATCAAAGCCATTAACGGCAAACAGCTGCTTTTGGTGTCAGTGGTGGCTCAAAGTCATCACCCCACCGTCCAATCGGCCTACATCACAAGCAGGTCAGGCGAATAACGAACGAATGCTTGACTGATAGGCGGCACTGGGCGAAATGGAACGAACACATAAAATAAAAGCAACGAGTCAAATGAGTGCGTATAATTCAAAACAAAAAAATAAACTTTTTTTAATGCAAAATAAAATAATTGTTGAATTAATTGTTCAATAGAAAATAAGAAAAGAAACAAGAGATTAACTAAAATGAAGGCATAACGTGCATTACATATGTGTATGTACATATGTGTGTATGACTACATTTTATATGTCAGTGAGTGTTGTAATAATGTAAACAAAAGAAAGGAAATACAGCGTTGTGACAACTGCAGGAGTTACAAATCCGCCATTTAGTGGTGGAAATATCAGCAAAAATGTAATAAACATACATACATACATAGATAAATAGAAATATTGTACAAAAGTGCATGGAATTTGTGTCGCATATTAATAGTATTACCTGGGGGAGCAAATAAAACAATTGTAAACGTGTGTGAAATGAAATAAATAAAAATGAAATGAAACGAAATATCGTGTTCCCTGACTTCGCTGATCACTACGACGACGTCACTAGCTGCGACAGTGATTGTTCATATGAATAAAGTACGTGTGTACCTGTGCATGTACATATATACTTAAGTACATGCTATGTATAGAAGTATGTATTTGGAAGCAACTCACCTTTGTTTTGCTCTTTGTATGTTTCTGTTTATAATATTGTTTTCATATTTGTTGCGTTGTTTTTAGCATTATTTTTTGCCTTTTCCTTTCTTTCCGTTTATACTATCTACACATTATTTTGTGTGCTGCGCAAAGCCTTGTACAAATTTTCCACAAAGTCGTCATGCTCTGCGTAGCTACTCGTACACATGTTTTCTCTCTCTCTCTCTCTCGTTCACAAGCGCTTTGTTTACATGATATTTGTGCGCTGCCCGGTCGCGCACTGCTGCTGATAAGATATAATGACCTCCTTATGTTGCTTTTCGGTGAAGAAATATTTGTTAGACATCTGAAGAGTTGATTTGTAAAAGTATTTGTGTGTGATTTTTGCCTTACTCCGCTCCACTCCCAGCTACGACTGTCTATTGGCAAAATTAAAGAAATAAATCATATTGTAGTGCAACAAGTTTTCACACTATATTTTGTAATAATTCAAAATTCCATTTTTAGTTTAATTTAGAAATGTACGAATGTCGATACAAAAAGCGATACATGTTTGAAATTAATACGAAAATAAACGAAGCTTGAAAATAATTGAAGAAAAAGGCAAACAAACAGTGCATATTTTGTTTCAGTGTAACTCGAAGTGTGAATTTTGTGTAAAATAATACCACGTTCGACATGCAAAAGCGCTGCAAAATAAAATATAAAAGTCAAAGTTAGTGAAAAAATAAATAAAAACGACCAGCAAATAAATAATATAATTTACATGAACAACGCAAAAGTTTGAATAATTAAAATTTTTTCTTCGCCTGCTGCTTAGTAAGTGTCACTGTGAAAACGAAATGCCAGCTTGTTGAAAAGCCAGAGCAGCAAATAAAAAAATCGTTTTACAAAGTAAAACCAAATTAAACAAATGTAAATTTTTAAAAAGTACCTAAATTAAAATATTTAAGAAAATACAAACAAGTTCAAAACAGTGTTTTAAAAAATTTGTAAAAATTATGAGAAGTTTTGAAAAGTGCCGCAGCTATATTAAAGCATAAAAAATAAACAAGCACTGCGTTGGTCTGCAAGTTTATACAACGAAAATAATAAAATTTCCACTAAAAATCCAAATTTTCACAAAAAAACCAAAATTGCCACAATAAACGTGTGGTAAAACCTCCGAAAAACGTGCCACTCATGGCAAAATCATTTACGCAGTTTATTGACACGCTCCCACAATTTTCCGTGTTACATTTTCCCCACAGTGTTTATGTGTTGTGTTTGTGCGTGAACGCCTAAAAGCTACACAAATATATACCTATATATTTTCGATTTCTTTGTTATTGTGTTGCATTGTGCATTTATTTCGTACAAATATATACATATACTTGTGCAGCAATATTAATTTATTTTCGTCTACGTTTGGTTTGTGCATAAACTCGAGCAGTGCTTCGTATTGCCGTCTACAATTTACCACAGCAACGTAAAAATACACCCTTTATCTCTTACACACAAAAACATACACCAAAAAATAGGTGCGTATATAATACATTTTTTTTATTTATCAAATTTTATTAGTTTTTATCTGTCGTGAAATATGCTACTCTTCGATTGTGTTGATATGACTTGGGGTTAATTTGTTTCATGTTGAAATTATTTATCTTATCTCAAAAATACTCTGGTATTTATCTTACAATTGTTGTGTGGAGAAAAAATGAATGCGTAGGGATTTTATTATGATTTTGTGCTGTCAAAATTGTTGTGTTATCTAATGTGCAAGTTTTAATCGAATAAATATTTTTCGAGTCTACAGAATGTGCTACATTGTCAAACACCATACAGGGTAATGAAATAGAATCAACACTGTTCGAATGTCAGTCTGTTTGTCTAATTTACACTATTCCATGTGATGAACACCAACAAAGGTGTATTCGTAAACAATTTCATGAAGATATACATACATATTTATTAATATGTATGTACATATGTATATTCAAAACGTTTTCAGGCATGAATTTGCATTCAAGCATATAAACGGAGCGAAAGGCAAACCAAGTTGCATTAAGGGGTTACATGGATTTCCTCGGGTAAAAAACAGCCTTTTGCAACAATATTTTTCTCATATAAAAATTGAAATATTTTATTAGAATTTTTTATTGTTTAAAATCTGAAATTTTTGGAAGAAAATATTTTAAACTCGGCCATTGCGACGCCTTTTCCGGTGACCCCTGCACCCGTGTTGGTGGTATAACTCTCTACAGGATTATTTAAAGTGAAAAAATAAGCGTTTTAGTTAAAACCTTAACTTAGAACTTGGACGAAGGTAAAGAACAGAAAATTGGATTTTTGGCAGACATTTTTTTTACAAAAAAAAAATGAAAATTTCAGTGAAAATTTCTCGACATTTTGTTTTTCCAAATCGTTAAAATTGAAAAAAAGATCTTCATCCAAGTCTTTAAGAATTGTATCTCAAAGACCTGTGTAAAATTTCATCAAGATCGGTGGAGTAGTTCTCGAGAAATCTTGCCAACCGACTTCAAAAACACAGTTTCGACAAAAACGCGTTTAAAGACGCTTTTAAGGGGTCAGTAGGGTAATATTATTTTTAAATTAACCGTTGAGTTTTAGAACACGCGTATAGTAAAGATATTTGGTATTTGTATTTTTTATAGTATTTATAATTTTTTTTTATTAAAATGCATCGTTCGGAGATCAACCTTACAATTTTCTGTAACAAACTTTGTAAGATAATCATTTCTAAGCCAGCTTAATAAGTGCTGTCGTGTCACAGTTTAATATTTTGTAATTTTTTTTGTAAATATTTCTGTGTTTGCGAGCGTTTTAGCGGCAAAAACCTCATTTAGTGTGAGTTTCTCCAGGCACGTAGGCTTTTAAATTGCATCAGCGTTAGGTTATTAATATATAGTATAATTTTAAACACGATTTTCGTGTTTTTTTCTTGTCAAGCTGATAATTCATTGCATTTAGTTATATAATTATAATAACTGAATAAGGCTACAAATAAAATTCAACATTCTATACCCAGAACAGGGTTAGTAAGTTGTTGTTTTAGTGGCACAATTCGGCCGAGTTGGCAGTCCTTTGCTGACCCGACTGTCGTGGGAACGGAATGGATTATTATCTATGGTAACTGTTCAATCTCCGAAGAAATTGTTATGTATATCACAACTTATTTGTCAAAAAAACATTATTTTTCTTAAATTTCGAATCGAAATAAATTTAGATGGCCTACTGCTGTTCTTGTTTATCACTATGTTCCATTTCCGAATTACAAAGCGGCAGTTGTTGCGACTCAATTTCATGGTGTATATTGAGAACTCTCAATTGTATGTTATGAACAATTAATTTTTTTATGTCTTTTGCTATAAATTATATGTAAGTGTCATCAGTGCGATTCTCAGCTGCCCTTTGATATTTCAAAATTCTTCATATGTATGTATATGTACATACATATATCTTTATCGTTAGATTCTTTCTGTGTAGCAACCCTGAAGCAAATATTTGCAAGGGGGTTTTTGTGATGTGTTGTGCTCTATGAGTGATCTCAACACAAAAGGTTATTTGCCTGCCTATAATCGCGTACATTCTTAATGAATATATTTTATTACTTGTAAATCTAGTCTACATATTTAAAAGGTGCACCACGTAAATTAAATTCCAGGCTAATGACTTCAGAAATCAATATTTCCTACGACTACTAGATTTTGAACTTTTTTACTATTTGCTTACGTTAGCGCAAGCGTAGTGTAAAATGTGCAGTTAATTTATTAATTTTGTACACTGCAAATTTATTTCAAAAATTTAAAATTTTTTTTAACCAAACAGCGAAGTGACT
This sequence comes from Bactrocera tryoni, assembly GCF_016617805.1. Taxonomy (NCBI): domain Eukaryota; kingdom Metazoa; phylum Arthropoda; class Insecta; order Diptera; family Tephritidae; genus Bactrocera; species Bactrocera tryoni. Next base: position 13,838,068 of record NC_052499.1, read on the forward strand.
ACATGTGAACGGTGATGCATTTCGATGAACAGAAACTATCAATTTCTATTCTGTGAGAGTTAAATTTTGACTCTAAATTTATATATTAAAATTTCTTTCCTTATTATTTTTATGAACATCGAGGTTAATTACTTTTTTAAAGAAAGAAACATGGAAACTTCAAATTTAATGGGGAATGTTCATTAGCAATCGAAAGAACATTCTTTGGTATTTATTTTTTGAAGATTAGGTCAGATGGTCCATACGTTGAGTCCAATTTTTGATGACTCGTTCGATTATTTCAACTGGTAACTGACGAATGACTCGCGTGATGTTTGCTCCAAGCTCTGAATCGAAGTGAGATTGTCCGCATAGACTTTAGACTTTACATATCCCCACAAGAAAAAGTCTAACGGTGTAATATCACACGATTTGAAACCAAATGTCGCCGAGATCTCGAGCTACAATTTCAGGCATCGAATAGTCGGTTATTATGACGCAATAACGGTTGCCATTGACGGTTATGTTCTCAACGGTATCATTTTTGAAGAAATATGGACCGATGTTTCCATCAGCCCACAAACCACACCAAACCGTTGTTTTTTCTGAATGAAATGGCAGCTCTTGAATCTCTTCAGGTTTCTTTTCGTCACAAATGCGGCAAGTTTGCTTGTTAACTTACCCATTGAGTCAGAAATGAACCTCATTGCTGAACAAAATTTGGCCCGAAAACATCAGATCTTCTTGGAATTTTTCAAGAACCCATAGACCAAAGCGATGTACTATATGTATGTATTTATTTATATATATATACACTACGTCATTTTAGAGGTTATGTTCGATTCGAGAACAAAAGACTTGTTTTTAGCAAGAATTATAAAAAATATTTCAAAAGCTTTAATTTTAAAATTACGCATTATAGTATATGTTTATTGCAAAAAATTGCTATTTCCCAGATTTATCACCTGAATAAAAACAGTCTTCCGAATAATAGCTCGAAAGCAATAATTTGAATATTTAAATTTTTTAGAAACTGAAACATTTTTCAAATATCCTCAGCACCAAGACTAAAATATCAAATTTTGGTGAAAATAGACGTGCCCTCAATTAATGCGGAAAATTCGACAATCATTCAGTTAGAGTAAAAGCGAATGAGTAAGAGTGAGTGAGTAAGAGAGTGGTGCTCAATTTCTCTCTTAAAGGAGTTTTGATTGAGTTTGCGATATAAAGTTTACCAGATATGTACCAAAAATTTTTTTTTTTTTACAAAAATGACGACTAGTAGCGCTAATAAACATCACCCAGAGCGTTTACGTGGCAGTACTAGCTCTGAGTAAAATTTTTCTAAATTTAATTTCAAATATTTGCTTCCATATGAGATAATTGATTGAGCCCCAGCCTTCCTGAATCGGTTTTTTCTATTACTATAGGAGAAAGAGACTAATGGGGAAGTAATTAAAAAACACTTAAGTGAGGAAACTACTCAACTTCATTTAAACAATATGACAAATAATATAAGCGATAAAATTCAATTAGTATTTACTGACGAGTTGTGCTTATTATAACAGTACATTTAATTTGAAAAATCGAACAACTTTTTATGCGAAAGTATTTCTAGCGAAGTTAAGTCTACAAGTATTACGTATATGAACAGATTGACGTAAAAGCCTGCAAAACAGTCCCGCGCTCGATTTAAAGTGATGCGTTTACGCTCCCGCTACACTTTCTACATTTTAGTTTATCAATTTCTCTGTGCTTTAAGGTTTTTGTGTTTATATTTTCTTAAATATTGCTGCTTAATAAATATATGCTCACTTTGATTATATGTTTTATCAATTCAATTACGGAAATGCCAACCAAGCTGGCAATTGTCAGTGTAAAAAAAAAAATTTCCGCTCGCTTTGTATTTGATAAGCATCAATTAGTGCAAATTATTCGAGAATAATAACTATAATTGGAAAAGTAAATGACAGTACACGAGTATGTAGCGCTGAAATCAAGCGCTTGTTGTGCACTATCGAGCGTTAATTAACTGTTGACGGTGTAAATAGCCGAACGCTGAACGCGTTTTGAAGAAGTAAAACTTATATTTTAAAATATATGACATGTCGGATCCTTAGCTTGACTGCATAGAAATCGAAACTATAATCACATATGAGCTGCAACTGATCTCAAAGTAAAGAGGAATCTTTAGAATTGAAATATGCGATCGGCACTCAAAGACACCACGTGATACCAATCAAGTGAATTGTGCACTTTCAATGTCTGCAAATCAAATTTCAAACGGTTTTTATATTTTTCTTTTTTATCAATAATCGATTTATCGGTTTATGAGTAGTAAGGGTCCGCATGCGATCGCTTTTACGTTTATGTTATATAAAGTAATAGTGATTACGAATCTGAAGAAAATTATGTCTACACTTATCTGTATATGTACAAATGTACGATACAAGGTGCGTGCCAAAGTCAACAGGACTTAAAAAAAACAGAACAAATGGTTTTTTCGGCAAAATCAATTTATTTTATTCAAAATAGTCTCCTTCTACTTCAATGTAGCTTTTTGCACTGTCCAAAAGCATGCCGAACGAGTGTTTCAACTCGTTGCCCAGTATGGCCGCCAGCATGCCGGTGCAAGCCTTTTCAATGGCCTCTACGTCTCTATAACGCTTTCCTTTCATGGTCAAATGTATTTTTTCGAAAAGGAAGAAGTCGCACGGTGCCATATCAGGTGACTACGGGGAGTGATTAATGGTTAAAATATTATTTTTGGTCAAATAATCGGTCACAAGCGTCGATCGATCCGAGCAATTTTTGGTCGTCAGTCAATTTGTGCGGAACAAACCGTGCACACACCTTTCGTAAGCCCAAACGTTCAGTCAAAATGCGATAAATCGATGTTTTGGAGATGTTCAATTCCATTTCCATGAATTGCAATGTTGATTTTGGCTGATTTTTGATAAATTCACGCACAGTTTCGATGGAATTTCTGATGATCACGGATTTTGATTGGCCCACATGTTGATCGTCATTTATGTCCTCACGATCACTTTGAAAACTTTGAAACCACTCGTGAATTCTGCTACGGGATAGGTAATCATCGCCATAAACTTGTTTCATTAATTGAAACGTTTCGGTAAAAGTTTTACCAATTTTAAAACAAGATTTAATTCTGGCTCTTTGTTCGAAGCTCATTTTCGCAACGATAACACAAACATACTGGCACTTAAAACGCAATAACTTCACTTCCAATCGATGAAATGTCATGAAACTCTCACTGGACAATCGATAAAAATAGCAGATTCTAACGCACCATAGATCGATATATAGATGGCGCCACCAGGCGGCGCTAGATTCAAAAAGTCCTGTTTACCTTGGAATACCCCTTTTATATACATATTTGTATGTTAACATATTTAAATAGCTTAACACTCGAATACGCTTTGTTGTTGCATTGTTCTTAAAACTTTTCGCCGCATACAAATCAGAAGAGTCAAGTTCCGCTTTCAAGGTGTCAACATACGTAATGCTAAAAAATATATGCGAAAATGTGAGTGTATACAAATACATATGAATATGTATATCTATATACACAAACAATTACAGTAGTATTTGTTTTGTAGCGCTTTCATATCTTGATATAGAACATTGCGATTGCTTGAGAGTGAAGTAAACATTTGAATAACTCATTTACATTTGCATTTATCTAAGAATACTTTCAATGATTTGCATATATATGTATGTATGGACATACATATGTATTGCTCTTTGATTTGCTAATAAACATCGAACAGGGCTGGAATGAACATTATAACGGGTGATCAAGTAGAGGCAATTTTTTAAATAGCCTGTTTTTTGACAGCTCACGCATGAGGCGTATCAAGCTGTCATGTTATTTTTGTTCAGTAATGCATTTCATCATGGTAAGACTTGCTCCTTAACAACGTTTACAAATCGTTCAATTTTAATACGAAATTTCACGTTCTGATTATAAGAAAATAATAGAAATAGAGGCTACAATTAAGAGCTCATTCTTGGATAAACTTTCTAAGTGTCTATCAACCAATTTTCAAGTAACAAGCGAAGATTTTTTTTTTTGACCCACCCTAATATATTTATATTTTTGTTCGAGTTTTTTTTTCACCAGATTTCAGTCAAATATTTGACCAAATATGCTTTTACCACACTTTCAGTTGTCAATACTCGATCATATAACATAAATATTAATATTATGTTTAGTATACAGTGTATACCATAATATTTGTATTTTTTTCAAAAATTTTATGCGTCGGAACGCACTTATTTACAATAAAAATTATCCGAAAGAAATATGCAAATGATTCTCTAACCAATTGTGACCACTTTTTGGCAAGCAAAAATGTTTGCTTCTAAAAATAAGTGCTGATCGTAAAAAACACTTAAATTTGTCATATTTGTATGATAAATGGTTCTGCAAGCGTCATGCATGGCTTTTAATCTTTTATGACCGAAACTTTTTGTTTTCTGTTTGTTTTCCTAATAATATAGGCACTTTGAAAAAAATATGTGAAATTTCAAAAAAAAATATATATAGTATATATGGAAACTAAAATGACATGAGTAGACCCTATAAATCAAAAAACTATACATCATCATAAGTGGTTTACAACTTCCGTTGATGGACAATGGTTTGTGTGTTTTAGGTTTTTGAAAATTGCCAAATTGTCTGCCATGGAATTATGTATGTTGGCTTTTCATCGAAGACGCAAACCAATTTTCAAGTAAAGCGGTACTATTTCAGCGATTAGTTGAGTTTTATTTTTGGTATTGTATTAATGTTGCGATAATTCGCATTTTTGAGCTTATTTCTATTAAGTTTTCAATGATAAAATTCGATCTTTATTTTCGCATATACTTCGCAAATCGATTAGTTTATTACAAAAACGTTTTTTCATAGCCTCTTCATATTTATTTTTTTTAACTTTTGATTAGATGCTAGATTCGGACTGATTGTGGTATTTTCTTGCACCAAACTCTCTCATTCTACTATCGCAAGCAGCTCAACTACATATACATATAAATCACGAATGCATATAGCTGTATTATCTCTTTACTGATAACACCGCTATTTTCCTGAGAATTTTGCAACAAACTTTATTAATTAAACGGAAAAGTATGATCACACAATCAGTGCGATGAATAATATATGTTTCTGAAAATCTGTGGACGTAACTTGCGTTCTTGGAAAATTTTCACGAACTTGTTTTCCAAACTCAAATGTTTCGTTAATGGATACTAAACACGAAAAAAGTCGAGCTATTCACGTATTCTTTCATTATTCTATGAAAACGTTTTCAAAGAGCCGCCCGGCCGGTACTGAATTGAAAACCTTCAAAGCTGGAGTGTTAACTTCCATCCGGACAACATTACCAGGCCTCTAGCCCTGTCTCTTGATTCGCTGAACTATGTCCAATGTTGCCGTATATCTCTTGCTCATCGTTCCATCGAATGCGATATTCACCGTTGCCAATGCGCAAAGGACCATAAATCTTCCGCAAGACCTTTCTCTCGAGCACTGCTAAGGCCGACTCAACAGATGATGTCATTGTCCATGCCTCCGCACCTTATAGCACGGGATATAACGGGAATAATGAGTGACTTATAGAGTTGTTCATCGAGAGGGGACTTTACTTTTTAATTGCCTACTCAGTCCGAAGCAGCACCGGTTGGCAAGAGTTATTCTGCGCTGGATTTCGAGACTGACATTGTTGTTGGTTTTAATATTGGTTACCATATAGACGAAATTATCTATAATTTCGATGTTATAACTGTCAGCAATGACGTGGGAGGCAAGTCGCGTGTGCGACGAATGTTTGTTTGATAAAAGGAAATATTTCTTTCTAACCTTGTTCACTACCAGACCCAATTAGTTCGCTTCCTTATCCTGTCTGGAGGAAGCAGAACCAATGATATCAATATCATCGGCGTATGACAGCAGCTGTACTCTCTTATAGAAGATTGTACCTTCTCTATTCAGCTCTGCAGCTCGAATTATTTGCTACAGCAGTACATTGAAGAAGTCACATGATAGGCAGTAGCCTTATTTTAAACCTCGTTTGGTATCGAACGCTCGGAGAGGTCTTTCCCGATCCCGACCTTGCATTTTATGTCAGCGAAAACTCGTTAACCAAATCTCCAAATCAAACAAAGATCTGTCTAAGAAAACAAACTGATTTAGCAAAATTCAAATATATTTAACTGTGCATATATACAAAAAAAGTTTACATTTTAATCGAAGTTACATATTTTCGCTAAACCAAGAACAACAACAGTAAAAACTCCAAAGATCATTTGAGCTTTTGCTTAAACACATTCAATTTTTATTTAAAACCACAAACATACAAATATTTTGAAAAAAAAAACTTTTAATGTAAAATCATTTAATTTAGATTGGGATAATGTATACTTAAACCGTGATCGTAACATGCTGAAAGAGCGTGGCATTTATGTTTTCAAAGGCACGCAAACGCGCATTCAAGTCCTCGATCTGCTGAAAGACACGATCGAATTTTTGCTCATAAATGCCCACAATAGCCTTAAGCTCCCTACGAAGGCTCTCCAACTCTTGTTCGGGATGCTTTTGCAGCTGTGCTAGTGCACCCACAGCATTGGCAATACCGTTGGGTTGAACATTACTCGCCGTGCCGACGTCTTCCATTGCCTCTGTGTCTTCTATGCGATACATACACGCAATATCGTTGATATATTCACCCGGAAATTCGCTGTCCATCACATCGTGACCGTAAGCAATGTTTTGCGGCTTCAGCAGCATATCCATAAGTATGTTCAAATTGTAGCAGTTCCAATCATTGCCGCGTATATCGAAATTCCGCAATTTCTCCAGATACTTGAAGTTTTGCGGATTGATCTCGCGCAACCGATTGTAGGAGACATTGAGAAAGCTCAATTCCGGCTGCGCAGCAATCACCTCGACGGGCAATTGTTGCAAGCCGCAATTGCCGAGATTTAAACGTTTCAAAGCGCTGGCCAACCAAGGCGTCGGCAGTGTGCGCAACTGTGGATTGTCACACAAGTCGAGTACTTGCAGCTCGGTGGCGCGCGTCAGCGAAGCCACCTGTTCCAGTGAATTGTTACGCAGTGTCAACGTTTTTAAAATCTCCGGCTGTGCAAAGTACAATTCTTGTATGTGATTGTGGCTCAGATCGACATTGCGTACATAACCGTAAATGTTGACACGCGTGAGCGCACAATTGGCGGCGATCAAATTCTGCAATTGCAACATCAATACGAGTGTGCGCAATTCGCGATTATTTCCAATATCCAAAATAATAAACTTTGACTGACGTCGGAAAGTGTTGTCATCAATATGCTTGAGCTGATTATCGCGCATCGAGAGTATTAATAAATTCACATTGTTGGTGAAGAGTTGATTGTTGAGTGTGTGTATGCGATTATTGTCCAAACGTAATTCCTCCAAAGCGGTCAGCTCATCGAACAGTCCCTTCGGTAGTTGTGTCAGGCGATTATTGCTCATATCCAAATAACGCAACGACGTCAAACCGTCAAAACTATCGCTATCCAATTGTAGCAAGCGATTCGAATCAAGAAAGAGATATTGTAAATCGCTCGCGTATTTGAAAGTGCTCTCGGTAATCACTTGCAGGCGATTATTGGAGAGTAATAGTATGCGTAGATTTTGTGCCATTAGAAAGCACTCCCACGTCACCACTTCTATGGAACAGTTACGCATATCCAACTCCTTAATGCTCACCGCATAGAAGAGATTTAGCGGAAAGCGCGCAAATGTCGAATTCTCAAAGATCAGCGTATCGTAGTTGCGCGCATTCACAATATCATAGGTGGTACCCTCCTTATTAATACGTACCTCGGTTTTGATATCGAAGAAGGCCACCTCATCCAGTCTGCCGTAGTGAAAATTGTAGCAAAAGCTCTCGAGACATTTATCATCCATACTCTCGATGTTGCGCAGTTGTGGTCGCGCGTCCTCAAAATTGTTTGTAACCTCAAAATTGTTTGTAACCTCAAAATTATTTGTATCCCCAAAATTATTTGTATCCCCAAAATTATTCGAGAGTTGTGTCGTGCGTGTAGTCGTCGTCGGCTCAGCAGCATTGGTGGGTGTGTTATCATCCGTTTCGAACGATTGCAGGCTCAGCTCTATGTTGTCTTCAATTGTGTCGGCGTCGAAGTCTGCGTCTTCATATTCCACGCTTTGTGCGGCATTCGGCGCGTATACGAACAGTGCCAAAAATAGTAGCGTGCGAGCGTATTCGTGTTTCAAATTCATGTTTCAAGTAGCGTTGCTTGAAATTTGCGTTAATTTGGAATGTTATTGTTTTTTTTAGTTCTTTGTATATATATTTTGTGCAAAAAATTCGACTTGCGCGACGCTAAGCGCTCTTATATCGCAGCCCTTGTTGCCTTTGTGTGTCGTGTTGTAATTTTCTTCGATTTTAGCAATTTGCTCCGTATTCGCCGACAGTCGGCTTTTGACTGATCTCATTAATGCAATCATATATTTCGTGCTAAAATTTGCTATAGTTTCGCCGATCCGCTCAATGTGTGTGTCCGTACACTAAATAATTGTGTTGTATGTATGTTCCATTTCAATGATATTTTATTAAAATGATTTGTTTTTGCTTTGCGCTTTTATAAGTAAAAAAAATTGTCAGAATAATGAAAAAATATGATTTGCAAATTGTACACAATTGTTGGTTTTGTTGTTGTGCCGCCACTCAATAGATCATCATTCGGCTTTGTATTTATTTATACCTGACCTTTACCGTTCTCATCGCAGCATTTGTGATTTTTTGATATTTCTATATATACATTTTTATTTATTTTCCCTTTTTTTTGCATATTTTCCGTATAAATAATAGGGCTTCGTATTATTTTCGCATTTGTTGTCATTGTTCCGCCTAAAACGAAAATTGCTCTCGTGCTTTACTCTATGGTTATCTGGTTTTTACAAGTTTTGTACTACACTTTCTCATATACTATACTTTGGCACCAAGTTATATGGAAAATAATAATGAAATATTTAGCATTGTGTGCCTGACGCTTTCCAAACATCACAAGCTCCCGCTCGAGGCACGAGTATTGCCCGTATTTTTATAGCTTACATTGTTGTGCTATATACTTTCGTCTAGCGCTCGTAGAGCTTGGTGCGTTCAAGCCGTTGTTTGTGCAGCTAATTCTAATAACATTTGCTCTGATAATAACCGTGAAGCGATTAAAATAGCTACGCTTGAGTAAATTTAGCTGCCGTATAGTCTGATGATCTTTATCTGATATTATTTTGCAATTGCAATACGCCATTGTAGTAACTTTTGTAGAGCATTCTGTTCTACAAACATTTTTAATGAAATTCTCTCTTATATAAATTCAATATATTACTTGAGCAATTGTTCATTTGGGTTTGATATTTACCCGAAATCTCGTTCTTCCTTATTCAACTAGGACGCCAGTCATTGCGGCGATGTGCGTCTTCCTGAGAATTATTAGTTAAACAAACCTTTTACGTTCTACTTTAGAGCTGAAGACTTTTTAACAAGTGCTGGTTGTTGCCCAACGCTTGCTGCGCTTGCGCGAAGCCCATAGAACCAATTCGAGGACAATGGAACCCCTGCTCGTTCTATCCTGATGGAAATTGCGTATACCTAAGTGCCTTTTCCTGCAAGCCTACCGGCTTGCCTGTGACCGGGCACCCAGACAGCCAGGTCATACACTTCTTGACTAGCTTAGAGCTCACTGCCAGCGAGCTGTGGTCCATGTTATTAGCGATGCAGTTGAAGTGAGAGAGAAATTCGGATTTTCCTTGCCTTTCTGAAATCCTTAATGTGTGCAGTTTCCCGAAGTCTGAAAGTAATCGACGCAGCGATGTATCTGCCGACTATGTCCTCTGGTGCAATATGTAGTATGGGATTAAGTGCTAACGTTGGTGCTGTACGTAGTGTAACACTGATGCCAATAAGAACCGCTCGTTGAACACGTTCTTGCTAATTATCGAGTGTGGAATTAGCGAGCACTCTCTACTAGAGAAATATACTATATAAGTGTATTGGTTTAACTATGATTTCGTAAAGCAAAAAGCATAACTTTTAGTAAGACCCTGTCGTTACAACAATATATATGTATATGTAAAATTAACATTAACCTTTCTATCGAGGATGTGGTCCGAGACCCCTCCAACGAGAGAAACACCCCGGACTTTTCACCTTCTAGTAAATAATACAAGTTCGTACACGATATCCAGGAATCCTTTAACCGTAAAAGCAACATCATCTGCATAAGCTATCACCCGAATTTTGCTTCAACGCCTGAATCGAAGCGGGATTGTGCGCATAGACTTTAGACCTTGCACATCCCCACAAGAAAAAGTCTAACGGTGTGATATCACATGATCTTGGTGGATAACCGACCGTCGTAAAACGTGAAATTATATGCTCACCGAAGTAATCTTTCAATAAATCCATTGATGTGATGTGATTGATTGAAGGGGCGCCGTCTTATTGACACCAAATGTCGTCGAGATCACGAGCTTCAAATTCAGGCATCAAATAATTGGTTAGAATGGTGTGATAACAGTCGTCATTGACGGTTACCTTCTCCCCGGCATCATATTTGAAGAAATATGGAACCATGATTTTACCGGTCCACAAACCACACCAGAATTAGCAACGTTTCAATCTCTTCAAGCTGCTCTTCGTCCCAAATGCGGGTCGTTTACATACCCATTGCGCCAGAAATGAGCTCCATCGCTGAACAAAATTTGGCTCGAAAACGTCGGATCTACCTGTACCTTTTCAAGAGCCCATAGAGAGAAGTGATGTCGCTTGGGATGATGAACGATTTGTAAACGGTGTTCGGGCGGAAGTCATTCCATGATGAAATGCCAAGTAGTTTCCCGAACATATTGCCTAGTTTATCTCCAAAACAATTAAGTCTCTCCTAAATAAAATAATAAAAAATTGGTGCCACTATGACAAGTTATTTGACTTTACTTTTGTGAATGGTTATGTCGATCTATACTAGATTAGTTATGTAAAGATGTATATCCCTTTTTAGAAGAAATGCATCCAATAAAAATATATTAACTGCTTGTTCAGGATGTATGTAAATGTGTTCTATAATTTATTACTTAACTTTCACAAGCTTCGGTAGAATCAAATCACCGAAAATTTATCGCGACAATAAACCTCTAAACTTTTTATATACGTTGCAAATACTATTTTACTCAGAAACAAAATTAAAAGAAAAGTTCAGTTTATTTCAAAAATATTTACATTTAAATATAAGACTATAGAATTATACTTAAAAATTGATTGCACTTCAATATTATAGTTATTGCGTTAAATTATGCTTTCTTCGTATTATCGCCTTAGCTACTTGAGGGGGAATTATTTTTTAAGCTCACAATAAAGTTGAACCAATTTAATATGCAATGCTGATAATAAATCAAACGAAAATAGAAGTCGTTAATGAATTTATATGTAGATATGTGGAAATATACATATCAATATAATATAATCAATCAGCAAATATAATGTCACTCACACTGTACTTAACTGGTACTTAACTGATTTGAAAGCGAAAAATATATGAAAAATCAGCGATAATGGCAACTGATAATGAAAGTTAGGCAAAGTTATAAAATACTAAGAAAACATTGAAAAAAAACATTGTGACAAATCTTTTGTAATACCTTGATGAATTGTTGTCAAAAAAGCTAAGGAAAAAAACAAAATTTGTTCTGATAAAAGTCGTAAACACGATTGGCTCTAAAAGAACATACTTTTTTTTTAATTTCTGTGAATTCAATGCTTGAAAATTATAAAATAGGAGAATTTTTAAACATTATAAATGCCATTTTTAGTCAATATACACTTTTTGTAAATAATTTTGCAGTCCCGAAATTTTCGGGATCAACTTCGGGATCCCGAAATTAAGTTACATATAATAACTTAGATTTACAAAAAGTCAAAAAATTGCCAATATCGCTTTCGCAGTCGTCCAAAACTATTTTGGTAACTTTTTAGATGTTTCCGTCGGTAAAAACCTCTTTTGGGCGCACACTGCGTTCATTTCAGTGCTCATTTTACCACGTCTAAACTTAGCATAGCAATCCTTGATGCTTGATTTTCCTAGAGCAGTGTCCAAAAACTCGTCATCAAGTCAAGTTTTTGCTTCAACTGTATTCTTTTTCTTTAAAAAGCAACATTTCATCAACACGAGAAATTCCTTTTTGGAAATTTTTTTCACAATAACAAAAGTTGCTTCACTGAAAATGACATAATTCACAAACTAATGATCCAACAGTTGTCAAATGTATGCTTGGGCCTTAGATTAGATTGGATTAGAGCTAACTAAATATGGATTTAATTCTAGTAGCGCCATCTATCTGTCAGGCCGACATGTTATATTACGTGTCATATATTTTTAAAAGCATTGTAAATACTGAAAATTCTATATTGTTGCCAATATATATGTATGTATAACAAAAAAAAAAGTATTTTAACTGAAATACTTAAATTCCGAGAACCCCGAAATTTTCGGGACCCAAATATATTCGGGATTTTTGGCACACCTCATTTCAAACTTGTGAATTGACATATAGACAGCAATACAATCGCTAGTATGACCTTAATATGATGATTTTAATCTTAAACCGCATTTTTTTAATTCGAAATTTTCGGGATTTTAAGTATTTTGTAATGTATTGTATTTTGCATGGGGTATCACATTTTTGTGTCACGTACTTGCATATACATATGTTTGTTTTTTGTTTTTTTATTGCACTTGTTCTATTTGCCAAAGTGCCTGAGTGTCTGATAAGATTGACAATTTGTTTTGCCACTTGTCGGCGATAAGTCCGAAAAATACTACACGTTTCACCCAAAAAACTGACTAACATTGAAATGTGCTGTTAATTGTACACAAATGAAATTAAGTCAAAAAAGATTTGTTAGCTTTTAAAGGCTCAACAGTTACCTTTTGTTGTTTTTGTTTTGGGATGTGCAATTACATTGTATTCGAACAAACCTGCTGTGGAAATACCCCATCATTTACACAAGAATCAACAAGTGACTCACGGTGTATTATTATCTGTTGCTAAAAGCTATAAATTACCCACATCACTAAGTGCAATTAGCTTGTGTTTTTTATGAATAGAGGTATTAATTGCTAGTGAGCCACGCCGTGTTAAGATCGAAAGTGTAATTTAGATAGCTTATAATATTGTACAACTCTCATTGACTGCGTAAGTGGGTGTATCGAGTCTATACCCTATACTTAGCCTACGCAATCACGTTTTAACTAGAAACTAGTTTCGAAAGAAATTCATGATTTTGAGATTACATTTCATTAAATATTATTATATACATAGAATCCCCCTTCAACTTAGCTATATCCTTTAAGTGGTTATATGAACATGCAAGTTCCTATGGAAGTCAAGGTTTCGGGTCGAAACCGTTCAAGAAAAAAGTTTAGCTTAGCCTAGTAAAGGCGGTATTGCTACAGTCTCTGATCCTCAGTGTAAATGAGAAGCAACGACTTCCCATGTAGTTCACATGATTTGTTTGTATCTCTTATTTTCTAAGAGTATTGTTTTGATTTTACCTAAACAACTTTTGTTTCTTGGCACTTCTAATCGATCTCGAGAGCTCTGTTATTACATAGTTTTCTCCTAGGAAAATTCGTTTCCTCCTCAAAAAATTCGTTTTATCGATTTTCTGGAAAATTTTTGTTACAATATTTAAGTTTTTTGATAATCACTCTTTAATACGCTTGACCCATTTTCTGTTTGTTCACAAATTCAAAAAATTCTCCATCTATTGATTCGATTTTGTTTCCACGCATTTTTATTTGTTTATCAATTGAGACGGCATATGACTTCGTTTAGGGTAAACAATAACAATGAATTAATACTTAAAACATATGCAAATAGATATATACAGATCTGTATATATGTATATACATACAAATGTTATAAAAATCAATAAATATTCAATTTAATTTCATTTAAGAAAAATTATTTTGATTCAATTGATTCGTCTCGAGGGGAATGTAAATAAATTCATGGCACTACAGTGCCATTCAAATGCATTAATAAGTTTTTCGAGAGCAAAGCATGATTGTCGCTTGAATTTTTGTCCATGTTTTTTGTGGATTCACATAATTTTTAATGTATTAAAGCTTTCAGTTCATTCATAATTATATACATACATATCATCTAGAGAGCCTTTGCTAATATAGCTGTGTCAGCATTGAGAAAGTCATCTCCAGACCGTTCGATAAGAAGATAAGATAAGGTTTCAGACAAGAAGACTCCCTATCGAGTTACTTCTTCAATCTATTGCTGGAGAAAATAATACGAGCTGCGGAGCTGAGTAGAAAAGGTACAATCTTCTATACGAGTGAATAGCTGCTGGCGAACGCCGCTGATATTGATATCATTGGCCTCAACATCCGCGCCACTAGTTCTGCTTTCTCTAGACTGGATAAGGAAGCGAAGCGTATGGATCTAGTTGTGAACGAGGACAAGGCGAAATATCTCCTGTCTGTATGAAGATCAAACAAACAGTCTTCGCACTCGCGACTTGACTCCCACTTCACTGTTGGCAGTCGTTACTTTGAAGTCGTAGATGATTTCGTCTATCTGAGAACCAACACCAACACTAACAACAATATCAGCATAGAAATCCAACGCAGAATCTCTCTTGCCAACAAGTGCTACTTTGGACTAATTAGGCAATTGAAAAGTAAAGTCATCTCTCGACGAACAAAGACCAAACTCTACAAGTCACTCATCATTCACGTCCTGCTATATGGTGCGGAGACATGGACGATGACAACATCTGTTGAGTCGGCTTTAGAAGTGTTCGCCAGAAAGGGTTTGCGGAAGATTTATGATACTTTGCGCATTGACAACGGTGAGTACCGCTGTCGAAGGCACAATGAGTTGTACGAGATATACGGCGACATTGACATAGTTCAACGAATCAAGAGGCAGCAGCTGCGCTGGCTAGGTCAAGTTATCCGGATGTAAGTCAACACTACAGCTCCGAAAGTATTCGATTCCATACCCGCCGGTGGAAGTAGAGGAAGAGAAAGACCTCCACTACGCTGGAAAAACCAGGTGGAGAAGGAGCTGGCAGCACTTGGTATCTTAAATTGACGCTGAATAACAAAAAGAAGAAACGACTGGCGCGCTGTGATTGGCTCGGCTATAACCGCGAGATCGGTGCCTAGGCCAGTAAAGAAGATGAGGAGCCTTTGCTATAATGCGGCTGACACATTTCAACGAATTCTTTACATACCCTCCCACATACTAGTTAACGCCGTTTATCTTTAACTAACCGACAACTTAAGCAATTCAATTTAAATCAGATTTTCCTTAATAGTTTTGCTTTGTCCGAGTAATTTTGTGATTAAGGCCCATTGACATGATACAAGTTAACTCAATTGTTAGGTTGTCTGATGAATTTGCGGCAGTTTATGTTGTGTGTTTGTGTCACATGACAAACGTGACGGAACAATTTCATATATTATATATGATTCTAGGCATTACTTACTTACGTATGCACACATAAAAGTAGGGGTATTCACTTGACGGGTGTTAAAGTGATAAATACTTAATGATGACTTAAGTAAGTGATTACTGCGGGAAATGTGTTTAAGTCAACACTGAAAAAATAATAATAATAAAAGTAAATAGCATTAAATACAAAATTTTCCAAAAATCATTGAAAATTTTCCAAATTATCAAAATCAACAAAATAATTATTCTGCAAAAAAGTTTATTTTGAAAAATTTTCCATTCGAAATCCATACATATCCGGCTGATATGTTCTGCATTTGCTCTCGCTCAATTACAATCAATTGACGTCCATTTTATAGTCAATTTGTAAATGTGCAATATTGACAAAATTGAAAGGCAGCTGGCAACAAGGGCAGGAACTAAGCGACTAACAAGCCGCCACACTTGTAATTACATATGTACATACATGCTCATACATACAAACTGGCAATTGCCGGTAAGCAGCTAAATACTTGTTGACAGCAACAATTGAGTTAAAAAACAGAAAGGTATTGGCTGGCGACACGGCGACCTGAGAACTTGTCTAAACAATCAAGTATGCCAAGCGTTGTTTGTAGCTGCAAAATGTAGCATACAACTTCATTCATTCAAACACTATTAACTGGTAAAATCGGCAACATGATATAGCGTATATTGGGAAAAACAAATAAATAAACTAAAATGTCATTAACTTTTGCTTGAGCGGATCGTCTGGTCTAGTGCTGAAAGGGTATGTAATAAGGGAAAGTTGCTAATCAAATAAATTTTTGTAGGACAGTGCAACATTTTGGCAAGTATTGATAGTAAAACTGTGTACAAGAAACAGAAATGCTATACTATATGGGCCTAATAGTATCTGGAAAGTTATCGGCATTAAAGTTTTTCCTACAAATTTTGGATTCAGTGGTTTCATGGCTTTCAGGGTTTCAAAAATGTTTTTTTTTAATCTTATTTAATTCTATAACAACTCGAAAAGATTGTCCCAAATGCGCAAGTTAATCCAAGTAACTGCTATACTATATAGACGCTTAAAACTTTAAACGCGTTTTTCCCGAAACTGCTTAAATAACAGTAAAGTTGGTGAAGTCGCACGATAGGGAGTCGCCTTGTCGGAAACCTTATTTGACATCGAATCGGAAAAGTCCTTTCCGATGCTGAGGGAGTTTTTAATATTGCTCAACGTCAGTTTACACAGCCGTATTATATTTGCGGGCATACCAAATTCAGACATAGCGT
This sequence comes from Bactrocera tryoni, assembly GCF_016617805.1. NCBI lineage: Eukaryota > Metazoa > Arthropoda > Insecta > Diptera > Tephritidae > Bactrocera > Bactrocera tryoni. The sequence goes on from NC_052499.1 coordinate 13,854,878, forward strand.
CATAAAGGCAGCTCCTTTTCGTGCTGTCAAAAGCAGCTTTGAATTCTACGTAGAGGTGGTGCGTACCGACTCTCTTTTCACGGATTTTTTCCAAGATTTGGCGCATGGTGAAGCCACATTGATAAGATCCAATCAGTTTGTTGACGATAGAACATTATATGCGATGTTTTAGTAACTGACGCAAATTGTGGGGTCTCTTTTTGTGGATTGGGTAGAGCACACTTAAATTCGAATTGTCGGGCATGCATTCCTCCGACCATATTCTGCAAAGAAGCTGATACATGCTCCTTATCAGTTCTTCGCCGCCGTATTTGAATATATCGGCAGGCAATCCGTGGGCCCCGCCGTATTACAGCCATGAAAATATTTTGCTGTGATCCTTTAATCTAACCTCTCGTAACTTCGAAACGTTCACTTCACTAATTTTTTCCACTTTATCCGTTTTGTCAAATGGCATCGCTCTTACTGCAAATTTAAAATATATCTGTCCGACAGCACAAAATTGTTGTCGACGCTGTTTTTGTTTTTTTAAAAGTCAACTTTACCTTTGGTATTATTTGTAAAAACATCGTCTAGATCGCGTTGTTAAATATTTTTTACTTTTAGTCGAGAGGAGTTCAATCGGCTTGGACTTTCCCTTCACTTGCTTTTCGTAAACTTTAGTTTCCCGAGTGGTATAATAAATTCACTACCACTTCACGATTCCAAAATGATATATGTACTATATAGACTTTCCAGCTTATTGTTGAACAATGGCAAACTGTGCTCAGGCTGGTATGACAATACTTTTTGTTATGATTAAAATGGTATGGTTTAAAAATATCTCCGCTCGGTGGTCAATATAACATCGAGGGAATATAGAAAAAACCATTGGACGTAACTTTGTATTGGTCTTAAACAATAAGCTGCATAGCAGAGATTTGGAATTTTTTCAAACCTTCTTTTTAAGAAAATGTTCTTGTGAGTTCTAGCTTCCAGATCGGGCTAGTAATGTATTAGTTGAAAACATTAGGCTGCTCAAAACCATTTAGCTTCAATTAATTGGACTTTTTATCGAGACAATTTTGTGTATTCGGCATCCTTTCCTATAAAACTAGACGCATTACTAATTTTTGTTTGCTGCTTACTTCTGACTGTCTTATTTCTACATTTCTCTCACCAGCAATGCCTATTTGCACCCAAAAATGCGTAAGAGGTTATATACAGTTAAAAGGCCAAAAAAAAGAGAAATTTCCAGAATTTTTTTCTAAGAAAACTTTTAAATTTATTGATCCAAAAATGTGTACACATATTCTGGTATCTTTGAACTGTATTTTAGGACATAGTATTAGTAAAACTATTTATTTGCGGAGGAACTACAGCTGACCTCCGACCACTATATCATTGAACTGGATCCTCTGAAATCATTAAAACAATGTTAAATCTAGTAAACCAAATAAAATTTTATAACAAAATGGCGGTTTCTCTAAAAAAAAATTAATTTTTGACCAAAATTTCGTTGTTAAATTTGTTTATAAAAACAAAAAATATCGGTGATAAAAAATCTTCGCTTAATTACTATATATTGAAGAAACTCCTGTTATTATTTGAGACTAATCGGTTTTGGTTCGTCACCGACTTTGAAAATACCATTTTGAGAAAAACGCGTTTAAAGTTTGGCTTTGTAGATACTTCCAAGCACGCTTGCATTAACTTCATACCAAGTTTTACTAAGAAAAAAGCTGCGAAAAATAATAGCGTGAATTGTAATTGTTGCTTTCCGCCGGAGCGCTTATTCGTTGGCATTACAATGGCTGCCATTATCCACTGTAATAAATAAACAAACCGCCTGGGCGAACTTTATATAATGATGACGCATCCGTATGGCAATGGAAGCGAGCGCTGCCAGACCGTTGGCGGCGTCCACTTGAGCTGGCAGGTGTACGATTAATAAAAACGAATGCTTTATATATGTATATGTGTTTATTTAGTTGCAACAATGTTGATACCAAGAAATAGCTTAAGTGGCGTCAGTAATGGACACAAACCATTCGCATTTCGTACTCTACGTAACACGCGTTCGCGAATGAATGGCTGGTTGGATGGCCAAGCGCTTTTGCAGAAGCATTATTAGAAAATGATTTCCTCAATTAATGTTGTTTCTTTTACTTAGTTTTTTTTATTGCTTTTGCTATTGCACCGTTTATTATCGATGACATTGTATGTTTACAGCAACAAACTTGAGGTGTCGTAATGAAGTAAAAATTATATAAAGGGTTTCTACTTTTTTAAAGAAAAAAATAACGAAACTTCAAATTGTGTGGGGAATGTTTATTATCATACGAAAGAACATTCTTCGATATTTACTTTTTGAAGATTATCTCTTTCAAATGTTGGCCACAACTACTTCTCAGATGGTCCATCCGTTGAGTCCAATTTTCGATGACTCGTTCGAGCATTTCGACTGGTAATTGGCGAATGACATGCGTGATGCTTTGCTCCAAGGCTTGAACCGAAGCGAGATTGTCCGCCAAGACCTTGGACAGATCAGCAAAAGTCTGACGGTGTGGTATCACACGATCTTGGTAACCAATCGACCGGCCTTAAACGTGAAATTATCTGCTCAGCGAGGGTTCTCTTAATGAATCCATTGATTGATGCGATGTGTGCGAAGTGGCACCGTCTTGTTGAAACGATATGTCATCAAGATAACTAGCTTCAATTTCAGGCATCAAATAGTCGGTTATCATGACGCGATAACGGTCGTCACGTTCTCACCGGTCTCATTTTTGAAGAAACATAGACCGATGATTCCACCGGCCCACAAACCATACCAAACCATTGTTTTTTCTGGAAGAAAAGGCAGCTCTTCAATCACTTCAGGTAGCTCTTCGTCCCAAATGCGACAATTTTGCTTGTTTAGTACGTATCCAGAAATAGGCCAGAAATGGGCCTCATCGCTGAACAAAATTTGGCTCGAAAATGTCGAATCTTCTTGAAACTTTTCAAGATCCCATGGTGCGAACCGATGTCGCTGTATTTTGTATGTTTTTAATTTAAGATCTCGACGTAAAATACGCCAAGTGGTTCCATTTGTCAATCCGAGTTGCTGCGAGCGGCACCGAATCGACTCTCCACGGTCTTCGTGTGCACTCTCATCTACAGCTGTTATATTTTCTTCACTGTGAGCTGTACGTGGTCTATTCGGTCGAGTATTATCCAATAATGAATGCTGGGTCTCAAGATGGGTGATGCTGTTGCGAATAGTCCGCATAGTAGGTAGATTATGTTGACCATAACTTGAGCGAAGCGCAGGAAACACATTCTTTACGGAAGGTGAATGCCAAACAATATTGAACAATAATAACATGACAGCTTGACACCACTCACTCGTGATCTGTCAAAAAAACTCTATTGAAAAAAGTATGTACCTCTACTTGGATTACCTTGGATGTACATATATTTTATAAGCATGCTAGTTCATTAATGTCGAAGATAATTGCGGAACCGAACACGTACATAATCATATGAAATTAATCTTTTAGTCTGCAAGAAATTATTTTTTAATGAGATTTATTCATTTATCTAAATGATTTGAAGTTTAATCAAAGAAATCCCACTACGAAGTAGGTCTTCGAATTGTAGATAATGGGGTAAAATCAGCTCATCATTTCCTTCTGTATTGTCTGGCTTTCGCGCGACTATTTGTGAACCAGCTTAGCTCTCTTTTCTTCAGTCATACATGCTTAGTATCGGTGTAGAAATTAGTTGTCTTAGCAGATTTATGTGAGACTCGGTATGCTTCCTCGATAGTAACGTATTTTTTCTCAGGTGAGGTTATTATAGCCTGGAAATAAAAAAAGAATCTATTGTTTTTAGTATAAGTGTTTCCTAGAAGCAATTTCTCAGGTTCTATAGGACATATTGAACTGCAATTTTTAGAGAATTTTCCTTAAGAAGTAGTCTATGTCGGGAACTACCCATATTCTAAAATTTTTACTATTTTTTATATTCTTACAATTTTTAAAAAATTGGAAACGGTAAAAAATGATCGAACCGTACAGTTTCATGGCGTAATTGTTGTCTAAATTTTTCCCTCTCTAAAATCGCATAGCTTAACCTCAAAGTTGTAAATTTACTATCGCGAATATACCGCCATTTTCACTTGATTTATCAAGTTAACTGTTCTGTATTCGTATATACATACATACAGCATTTGTATTAGAATTTATCAAAAATTACAACAATTCCACCAATCGCTTTCAACACAACAGTTATCTTTGATTTCAACTGTAATTAAATCACTTTGTGCAACCACAAACACTACATTTACCGCAAATAACAATCATCACATGGTGACCAGCTAAACTTACGAGACTAAAATGAAAAACTGAAACCGTAATTTGTACTATAAAGAAATACATTGACATATATACATATATTTACCTACATCTGCTATAATGGACTTTACACTTTGCCATGCATATACATATGTACATACATATATTAATTTTGATTTTTGTTTTATGTCTTGTTGTCATAGTAAGCAGTTTTGAACTATGAAAATAGCAAATCAACACTAAGCAACTTTGCATTTGTGTTTGTGTGGTATTTTATTTTGTGGTCGAATCGTAACAGACAAGTTGGCGGCAGCAACGGAGCAAAAGCAGACAGATGCAGAGATTGAAATAACTAAAATCACTAAAGACAGACGCAAACATATGTACATTTACATATGTATACGTATATATGGAGTGGAATATGAATGATTACATATGTATATGTATGTGTATGTGGCCACAGTTTAGACTATAATGTCCAAAATAATGAATTCGACCATTATGTTTATATAGATGTAAATGTATGTAATGTACATACATTGCTGTGGGCAAATAACAAAAAGACTTTTAAATTAAATTTCGCGCGACAACCCTTTCGTCGAAATATTTATTTTCTGCACTTAAATAGTTTTTTGTTTCTGCTGTCCACTGCTTAAAAAATATATAATATGTGGTTAAGGGGTCAAAATTTTACTTAAAAAGTGCCATTGTGTCTCGGGCAGTATGGGCAGAAGCTTCGTCCTGCTGAAACCACATACCAGGTCTGTTTTCAAGAACAGGACGTAAAAAATTTTCTATCATAAACCGATACCGCTCTCCATTTAATTTCAAAAAAAAAAAAAATTAATAAACGAAAAAGTTGTTAAACTTTTACACCCCTTGGTTTCTTTTGGCCCACCCTGTACTACTGTGGGCAAATAACAGTAAGACTTTTTAAATTAAATTTCGCGCGACAACCCTTTCGTCGAAATATTTATTTTCTGCACTTAAATAGTTTTTTGTTTCTGCTGTTTTTTTTTTTTGCCTTTTCTGTTCTCTTATACCCTTAGAATTAATGTAGACACCCACTTTACCATTGGAAGGCTTCCAAAAGGACCAAAAATAATAATACCGCTCGACATACGGAGCGCTCGGAGTGCACACTTCAAACTTTAAACGCGTTTTTCTCAAAACACACTTTTTTAAACTGGCGGACATGATTCCGGTCGAACCACTCAACCGATTTGCTTAATTTTTTTTTTTAATGTTCACAAAACGCCTGGCTATCGTCCCTACTAGATTCATAATTTTTTCTAATTTATTGACATTGTTATGACAAAACTTATGTAAAAAAACATGGGAAAAATTCAAAAAAGAAAGTTAATTACTTTTTTATTTATCAACACTTTTCCAGATTCTAGTAGGGACGATAACCATTCACTTAAGAATAAATTGGATTTTTGTGTTTCAGATGATCCAAACATGAAAAATCGTGTACGCCAGTGAAAAAACGCTTCTCATTCACCCAGCCATTTCTCCGACAGATGTCATCAAAAACTTTCCAAAAATTTTGTTTATACACTCCACGATGTACCTCATGATACATATGTATGTGGAAAAAGTTCTATTGTAGAATAAAAACTTCAATGAAAAAAATGTCAAAAAAACAGGCCAGATTACCCTACTGACCCCTCAAGAGATATTTTTGTAATTTGTCGTACTACTTCTCGCGTCTCCTCCCACTCTTGGAAAAAGTCTTTATGACCTCTTTCTAAGCAAAGTCACAAAATTCTTGAAAAGTATTATCTTCTTCTTATTTCTTTGTCCCTTAGATTTGGCATAGTGTTATGTTGACAATTTTTGTTTATTAAATCAACGAAAATTTACCCTTTGTTAAAAATAGCAACTTTTTAAAAAAATGCATATATTAAGGGGGTATTATAGTATAGAGGCATAAATTTCAGTCAATTTTTGAATTATTGAAATTTTATTTAGCTTACATTTAATTTTAAGAAGCTTTATGCTGCCACTCTTAAATATAGGCAACAAAATGTTTAGAGAATTTCAATAATAAAATAAAAAAATTAATATTTAGCATACATTTAGGCGATTTTAAACAAAATATCGAAGACACATAACTTATTTAACAAAATTATTCACATTCGGTTACAAAAAAAAAATGATATATATTTTTTAATATATATAATTCTAACTTAATATTTTTGTTTGGAATTCGTTGATATTTTAAAATTCAATTGGATTATATTTTGAAAGAAAATACATATATGGCACTTATTTCTCCGGAATGGTGTGCGCCAGCACTTACTTAAATAATTAAGAAAAGCAAAAAGTCGCTAAATAATATATTTACAAAAAGTCGAATAACCGTGTACCGTTATTGAGTTTTTTTTATCATATTACTTTTATTGGTAATCCTGCATATATGGTATACTATACGAGCTAAACTAGCTAAATTATTGTAACAGCACCAAAACAAAACCTGCAGCTGCGTCAAATTCAAATTTCATTCTCTGTTCGCCTTTTCACTTTCATTGAATGCAAAAATTTGTCACACTTGACTTATGCCAAGTTATTTATAGACGCCATGAGAGGTAAGGAAATTCTTAGAGCTAATTGAAAAATGTAAAAGCTGAAATTCACGTAGAGAAAATGAAATTTTTTGCCAAGAAAAGAATTACATGCATGCACGATGTTTCAAGCTAAATATATGTACATTGTGACAAAAAAGTACCCGAAAATTGTAAATAAAAAGCAAAATATTTAAACATTCATTAATATTTATATTGTCGCCACCAAAGTAATCCCCACCAGATGTAATACATTTGTGCTGACGATTTTTCTAGTCCTCGATACACTTTTCATAAGCACTTTTTGGGATGGCCTTCAGCTCTTTCAGCGAATTTTGTTTTATCTCTTAGATCGACTGAAAACGGGTTCCACGGAGCGGCAATTTCAGTGTGGGGAACAAGAAAAAGTCACACGGAACCAATTCTGGTCAATACAGTGGCTTGTCGATAGTATTCATTGTATTTATGGCTTTAAATTCGCTCACAATCGTAGCTCAAAGCGATGGTGCATTATCATCGTATTTTTTCTTCCACTATTCCGGCCAATTTCGACGGATGTCCTCACGCAAACGCCTCAATACGGCCAAATATAACTCCTTATTTGCCGTCTGTCCGTCCCGAACAAATTCATGATGCACTAAACCACAAATATCGAAAAAGAAAACAATGAACATCATCTTGAGCGGCTTTGACGTGTTTTTTTGGTTTCGGCTTTTTTTTTCCTCCATTCCAATGATTGTTGACTTCTTTGCATATCAAACTCATAAGCTCATGTCTCATCGTCAGTCATAATACTCTCCATGAAAGTGGACTCGGAATTCACATGATCAAGCATGTCCCATATTTATTGGGTCGAGTCGAATAAGAACGCGTTTCATACCCAAAATATCCACCAAACTCATTCGAGTGGACTCGCGATAGATGTCGAGCTCCTGTGCCAACTTTCTTACACTTGCCTTACGATTTTCGAGCACTAAATTATTCACGTTTTTAATATTTGCATCAGCGGAAGCGGTCGAAGGTCGTACAGAACTAGGTATGTCTTCAACGATCTCTCGACCGTCTTTGAAGACTCTATACCACTCGTAGTGCTATAAACAACCTGTTCGACAGATCGCGCCACTTCTACCAATTTCGCAAAATACATCTTTTGGAATGTAATTCCGATTTCCGGGTGCTTTTTTGGTCCTAATGTATATGTATAGGTATAGAATTCGCAGCGATCCAGTAGAAAATTTATTAGTTGGAACTGGAATATGAAATATACGATTTTTAGGCACAATTTTTTCCATTATGGATTTATGAAAAGTAGAATAATTGAAATGCAATTTTCGAATTTCGGAGAAACAGCAAATTTATTAGGTTTATATTTTTGAAAGTGATATTGTCAAGTTGGAACTCGATACCGAAGAATAATTGTACTGATATTTTTGAAATTTTGGAAGTTCCATGAAACAGAAAATTATTTGAAGAAATTTTGTCACCTCCATTAATTTATAAAAACTCGATACATTCTCTAAATACATTCAATCTGCATTTCGTGTTCCTTTTTCGTATTTGTTCCCGTTTGCGTTGTCACTAAACACCTGCAAATGAGCTGTCATTTAAATTTTCATTCAAAATATAACACGTTCGCCAAGAATCGTTTCGCTTGCTCAAAAAAAAAATGAACGAAACCAACGAAAAACACGACAAATTACATGGCAACAATGAAAGAAAGCTGACATCATTCAAGTCAAGGGAAAACACACAGTGCATAAATCAAGAGAAAGATCAAAGCGAGATTATCCACACATTACAAAACAAAAAAAAAGTTTTTTTTTTGTAATTAAGATCACATGTAATTTTATGGCACTTCATATGCAAATTGTTGCTATTAAGTAAAAACTAATGAAAAAATACGCCTATATGTGGTGCCTTTGTTATTTGTTATTTGGTAATGTATAGATGTGTTATAAAGTGGGGATTATGCAGCGGTACTGCTGAGGTGACTAATTTCGGATTGAACCAGACATTTCTCTCCTTTTCTCCACAAAAAGCTACTCATTTGTGGTGAAAACGTTTTCCGCTGGATGCAAATCTGAAGCTCAAACAGCGAAAAGTTGCGCTTTACAGAACTAAAAATCTCTGAAATAAGTCAAGATTTGTGGGTTGGAGAATTGCCTTATTCCACAATTTCGAAGAAAGTGGGAGCGGAGGTTGTTCTCACTTAAAGTACTCCTTAAATTCTAGTCAAGTAGACAACCAAGCTTAAATTCAGGCGAATTCTTCTTCTTTACTGGCGTAAACACCGCTTTCGCGGTTATAGCCGAGTTAACAAGAGCGCGCCAGTCGTTTCTTCTTTTCGCAATGTGGCACCAATTGTAGATTCCAGGCGAAGTCAGGTCCTTCTCCACCTGATCTATCCATCGGAGTGTAGGTCTTCCTCTTCCTCTGCTTCCCACGACGGGTACCTCGCCGAATACTTTCAGAGCTGAAGTGTTTTCGTTCATTCGAACGACATGACCTAGCCACCGTAGCCGCTGTCTCTTAGTACGCTGAACTATGTCAACGTCGTCGTATATTTCATACAGCTCATCGTTCCATCGAATGCGATATTCGTCGTGGCCAACGCGTAAAAGATCACAAATCTTCCGCAGAACCTTTCTCTCGAAAACTCGTTCTCTCGAAAACTCGTAATGTCGACTCATGTTGTCATCGTCCAAGCCTCTGCATCATATAGCAGGACGGGAATAATGAGTGACGTATAGAGTTTGGCTTTTGTCCGTCGAGAGAGAAGTTTACTTCTCAATTGTCTACTCCGTCCGAGTGACGTGGGAGCCCAGTAGCGAGTACGAGGACTGTTTGTTTGATAACAGGAGATATTTCAGTCGAATATGTGTGTGAAAAGAGACAACTGTCGTGCTTTTAACTTCAGCTTTCAGCATTAGAGCGCAGTATTAAGCCCAATATACCACCCGTTAGTGGTTATGGTCTTCCAAAGCAACTTCTGTCCTAATGTGACCGAAATTTATTGATTCGCCTGGAAAATGAAAGGTTTTTCAGAACAAAACTAACTATGTTCGGTCGCTGTTGATCATCTCCTCTTTTTCTTTTTCATTCCCCTATATTTACCCACCTTATAAATCTTCTGCGCTTACTCTATTCACAAATTAACGGTTACGTTCTTTGCTCTTAAAGAGAGCGTATTCGGTATTCAAGACAATTTCTGCTGTCGCCAAATTGTTAGTCATCCTAACCAAATCTAACTTAGAATTCGTATATTTATTTTAAGAATAATTTTTCAACAAATGTTATGAGTCAGCACGAGTTTCATGGAGTCAAAAATTTTGCTGTTATTTCAGAACTTCTCTTATTTTGCTACGAAAATGTTCTTATACCCATGCTCTCATTCCCTTTACTCGAATTTTATGCCTCTGTGAATATAAATGCATCATATTTGTTGACTAAACCAAAAAAATCACTACTTTATTTTATTTATTTTGTATGTATGTATGTGTCTTAAGATCATTATCTCCAGAGAGAGATTTGTGAATAAAATGTGCTTATCATAAAAAAATTACAACTTTTTATTAATAAAACTAAAATCTATCCATCGCATCACGACGGTTCGAGAGATCAGCCTGTGCAATAGGTGGTACGGGCTTTTTATCTTCGGGTGGCAATGGCTTTACATCCTCCACTTTATTGGCGAGCTCCTTTATAGCTTTCGGTGGCACAGTGATATCTAAGCTATCGCTCTTCTTGTAATACAAATAACAGGTGGACATGAGACCGACCAAAGCCATGGTGATGAGCGACCAACGCAACGCAGAATTGAATTTTAGACCACTGAAAAGAGCGGTTTAAATATTATGCTATTTACCTGGCACCTTAACTTTAAAACTTACAGAAATAATGTATATTTTAGCATGTTTGTGAAGGTCTTATTTAGTGCCACGCCCTCCTCAATCCAAAATAGTGGAAAAATCATTTTACGCAAATTTTTGGTGGGTTCAATTTTCTCAACCGGCTCCATGTCCATGTTGAACTGCAAACGCTTGGCGGCTTGAAAAGGCGTGCCAGAGGTCTGAACGAAAAAAATATTGTCTGTCAGAATATTAATATATTCCTATAAGTTGTATAAATTTTACCAATTCGAAATCAATGAACACCGCATGATCCTTCTCATTCGGACTTAAACCGTTCACTTCCTCTAGCAGTTTGGGATCCGCATTAAAAAAGTGTGGCATCGATGCCATGATTGGAGCACCAACACAAGGTTCTAAATTCATAGTGCCTTTGGGCGGACAAGAATCAATATCTTCCGGATCGTCGCAAAAGCAATGCAAGCTCGGATCTGCCTGTGGAGTAGTCGAAGTTATTACTATTTGATTACACAAATGTGTCAGTCAAATACCTTTATGTCACCCAAGTCCATGTGATAGCGCATTGCTGGCATGCCATGATATGAGGACTTACGTTTGTAGGTGGCGCCGAAGGAGCGGCATACATCGGGCGTGAAAGCCCATAAGCCTTGCTCTTTGGTCATGAATGGTGCGAAAATTGTCGAATCTGTGCCGATAAATTCGTTACACTCTTCGCCGCCCCATACATCCAATGTGGGCTCATCACCAAAACGTATGACTTTGCCAAGCTTGCTCACATTTTTGACGCCACGACAGACGGTAAAGCGACCGCCGTCGGTGTGATTGTTCTAAAAGAGAATGTGGTTATTATTGAGCTTTTCAGTAAACATATTATGAGTAGTTTCGGCATTACATTACATTGACGCTGCTTTGAGCGAGAAGCAAGCAGCTACTTTCAAATGATCATTTTTTTTAAACTTGAAATTTCTAAACAGCCCCTTTTTTGAGTAAATTTTTTTGAAGTATTCATGGTTCGCTTCGAACAAATTTACCTTCTGCCATTTTTTAAAACAACCGCTATAGTGACGTCATCAAGCCAACTGATATTGTGTTATGCTCTAAATATAAAATTTTACCACTTTCCCCTATACTCACATTGGCCATAAACGAGAATAGAAAATGTGTTGAATTCACTTGTTTCGCTTGTTTCACCTCACCCGTGTAGAAAGCCGTGCAGAGCGCTTTAGCGGCAAATTCCGTGGACGAACAGTCCACATAAAGTCCCCGAAAGAATACATCCATAAATTTAACTGTGATTACTGCTTTCTGCCCGGCGAACACAATATTTATAGCTTTGGCGACGAGATCCAACATGGCGGCACGATCGCGCTGCACAACCACGGAGATCGGCTGCAAAGGTGATACGGAAAAAGATTGTAATTTCTTAATTATAATAAATAATATATAATAAAATAGAGATTTTTATATTAGTTGACATTTTATTAAACTCATATCCAAATACATAAGAATCAATATTCTATTATATAAAGTTGGGTTGTCAGCCCAAAAATAATAATTTCTCGAAAGTGTGATAATGATAATGTAAAAATCAGCTGTTTTGCTTTGTTTTTATGTTTCAAAAATATATTTTGGAAATATTCCAACAAATGAAAATGCTTTTTGAGTGTAACTGTTTGCGAATAGTTTTTAAATAGGTTTGTTCCTAAGCGACTTACTATCACAAGCTAGTCTGCTGGAAAAGCGTTTCTGAAGCCATAAAACTAGCAGAAGAGATCACAAGAAGCAGAGAAAACTGCTAGTTTTCGTTAGTGGAGAATTTCTGCTGGCAGAAAATAAGTACGGTCAAGGGAAGATTCGTTCTTTGTGAGTGTAACTTGTCAACTTTCACATAAATCTTCAAGTTGAGGGCACTGATTCCGAATTTCGTGAGGAAATTTTAATAATTTCCACTCGTTGTTGGAGCTCATATCTATCCACGATAAAATGACAAACCGTACTGAAGAGTAATGTCAAAAAAAAATAATAATAATAATAATATGGCATTGTTTGCTGTCTCTATAGGTTTACCTGTTGAAAAACCCTATACTTCCTCTTCCTAATGCCACAAAATTATCAAACAAGAAATTCATGAGAAGCATGTCAAAAAGGTTATCTCAAGTAAGCCTTATATAGTTGAGTCATGTGTAGAAATAGAAATTACAAATTCGAACACATTGTCGTATTCACATACTGCTCCCGCGTCTCATTCGATTTTTCCGCAGTGTAGGCAAAATCTAACAGCTTATTTCAATTTCCGTTTGCTCTCGCTTAGAAAACCAATTCTCAGTCTAAATTATTAATTACTAGTTATTAATTTAATGGCTTTTCATTTATTATACACAAAGCGTTAAAAACGTTAAAAATAGAAAGAAAAAAAATCATTGAAAAAATTGCTTGCCAGGGTTGCCGGTTAGTTATATTTTGAAGCCACGCGTTTTTAAAGTTTGCAAATATTAAAATAAAAGCGAAAATTATAATTTTGAAAGAACTAACAAAAATATTTTAAATATTAATTGTTAAAATATTATTTTTATGCGAACCCGAAAGTTTGCTACATGAAAATTTGAAAAAAAAATTATTTAAAAAATTTTAATTTAAATAATTTAAATTTAATTTAAATAAATTTTTTTCTTTTAAATATTAATTTTTAATGCGAATCTGAAAGTTTGCTGCATAAAAATAAAAATAAAAATATATATTTGAAACAGTTTTTTTTAATAATAAATTTTTTAAATTTTTAATATTAATTAATTATGCGAACCCGAAAGTTTGCTACATAAAAATTAAAGAATTGGTTAGACCTTTACAAATTATCGCATTTACAAAAAAAGCATTTAGAAAAAAAGCGAAAAAACTTATATTTTTCGATTTTCATATTCCATAATAGATCAGCGTATATAATTTTTGGAAACTAACAAATCAAAGTGGCACAAAATTCAATGGAAACGAAAGACAAAATAACAAACATTAAAAGAAAACTAATTTACGGGTGATTTGTGGTCGGAAAAAAGAAGGTGAGGCCCGTAGTTGAATTTTTAAGCATTAAAAACGGCTTACCTACGGCCAAACTACGAGTCTTGATTAAAAATGTTAAACTGTAAAATTGTGTAAACTTATAAATTGAAAAATGTGTGTTTCTAGTTAAAAATCATCTCAATGGCAAATAAATTAATGAATTTGCAAATGAACACATTTCCCATAAAACTCAATTAGGCATACAGAGAACAATAACCAGACACAACAGCGTGCGAATTATATTAGAAAAAATCGACAACCGCAACAAACTCTAATTAAAAATGAAAATATCTATATTTACTTTCAAATTGTTCAACACACTTGTCGAAATTTCTTAAAACATCACAACTTTTCAACACACTCAACTACAACTTTCAACACACTCAACTCACCACAAGCAATGGATGTGGAATTGTTATGAGCTCTTCACCGGTTAGTCCTTTTGAATCCTTTTCGTTGAAATAAAATGTGTTGCGCATATTGAACGAGATCGAATCTTCCAATGGATCATCGGCCAGATCGTACTTATCCTTCCATTCACTAATGTTATAAAAGTTATAAAAGGCATAAAGCAAATATTTTATTTTATAATTTTATAATTCTTTCTTTCAATTATGTTTTTTTTACTAAACTCACTCGAAAACAAATGGTCCGATTTCTTGTAAATTGGGCTTTTCACCGTTCATCACCTCATCCGGATTGGTAATGTTGAAAACGTAAATATAGAAGTGTAGTGGGAATGGCGTCTGTGTCCAGAGATCGCGTATTTCGGTGCCGGGTTTAAGCGAAACTTGCTTTGATGAAATTAAAAGGAAGTTTTTATAGTAATAGAAGATTATAGTAAAGTTTGTTTTTATAGTAATAAAAATAAACAAAGTTATATTTTATTGAAGTTATTAACTTTTAAAAGATTTTAAAATTTTTTCAATTTTTAATATTTCGTATATGTATATTATTTTATTGACATCTTTTGCTTTTGTTTGATTTTTAAACAATTATATTTATTTTTTTTTGGTTAGTTTGTAAATTTAAGATATTTTATTATTATTTTTTTGTTGTAAAATTTATTTAATTTTTTAATTTATTGTTCATAATTTCCTTGGTGGTTTATAACATTTTTTTTCTTTGAATTGCTGGTTTTCTTTTATGGCTCTCGTCGTTTTATTCTTTTTCATTCCGTTACAAATCCTTAAAAAAATTGTTTAGATCTAAAATTTTCTTAAAGACTTTTTATGATGACTAACCTGTGTACAGAAAAATTATAATAACATTTGGTGGTCTATTTTTTTTATTATTTTTTTTCCTATAAAACTTTTTTCATGCTTTTTTTTTAGTATTACTTTTAGTAATCTTATTTTTATTAATGTTTTTTTTTAATTTCTATTTTAATTTTTTTCAAATTATTTTTTTCATGCCCATTTTTTATTTGTTTTTTTTTACTATTACTTTCGGTATTTTTATTTTTTTATTATTTTGTTTTTTCTTTTTTGTTTGTGTTTTTTACAAATGTTTTCACAATAAAACTTTTATTCATGCCTGTTTTTATTAGTTTTTTAAATATTATTTTATTATATTTTATTTTTAGTAAACTTATTTTTTATTATTTTTTTAAATATTTATAACATTTTTTTTTTTTCAATAAAACTTGTTTTCACGTCTATTTTTATTAGCTTATTTTATATAATTTTATTTTATATTAATTTGTATTTTTATTTTTAATTTTTTGTTTTTTTTTTAATTTTTTTAATATGTTTTATATTTTTGTTATAATATTTTTTATATTTTTTTGTTAGTTATTTTTTTTTTTTTTCTTAATTTTTCCCCAATAAAACTTTTTTCACGCCTATTTTTTATTAATTTTTTATATTACTTTTGGTATTTTAATTTTTTTTATTGTTTTTTTGTTTTTTATTCATTATTTCCCTAATAAAACGTTGTTTCATGCCTCACAATCAACTGCATGACATTAATTTTTAATATGCACCTTTTTAATCATCATTTTGAGTATTTTCGGAAAACCGACCCAACCGAAAATCACGCCAAACAGCATCGCCGCCACAGAGGCGATCAAAAGTTTATGCCTTTCCACTTTCATGGTTGTGATTCGCAGTTATTTAAAGTTATAAGCAAGTAGAATGAAATTTTAATCGAAATGCACTTTTCAACTTCGGCTGAACGCTTCGTTCTCAACTGCAAGCCTCGGTCTCAGCAAACACACTAAATGCGTCTATTAAGTTTTACTTTCATAGAACATGCAATGGATATAGTTATTGCCCAGACGTCAGATGTCTATCTACGTCGCAAATATATATATATATAGATATGTATATATATGACAACAACAAAAAAGAACAACAAACACTAAAAACCGCGGTGAAAAGTATTCAAAGTCGTTACTCCCCATCGACGTATGTACAAAAAATCTGAGAATAAAATCATTATTAACTTATTTGCCTGCCGCCAGTCAGTCATCCATTCAATACATACAAGTATGTAGTTATTACGGCTACTGCTCATATTTTTTTCGCATAAAATTCAATAATATGTGCAATTGATACCTGACTATTGTGTGGACATTACGACAATTTGCAATAGACGCCGTTCGCAACACGCCCGCACGCCTAGCGCTGGGCAGAAATGCACACGCATGTCGAGGCCTGGAAATAGCTGCATGTGTACAAGACACGGCCCACTTCATTGCAGGTCGACAGCACTTCACCTTCACGCCAACTCCTTGACTACGTCTATCCACCCTACAAGCGTATTGAAGTCCTTCTCAGTATCTGGATTGTGGCATGGATATTCGTTTGTCCCTCGCTTTGATTTTTTAATTGTACTAACTTTGTGCGGAAACTTTATGCAATTGTCAAGAAAACGCCCACTTAGTTTTGTTGTGATTGTGCAAAAGTTCTCACAAAACAATCAGCAATTATTTGCAAAAGGGTTGCCCTCTGTTTTTTTTGCAGTTCTGCCAAGTCTATAAAATACTCTGAAATTGCTACACTCACCTGTCACATTCCAGTTTTCTCATCAGCTGTTATGTTTCAAGTTGAAAACTCAATTCAAAACTGATTGGATGTCTGTCGTGTTTATGGATATCAGTGGGAACTTAGATTGAGTCATATTTAGTGTCAGTTTGAGACAAGCTTCCCAAGCTTCTTTAACTCCTGCCAGTGATGCTCATCAAATTTCTTGGTAATTGATTAAGTTGTTGTGCTTTTGTACTTCTGATCGTTTTATAAAGTCGTCATAATTTGGAATTGGCTTGATTACCTATGCTTGTGAGGCGATGTGATCCCTATTTGGAAACATGGAAACATGTCTGCAGACGGCTATGCAGTCAATTAGCAAATATTCTGTATTTTCAGGCTCCCTGTCGCAGAACAAGTGGACTGAGTTTGTCCAAATGATTACATATATAAATCTGCCGAGGTTGCATGGCGCATGCCTTGGAGTTGTTACCAATACCTCTCTCCGCCTACTCCTTCTTCCATGCGGATTACCTTCGTTATGGTATCGGGATCCACCGCGATGGATGGTGGTTAGTGGATGCTGCGGAGCGGGCGAGCTTATCAGTCAGTGCATTTCCGGTAAAACCTGTGTGACCAGGCACCCATATAAGGTGCACTTGGTTACGTTCCGCTACACTATTAAGGCGTTCTCTATGTACACTTCTGCGCCAGTAGGAATGGAGATATTGGTGCGTGGTCCTGCGACTGACTCCTGCTCTAATTCCCTCCGACGTTTTTGAACCTTCAATGTACCACTTGATTGTATTATGCCTAAGAAGTAGTTTGAGGGTAGATTCATTTCCTTCAGCCTTGCTACTAAGGTTAACCTTGAACTTCTTGGTGTGAAGTTCACCCTTTTGGTAATCCCTTGGGAGCCAAGGGTATTACAACACTTAGATCTTTACTTCTGTCACACGCTTTTGCTGTCATTTGCAGCAGTGTGTGTTCAAGCATGACTTCAAGAGCTGTCGTCGGGTATTTACGCATTGCACCCGACATGGAGATGCATTCATGCCGTTGAGCTTCGATATTTGAAGTCTGCGAAGCCTGCCCACCGCCTCATAAGTGATTATCGGTCGCATGATCATATTGTATAAATACCTGAAAATGCTTAGCTACAGCTCCAGCTTTGACCATGGTCGAGTCGACATGCTGCTAGCACCGCAGAGTAGAATCCGGCGTGCGACCAAGATATTTGGCCATGTTTTTCACATCTACCTCCAAAAGGTTGGGTTCCTGAGGCCGGGCAGGAGTCGTCTTAGAGATTGATGTTCAGCTCAACCTCACCGCATTATCCTTTAGCCAGGTTTAAACCCCTTTGTATAAAGTCACAGAGAGTGTCCTCGAATTTGCCTCTGGCTATAATAACAATGCCATCCGTACTTAATATTTCTTGTTTAAATAAAGCTTAAAACATCACCTTTCCAACACCATATCAAACTTTTTCGACTACCCAATATATTGATGTTAACCCTATATCTAACTCGATTATTGAACCATATTATTGAGAAAATTTAACAGTTGAATAACAACATATAGCAAGAGTATAAAAATATACAAAAATATTACACTGACTAATATTTTAAAATTCGTTGATCTGGCAATGCCGAAGCGCTGTTAATGCCGCAGTTTTTTCCTATTTTCTTGTTTACATACTTAAACTGCAATTTATGTATTCCTATTATCCTATTAAATGATACAATTATGAAATACAAATTTCAACTGTCGGAAATAGCTTTGGAAACGCCTTTGCACCTGTTCAAAATTCCGCAATTCGCATGGCTTTGTTTATCATCTGCAAACTAGCTGAACTTGAAATTTTAAATGCCTGCCAATTACCTCAAATTACAACACTTCCGATGGTATTTTTTCCTTGAAAATAAATATCACTTTTGACAGAAAAAACTTTCATGGATTTGTAGGAAAAAACATGTGCTTATGATGGGTAATTAAAATAATAAAAACAATTTATTTCTAATTAAAAATGCGTAAAACAATTAAACGCTGGAAACGCTGGAGCTTAGAATTCAAGAAAAAAAATATAAAAATATGCAAAAAAAAAATATACTTATATAAATAAAATTAAAAAATCTGAAGCTTTTTTTCTGAATGGAACTGGGTAAAATAATTTATATTTCTTATAAAAATTAAAATTTCTTCAAATTGAAAAAAATTTTAAATTGAAAAAGTATCAATTCTTTTTTTTTCAAAAAAATCTAAATTCTTTTTTGCAGTAAGATAAAATATTATATGTTTATCATATGTAAAAAATTCCGGAAAATCATAAAGTAATATTTTGCAAATTTTAACGATACTCCTGTCTGATTTTCGACTAGTACATCAAAATTTAACTCAAATGAGTGAAAATATAATTAATTAATTTTAATTTTTCACCTAATTCTGACGACTTTTGCTTGAATCTGTAATTTTTCTCAACGTTCTGCCAACTTGAAGTCTACATTTCCCAGCTTCAATGCGAATAACGCACAAAAACGAGTTGCTGAGTAATAAAATAAAAGAAACTCAACCATGCAGAAGCACTTATAAGAAAATGGAAAGCACAACAAATGGCATGAAGTAAATAGGTAAATAAAAGAGAGAAGTGTATTAACCTGTTCATTCCTCTTTGCATTTTTCTCGTTTTACCAGCACGTCATCCTTAAAAAGCGGGTCACAACGTGCTTCTTATGCGGCCACAACACCAATTTCTGCCCGCAACACATTAAAACACAATGTGTATGCTTGAGTGAGTGGCGGTGCAACAGCGCTTGCAACGTCGAAACCGGTTCTCAACACCTTTTTATAAAATTATGCAGCAGTAAGCGATGAAGCACAATAGCACACATGCTTACAGTCGGCAATAATGCTATGCGAACCAATATTGAAGACGCAAAGGAAGTTACCGGTGAAAAATAAATGCGTGTTCGTTGAAAGTGCACCGATAAGCGTGACTCATAAATAAAATTGTTGCGTTTATCGACACTTCTAGGGTTTGACAGAAGTATTCCAATATGGTAGTCACGCTTTCGTAGACCCAACAGTTGAAGTTATAAAAAGTAGTCAGTGTAAAACTTTTCCGGTTTCTCGGCGAAAAACTGCGACAAGTAATTTTTACAGGCTGCTCTTGAAGCCAACTTTACTCCATTAAGGGAGTACTGCACTGACCGAAACAAATGGTAGTCCGATGGTGCAAGGTCAGGGCTATATGGTGGATACATCAAAACTTTCCAGCCAAGCTTTCCCAGTTTTTTTTCGAGTCATCAAAGTTGTGTGTGGTCTAGCGTTGTCCTGATGAAAGACGAAACACTTTCTGTTGATCAGTTCAATGGCCATTGTTTTTCGATTGCTTGCTTCAATCTCATCAGTTGTAGACAGTAAAATGTAGTATCAATCGTTCGACAAGGCTGGAGTGGATGATTCTTTTCTAATCCCACCAAACACTCAGCATAACATTTCGAGGCGTCAATCCTGGCTTTGCGAGCATTTGTTGAGCTTCACCACGCTTGGACCATGATCTTTTTCACACATTATTGTCGTATTTGATTCACTTTTCGTCTCCTGTTACCATTCACTTCAGAAATGGTTCGATTTCATTTCGTTTCAGCAAAGAATCGCAGATGCTAATTCGGTCCATTAAATTTTTCACCGATATTTCATGTGGTACCCAAACATCGAGCTTCTTTTCGTAGCCAGCCTCTTTTTAAATGGTTTAAACCCGTTTGATGATGAATGTTAAGTCCTTAGCGATGTCATGGCTGCTTATGTGATGGTCCTGGTCAATCTTTTCCACACATTCTTCAAATTTTGGAACGGTTAGCCGAAAATGAGCGGTTTATCGTATAATCGACTTTTTACGACTATTCTGAAAGCTGAAGGTCATCCCAAAAAGTCGTTATGAAAAGTGTTTCGAGGACTGGAAAAATCGGTGGCATAAGTGTATTACATCTGGTGGAGATTATTTTGATGGCGACAAATTAATATTTAGAATTTCCGGCCACTTTTTTATCATAATATAAACAATTTTTAGAGGCAAGAAAGTAAAATAAAATTTACTTTTAGATCTTTTGATGAAAATTTTCTACTTTATAACAAAAATAAAACAAAACTCCTACATTCATTAAGCTTTGGTACGAATATTAATGTTAAATACTGTTGTTATTGGTTAACATAATATGCATGCGACATTATTTTGTCTTGGCTTGTGGGCTTTTACTAAAACATTCATATTTTATGCTACGCTCTCTGCATAACTTTATGCTGAGAGACTTAGTATACTAATATATTGCGCTCTCGCCTTCACAATTAACTGCTTCTTTAGTCAAGGGAGTGGCGATCTCTGCCGACCTGGCTGAACCCTCAATTAGCTGCTTGGGGAGTTAGTATTTGCTGGCTAGTAGTTAGTATTGCCTGCGCCAGGTCAATTATTAATAAAGTACACACCCTTTTAATGTGGCTCTGCTGCACAAAGTGTCAATTAAATTGAAAAGAATTGGTTGTTGAAGAGTATAACTTACTTGCTGTGCTCTCACGCGCCTAGCACAACAGTTATGCTGCATGAGTAATAAAAGCAAGCGACATTTGAGATTTGCTTAAGAAAAAGTCCGTTAAAATTTGGCTTATTCATTGCTGAGCGCGACTGTATTGGTGTTGGTGAGCCGAGTTTGGGAGTGGCTTGAGAGTATGCGTCAACAAAAGCAGTATACAGTTAACACTTGTTCTGGCAAGACGTAACCATAACATTCATACTTTGTTTACACAATTTTCAGACAGTGAAAATCTTCTTGAAAAAAACAGCAAAAATATTAAACTTTTAAGTTATTTTCAATACGTAGAGTAATACACTTCACATGGGTCCACGTGGTGCCGAACTTTCTAGTGAATTGAAAGCACAGATCATCCAGCATTACAAGGACCAGAAGTCGGTGCGTGTTATAGCGCGTCTAGTGCACAAAAGCCCAGCTACGGTGCAAAAAGTAATCGAACGTTATCGTGACTCGGGTAGTATTCGAAATAAGGCGCGATCTGGGCGTCCGCGTAAATTCGATGAGGCCGAACATCATTTGATACTGCAGAAAGTGCGCCAGAATGCCAAAATGAGCGCACTCAAACTGCAAGCGGAGGTGGAGTGTGAGACAGGCAAATTGTGCAATACCGAGACTATACGTCGTGTGCTCTACTCCGCTGGCTACATTGGGCCACTAATTCATCGCAAGCGCGTGGACTTCGCTAAGGCACACTTGCAATACGATCTCAACTATTGGCGCAAGGTGCTCTTCTCGAGTGAATGCCAATTTCAAGCATACCAAATGGCGCCACATGTGACGCAATGGCGTCGTGTCAGCACTGAATCGGATACACCGAATGCCTTGTTTACCTCAAAACAACCCGATAACATGATAACGCTGTGGGGTTGTATGTCCGCTAAGGGTGTTGGCCGTTTGGTTATCTGCGATACGCAAATGAATCGCGAGAAATATTTAAGAATACTACAAGATAATGTGATAGCTAGCGCCACCAAGCTGGACTTACTGTCTAGCGGTTACATATTCCAGCAGGATAATGACTGTAGGTACCGGACAGGTGTGGTGCGCGATTGGCTGCTCTACAAAGTGGGCAAAGTGTTGTATACGCCATCACAGTCGAGTGATCTAAATCCAATGGAGCAGATATGGGGCCATCTAGATTTTATGTTGCAACAAAGTGCAGTGCAAAGTGAAAAGCAGTTGTGCGCTTTATTCGAAACCGAGTGGCAGCAGATAACATCGCAAGTAACCGAAGCGCTTGTCGCATCTATGCCGCAGCGTTTGCAGGCCATCTTAGATTCCGATCAGCCATAGACAAAGATGATTTAAACAATTAGTTTTACTTTTATATTTATTTTTCTAGTTTTTATGTTTTTTTTTTTATTTACCACACATAACGTGACTTGACAAAAAAAATCAGTTAACAGCCAAGTAAATAAACAGTCCTCATAAGACCTTGTAGTGTAATGAGGTTTTGGATGTTATATATTAATAAAATTTCCTTCAAATGTATTTTTGCTCAACTTCTGCGTTAAAAAAACCAGAAATATATAAAATTTAATATCAAATCAATATATGTGACCTGGTCTACGAAAAGGGGGCTTAGGTGTCAAAAAAAAGGAGAACAATTATGAGATAACGAGAAATTGACGATTATTTTTAACAGCTTTTCCCAGAAAACTAGTTTTCGCACGTTAGCTCCCTTTTCGTAGACCAGCTCACATACTATATACTTTTTTTCAAAATTTACAAAAAACGCACTTAGCCTGTTTTTTATTGTTAATACATGTTTTAAATTACTTTTTTCTTATAAATATTTAGCGTTAGTGTCAATGCTCGCCCATTATCCGTCCAATTTTTGTATAATGTAATAAGTATTATTCTTAATTTAAGAAATTAGTTTAATATCAAGCCAAAAACCAATTTAGCCTATATTTTATATAAAAATAAATAAATACAAGTAAAAACAAAGATAAAATAATGTTTCTAATAAGTTTTAAGTAAAAAAATATAAATAAAACAAGAAAAAACGTTAACTTCGGCTGCACCGAAGCTAATATACCCTTCACAGGTGCATTTCTTTTAGTAACTATGTGTACAGTTTGTATGGTAGCTATATGCTATAGTTAACCGATCTCAACAATTTTTTCGGAGATTACATTGTTGCCTTAGAAAATAATCTATACCAAATTTGGTGAAGATACATTGTCAAATGTGAAAGTTTTCCATACAAGAACTTGATGCCGATCGTTCAGTTTGTATAGCAGCTATATGCTATAGTTAACCGATCTCAACAATTTTTTCGGAGATTACATTGTTGCCTTAGAAAATAATCTATACCAAATTTGGTGAAGATACATTGTCAAATGTGAAAGTTTTCCATGCAAGAACTTGATTCCGATCGTTCAGTTTGTATGGTAGCTATATGTTATAGTGGTCCGATATCGGCCGACAAATGACAAACGACAAATGAGCATCTTCTTGAAGAGAAAATGACGTTTGCCAAATTTCAAAAGGATGTCTTAAAAACTGAGGGACTAGTTCGTATATATGTATGTATACAGCCGGACGGACAGACAGACAGACGGACATGGTTAAATCGACTCAGCTCAACATACTGATCATTTCTATATGAGTTATATGGTCTCCGACACTTCTTTCTGGTTGTTACAAACATCGTGACAAACTTAATATACCCTGTTCAGGGTATAAATATATAATATCAGTTTTTGAGATATCGATCTGAAGTCTTGCACACGTCCTTTATTCTTCAAGCAGCTACTCATTTATTGTCATCGCCGATATTTAATCATTATGGCATATAGCTGCCATACAAACTGAACGATCGCTTGTGTGGAAAACTATTTTATATTTTCACGAAATTTGGCTTAGATTATTGTCTAAGACAGAGTTACCATTTCCGAACATATTGTTTGGATCGTTCCACTATAGCATATAGCTCCCATACAAACCAACCGTTCAAAATCGAGTGCTTGTATGAAAAGCTTTTTTATATGTATGACAAGATATCGACTTCAAAAACACAGTTTCGAGAGAAACGCATTTAAAGACGGCGCACTTAGCCTAAGCCTCAAGCGCACAAGTTCTCAGGTCTGTATCTCCGAAACTATTACTCGGATCAACTTGAAAATTTAAGACAATATTCTACAGGTGTTGTAGAATTTAATAAGACAATAAACAAAATTAGATTTTTTTAAAACCTTATGTAAACCCATGTAACCCCTTAGGTACAATAGTGATGACAATAAAATTTCTTGGGTCGGTAGGTAAGCGTATTACGAATTGATATATTGAAAAATTGATTTTGAAAATTTTTGAGTTGTGACTGTTTTGTAGTTAGTGTACGTAATCTTTAAATATGTGAATGAGATATTAAAATTTGTATAATGTGATAGCTTCGCTGGTACAGCAATCGGATATTTTATATTATATATTCATATGTAAATATGTATGTATGTAAGTATATGTATAAGAATATGCCTTCAAACGTCGAAATCCAAATGCAAATCGAAAGCAATGCAAACCAAAACCACATACCAGACATTTGCACGTGACTTTGCTGGCGAATGCCATGAAACCGAACATTTGACATTTCCAAAGTTACTTGATATGTCAGAAAATTATAGACAATTCCAAAAAATAACAAAAATCGGTTAGTTCCTAAGCTTAGAGGTATTCAAAGGCTACCCATTTGAGCTGAAAATTAATATGAATAAGACGCGGCTTGGCAACAGTTTGTCATGGCAATGGCGTGTAAATGTACTGCCTGCCTTCTAAATAAACAACAACAATTAGCAAACCCAGAAAACGACAGCGCAGCGTCAATATAGCAACCACTGAAGTGTAAAAAACAATAAATCAAATTTACATATGTACATGCACACACACACATGTGCTTATTAATGTCAATATGTATCTATAAAAAATCAAATTTAATCAAGAATCGTTCGACGATTGCTTGTGAGACGCAAAACAAACCCGAAATTGATATAAATTGCAGAAATGTCAAAACAAAAAATTCGCTGCAGAAACTCTTGTTACTATTAATATGCACATAGACCTACATATTTACATTTGTAATTGCTTATGTGCATCTTCACACATCGCGAATGAGCCGCAAATGCAAATATGGTTGAATGCAATTATTCTGCCACGCCGCCTTAGCAACAGCAATTTGCTCTAACATTGTGCTTAAAATGTTTTTTGTTATTATTGCGATTGTTGACAGCACAAAAATGTGCCAACTTAATTTATATAATATTTGAACGACATATTTAGCTCTCAACGCGCGCACCATAGCCGTTTGCATTGTTGACATTTATACTAAACAATAAATTACTGTGGCACAGTGGGTCGGTTTGTATGATTTTGCTATTAGAGAATTATTTTCGTTAGCTTAGTTATTTTTCTGATTACTTCATAGCATAGACTATATTATATGCATATAACAGGAAAAGAACAAATAAATCGTAGATGGAAGGCCTTAAACTTTGAAATTTCAAGAATTACACATGCTTCTTGCTTAAAAATTGAGATATCTCAATAGATCGCCGGAAAAAAATAAGTCTTTTACTATTTTATGTTCTTATTCGTGAGTTGCTGACTTGTTTAAGTGATAAACCTACCAGAGCTAGGTAACTGAGAGTGAAAAACAAAGAAAATTGCTCATTCTTCGTTGGATAATTTAAGGGATTACGTGGGTTTACGGGTTGCAAAAAATCGATTATTTTTATTGTCTTATTAAATTCTACAAGACTTCTAGAATATTGTTCTTAATTTTCAAGCTGATCCGCGTAATAGTTTCTGAGATACAGCCTTGAGAACTTGTGCGCTGGAGACTAGATAGGCTAAGTGCGCCGCCTTTAAGCGCGTTTTTCTCGAAAATATGTCTTTAAAGCCGGTTGGCAAGATTTCTCTAGAACTACTCAACCGATTTTCATGAAATTTTACACAGACACAATTCTTAAAGACTTGGGGGAAGAATTTTTTTCGATTACAACTATTTGAAAAAAAAATTCGTGAAATTTACATTAAAACTTTTTTTGTAAAAAATGTCTGCCAAATATCCAATTTCCAGTTCTTTACCTTCGTTAAAGTTCGAGGTTAAGATTATAACCAAAACACGTCTTTTTCTAATTTGCTGATTCTGTAAGGAGTTATCCTGCCAACGCGGGCTTATTCTTTTCGAGGGGGCACCGAAAATGGCGTCGCAATGGCCGAGTTTAAAATATTTTTTTTTCCAAAAATATCAGAATTTCTTTGTTAATACTCTATGTCTGTAATAATAAAAAATTCTGATAAAATTTTTAGTCTTTTATATGAGAAAAAAATTGTAAAAAACGGCTGTTTTTTTACCCGAGAAAACCAATGATACCACTTAAATTGAGTCTTAAGGTTCGATTTTCAAATAAACATCACTAAAAATATGTGACATACATACATGTATAGGAATTTGTGTGTCAAAAACATGGGGTTTTAAGTATCCAGAATCAGCTCTACGTACGCGTTGCTATTTTTATTTCTATATCCTGAACAGGGTATATTATACCAGTCTGATGTCGATTTATTTTTATATCCTGAGCAGGGTATATTATACCAGTCTGATGTCGATTTAGCCATGTCCGTCCGTTTGTCTATATATACACCAACTAGTTACTCAGTTTTTGAGATATCGAATTGAAACTTTGAAACTGTACTTTTCTCACCGAGAAGTTACTCATTTGTTGGAATAACAGATATCGAACCAATAAAGTATAGCTCCCATACAAACTGATCGGATCGGAACCAAGCCCTTGTATTAGAAAACTTTTTCATGTGAGGAGATATTTTCAGGAAGTTTTGCATGTGTTGTGTCGGGGTCTATTCTGGATAAGTAGGAGGTCTGATACAGTTTCCAGAACGAAGCTGCGCAAGGGTCACTCTCATTTCTCGTCCTTCGTCTGTAATGGGAGGTGGTTTCACTCCAAGTACATCATTCACTGAAAGGAAGTCAGTGATTAATGGCTTCCCTGTAAATGGCGCCCACTGCTTGTGTCCGAAGTCTGGTCGGCGTATTGTTTAATTCCGTTGACGTAGTTGAGTAATGACCGTTTGATGCTCCTAGGAGGCGGTTCCGCGCCAAGCAGGTGATTGCAGGAATAATTTCCGCGAAAGAACCCCAGCAGAAACTGCTTGAAGAGGAGGCCTCCTGTCGTAGTTCGGAGTGCAGTATTCTGATAGGTCTGGAGCTTCCTCGTCTGCGTCTCACTGCATCCAGGCGACCATACTGGTGCGGCGAAGTTTAGAACCAATCGGCCGATTACCTTGTCAGTTGCCAACAGCGTTTCTTTGTTCTTTCCTCATGCGCTGCCGGCTAGCGACTTGAGGATTTTGTTGCGGCTCTATATTTTAGTGGTAATCACGGTCGTATGAGGAGTGAAGGAGCACAGACTGTCAAAAGTGACACTTTTAGGATTATTTACAGTCGGAATCTTTACGCCATTGACTGCAATATTCAGGTCAAGTCTGTACGCCTTCGTCTAGTTTGTAAATATGGTCGCTGTGTATTTAGTAGAGGAGAGTGTTACGTTACGTGCAGCGAGGAAGCGAAGTGTATTATATTTGCTAGTAATAATAACAATAGACTTAGCAAACTGTATCGGCTCTATTACGCCATTTGATGCATTTAATCCAACGCTAACTTGCTAGTTTCGAAGAAGTTACTTGTTTTAACTTAATCTTTATCAAAGCATACGGCTATAATTTACGTCCAAGAAGCGGCGCAAAAGCTTGATTGTATTTCGGTTGAATATTTTCAGTTACCGTTACACAGTTGTGTGCATTATAATCCGAATTTGAGTCAATAATCTTCATATTAAGGAATACTTATGTTCCAAAACTCACCACTTTAAACGTTATTCTAATCTTCACATGGATTTTTATCGATAAACAACGATCATTTATCTTTCAAGCTAATAGAGATAGAGATTAGATTCAAGATCTCAAGGAAACCACAACAAATACAATAAACCGCAACTCAATCATGGAATTTGATTCGTTATCCAAAACATTCTTAATTCTTTGAGATATTTTTTCCAAAAATTTTGAAGTTATGTCTTTTCACACGGATAAATTTTGAAATTTGTTAGTGAATTAGATAATAGTTGTGCGAAACGTAAACCAACTACCCTCGTAAGTCATTACAGAACTCATTACCTAACTTCCAGTGGTTCATTCACGACATTTCTATAGTCGTAGGCTTTAGATCTCCAAACATTACTATTATTATAATTATTCTTGCCGCTCACCTATTGCTCTATACTATTATATATGTATGTACAAATATATGACACAAATACCGTTACAAATTTAGTCATCTGCTTTGTTGTTGTGCTAAGTCATAAAGTATTTTTCACTTGCGAAGAAAACCTATAAAATTGTGTTAATATGCTATTACTTTTACGAGTACTGTTATTCACTTTTCTCACTGGAAAAATGTATTCCTAAGCAAACACCAATATTTATTTATGTTCATACGTATATACATAGTACATAGTATTTGTGCATTTATCTTAATTAATTGTAACATTTGCCAACGAATTGAATTTGTAATTGAAACAAATAGGCGTTGGCAGATGTCTCCACTCAGGACGAGGAGTGGGGATCAGGTCGATTTGAGTGGTTTACAATTGAAAGGGCAAAAAAGGCGGGGGACGGAGTGTCAACATTCAAATACATATACATATATATGTATATGAAGCTTGTGGTGCCAATGTTGTGTGTTGAGTGTGTGTGTGTATGTGTGCAATGACAATAAGTTCAACTTGTTGCACTTCCCTTGCATGAACTTGGCTAGTCAATAGATGGCTGCCTTCAAAGCTTATATGGGTTTAGCCGCTTGTAAGCATTGCTGGGCGCATACATACAGTACAAGTACAAGTGCAAGTGCCAGTAGTTGCATGTGTGTTGGCACATGTGTGTGTGTGTGTACTTGGCTCCCCATCGCGGAGGCGCATCTGTGGCCACTTACTTGCATAGCAATCAAGTTTAATTGCGCGCGTGGCTGAGTTACAGCCCTGTAAGTTTTTAAATACATACATATACACTCATACATACACATACAAAAGCATATTGCTTTTTGCTAAATATAACGTAATTTATAATGCAATAAGAAAATTGCATTTAACAAATGAAAAAATGAATTAAGCTGTTGTTGTTGCAATGGCAATTGTTTTGTATGCAAATTTTGCAACTAAATGTAATGAGTATTGTGTAATAGTCAATTAATTCATATTAGAAAACAATTATTCGAAAAATATGTCTCCAACGATTACGTATGAGAACACTTGTGTCATTATATAAACGATCAATTTTTGTAAAGTTGTAAACTAATAACGCGAATGGGCACATTATTTTTTTTTTATATAAAATTGGACTGTGGGCGTGACACCGCTCACATATCTCGAAACCCGCCCAACTTTTGAACCAAATTTGGTATGTGACATTCCCCTGACATTTTTATTGTACAAATCCAACAAAATCTATGCAAGCCCCTCTTCTTCTTCTTTAATGGTGTAGACACCGCTTATGCGATTATAGGCGAGTTAACAACAGCGCACCAGTCGTTTCTTCTGTTCGCTATTTGGCGCTAATTCCAGATACCAACTGCAACCAGGTCCCCTGATCGCTCCAATAGAGTGGAGGTCTTCCTCTTGCTTTGCTTCTCCCGGCGGGTACTGAGTCGAATGCTTCCAGGACAGCTTTTACTCTAACGAGGACATCAATCAGCTGCGCAGAAGCAACTTCCTAATTAAGGATTAGGAGCATGCCCTTAAATCGTTATCCTTAACACGCTTGCAGGGGTCGTCATCAAAAGAGGGGCTTCGCATCCGAGGCTGTTTTCTTCTTTTCATTGTGAGTGTTTTTTACGTAGCGGGTTCCAAACTCAGCGCATAACCCTGGGGAGGAATGGCGCGCCTTCTCACTTTAGCTCGCCTTCAAATTGAGGTTTTTTATGGGTACCCTGAGGATACTTGGTCCAAGACCGGAAGTCGTGAGCTGCTTGATTCATATCCTATGTATAAGAATCGTTTCTGGTCACTTCCAAATGAATGGCGCTTAGAGAACTTTCCTCACTTGCGTGAACTTTTACACATGTCTCCATCCTCCAAGCCCCTAGGTGCCGAATATTTGGACCCCGGTAGTTATGGTTGGGTGAAAATATTGGTCAATGTATCAGATAATACTTAATACTTCCTTTAGCCCCCATATACCTAATGTAAAGATTTTCGAACATCCGGGTGTCTTTATATCGCATATATCGACTAAACGTGAGTTATCTTAATAAAATAGAGAGAGCGTGTGTTTCTTATAACCCTTGCAAGTTGCAAGAGTATGAAATATGGTTTTACCCGAACTTAACGCTTCCTTACTTGTTTCGTTTCGTTTTGCAAATTGGGTTTAGGTATATTATAACGTCTTTTACGATATGTGAAAACAATATTTATCATTAATATTATCTAATTCTTACCTTATAATTTAAACCAGTCTACCAAACTGCACAAAAAGATTAGAAAATATAGCTGAACAGTATTTAGGAATTTTTTCAGAATTATTTCATTTTTACAAGCGGCAACCTTGCATACTATAGGAGCATAATTACCGAAAAAATATATCATCGAACCATTTGTTAGCCATTTTCAGGCTTTAAAAGTAGTAACTCCCCCAAAATGCTTAAAAAAGCGCTCAAACGATTAGCGTTTACTGTTTGATGAAATGCGTTCAATTACGTTGACATTTTAATCCAAATAACATACGGGCTTATACATGCCACAAACAAAACCCCCACCATAAAACACTCTGTATGAAATATTGTATTATACAACCCACCCGATACTTTACTAAATTGAAAAAAAGAAGTAAAACATATGGCACCCGATAACTGCGGCGACGACATTGAATATGTGAAACAAAGCGGCTTATTGGATAATTAGCAGTAATTCACAGAGGATCGACAGCGCAACAACAATAACATATAGCTTGAGAAAAAATGTGGTAGCGATAAATCACAAAAAATTTTATTGTATAATCGCGCAGTGAGGCACATATTCGGAATAGTTTTTGCTGCAAAATATGTAAATTGTTCAGGCACACATTTATGAGTACAATTAGAGATAATTTTTTTTTTTTTTGGTTACAGTGTTTGGTGATTGCTTTTGTGGAAACATGATCAACAAGTTGTGCTTATTTATTTATTTTCTGTTGTTAATACAATAATAATAATAATAATAATACAAAGTGTTTTGTTTAGTGCAACAGTCTAGGTTACACATTTTATAGTATGTACATACATTGCGCTTTGGAACCTATTTTCGCCTTTTGGTTTGCGATTTTGATACATTTTCATTAATGCGCCCAAATGTAGGCCATATTATTTTTATTAGCTGAATTTAAGAGTAAGGGTAAAGGTAGGCTGGAGAGATCAAGGTTGACATTTATATCTTCCAATAAATATTTTTAAAATATTTGCCTGTCACTGCATTTCAGTTAACTAACCGACTAAAGCATACATACATACATATTGTCACCTAAAATGCAAAATAGCGTAAATCAGTTTACCGGCGAAGGAAAAATAATATAATAGAAACCACTAATATTGAAACAAATTTTGAGTTTTGGTTATAAAGTGGTTATAAAACGGTTAGATATTGGTTATCATACACTCATATTGAAACAAAGTTTGAGTTGTGGTTATGAAATGGTTATATATTGGTTATATTTGTTATAAAATGGTTATATATTGGTTATGTCGATTATAATATGTTATATATTGGTTACCATATCATATTGAAACAAAATTTGGGTTTTGGTTATTTATTGGTTACCATATCATATTGAAACAAAATTTGAGTTTTGGTTATATATTGGTTACCATATCATATTGAAACAAAATTTGAGTTTTCGTTATAAAGTGGTTATAAAACGGTTAGATATTGGTTATCATACACTCATATTGAAACAAAGTTCGAGTTGTGGTTATAAAATGGTTATATATTAGTTATGTTTGTTATAAAATGGTTATATGTTGGTTATGTCGGTTATAAAATGGTTATATATTGGTTACCCTATATTGAAACAAAATTGGAGTTTTGGTTATAAAATGGTTATATATTGGTTGCCATATCATATTGAAACAAAATTTGGGTTGTGGTTATAAAATGGTTATATATTGGTTATCATACACTCATATTGAAAAGTTTCAGTTTTGGTTATAAAGTGGTTATAAAACGGTTAGATATTGGTTATCATACACTCATATTGAAACAAAGTTCGAGTTGTGGTTATAAAATGGTTATATATTGGTTATGTTTGTTATAAAATGGTTATATATTGGTTACCATATCATATTGAAACAAAATTTGAGTTTTGGTTATAAGATGGTTATATATTGGTTACCATATCCTATTGCAACAAAATTTAAGTTTTGGTTATAAATTGGTTACCATATCATATTGAAACAAAATTTGGGTTGTGGTTATAAAATGGTTATATATTGGTTATCATACAGTCATAATGAAACAAAGTTTGAGTTTTGGTTATAAAATGGTTATATGTATATTGGTTATTATATCTGACAGCGATTATCGATTTTGTTTGCTTCTACGCTGTTTTGCATTTGAGGCGACGATATATACATATATGTATATTATACACATTTTAATTTGAAATCCAATTTCACTCATGGAAATTTGCATACTTCTGCTTTCTTCTATACTGAATGCCCTTATTGCATAACCCTTTACATTTCATAATATACCCACACGCATCTAATTAGTGTCACTGTCAGCTATGGAGTATGTGTCACGTCTCGCATTGTCACACACACACACATCAGCACACGTCTCTGCTGTTCTTTGCTATCAGCTGCAACTGTTTCATATTTGATTTCCACTTAAAAAATAATATGTACATACATACATACATACACATGTATAAGTCCACAATATTACGTTTATAGCTTTATCGCATGATTCTAAATGTAATAAAAGCGAAGTGACGTTTGTCTCATTATGCCAGATATCTTTATGATAAGCTTTGTTGATTAAGCATTCGTCGACGCATACATACAAATACACGGATTTAAATACAAATACATACATACTTACATATTTTTATGGCACATGATCATCAGCAGCTGAGCAATTTTGCTCGATTTGATTGATTTGACAGCGAGGCTATGAAGCGCATGCAACCAATTAAAGTGATTTGAGTTGCATATAATTTACTTTTCTATGTACCATATACAAGTAAATAAACGTGGTTTTTTATGTCATAATTATTTATGGCTAACTTTCATGTATACATAATATACAATAGTTTGTAGATATATACATATTTACTGATTGACTTGCCATATATTCTATATTAGATGACAAGCATTTATATTATGTGTATATATGTATATAGGTGCATAATATGTATATATGTAACATGTCTTCACACAAATCTTAGTGCCGACTTTATCTGTTGTACGTAAATACATATTGCACTTTATATATAAATGTATGTATGTTTGTAATTTAATAAACACTGCTGTGATCAATGAGCCGTTGAAAATGTAGCAGTGAATCCAAGTGTCTGCTGGCGAGAATAGAACTAAGCCGTTTTGGTCTACTCTTGGACCAGTTCGATTGTTCATCTTTCCATCGTCATATATACCACATTTCCTTTATATTGTAATCATCTAAGTATGGCCCGGAATAAAATGTCCCATACACTATCTAGAATTCATCTTAAGTCTCTGGGAGTTACGGTGTTCAATTATCAAACAAACTATCAAGATTATATACCAAGCCACTCTTAAAGTTCGCAAAATTCGTTGACGTTCTGCACGACGAATATTTTACACCAAACTAAACGGAAGTTCAATCTGACATTACTAAGAACCAGTAGGTATGGCGTGATGTCCGGCCAGTAGAACGTAAACTAACATTCTCGAACAATATTTACTCTGCAGTCGGCAGTCTTTTGTTCTTTTCGCAATTTGGTGCCTTTTCGAGATATCAAGTGCAGCCAGGTCCTTCTCCATCTGATCTCTCCAACGGAGTGAAGGTCTTCCTCTTAATTTGCTTCCCCCGGCGAGTACTGCGTCGAATACTCTCAGAGCTGGAGCGTTTTCATCCATACGGACGACATGACCTAGCCACCGTAGCCGCTACCTCTTGATTCGCTGTACTATGTCAATGTCGTCGTGTAACTCGTACAGCTCATCGTTCAATTGAATGCGATATTCGCCGTTCTCAATGCGCAAAGAACCATATATCTACCGCAGAACCCTCGAAAACTTGTAACGTCGGTTCAACAGAAGTTGTCATCGTCCATGTCTCTGCACCATAAAGCAGGACGGAAGTAATGAGTGACTTATAGAGTTTGTTTCTTGTTCGTCGAGAGAGGACTTTACTTCTCAATTGCCTAAAAAAAGTTTCCGTGTTTTAAATTACCTAAGAGATTGGTTGGGTTTTGAAATTTTAAAAATCGTTTTTTCTTATTTTTTAAAATAATATGATATATCGACAATAGAAGTTTTGGAGCTAGAAACTTTGGTATAGCGCTCCGTTAGGCTCCACCCGTGGGCTACTTGAATATTTGATCGTATTTTTCTCGAAACATCGTTAACGATTTCTCAGAAACTAGTGAAGCGATCTTATTGATAGTTTTCACAGTTCCTCTAAATAAGATAACCTCGTGATTGATCAAATGACTTTTTTTTGCTTATAATTAATTTTTTCAAGGCAATTTGTGGTAAAAATGAGAACTAAAATTTTTTTTCGTAAAAAATCACAAAATATGAAAACGTTTTAATAAATCAATTCATTTATTATATAAAAAAATGGTGAAAATAGGCATTTTTCCGGCCGTCAAAGCCCACGTAACCTTTTAAGAAATTTATGAGAACTAGTTAAAACTCTTACCAAATAGAAACTAGCCACTTTTAAAACTTATACTCAATATCTTCCTTAGTAGTTGCATGCCGTAAAGACATTCACATGCAGCTATTTATTAATTTAAAATAAATATGCACATATATACGTTAATTACCGATTAAAATACTGCACGCTATGGCGTTTTGTAGACCCGGTGGCTCTGTCTCAGAATTTCACCGACTTCGACTCACGATCTTATACCGGTAAGACATACTCATGTTCATATGATATTTGCATGTATGTATGGTATATACAATAGTATATGTATTATATATAATATATATTGTATATGGTATGCATACGGTGCATCTGTTGTCTTGCCGTACTCGCTACTTTTTAGTGGTTGTGTTGATAATTACTGATTCCGTCACAGCAGCAATTGCTGTTTGATAGTCAGTCCATTATTTATTGGAACTATCGATCAGGTGATTGATAAATTGAAAGTGCACTAAGCTAGTGTATTAAGAGATATTTTACATACAATACTTAGTGAGTTGGCTCATAAGTGTGTAAAGTAAAGTGTAAAATCGAATTTTAGCAAACAAAAACGACTAAATTTTGTGCTAAAATTAATTTTTTTATAGTCGCCTCTCAGTGTTTAAAAGTTTTGAAACCGTCAGTGTCTGTATGGACAATATCTGCTAACATAACATTTATTTATTGGATTTTATTCATGGAGTAGGCGATAATTACTGCAGGAGTAGAGAATTTTTCTTTCAGCTTCGTCGCAGATCGCGTGAAACTCGAAAAATATTTAATAATTTCTTAAAAAATTGTACTTCTATTCTTAAAATATACACATAATGGTTGATCCCTTTCGAAGTTCCCTACTTTTTTAAAGGAAAACACATTTTTTTTTAAATTTAATGCGGATTGTTTATTATCATTCGAAAGAACATTCTTTCCCATTTATTCTTTTAGATCATCTCTTTCAAATGTTGGGTCCAACATTCGAGAACTCGTTCGCGCATTTCAACTGGTAACTGGCGTATGGCACGCGTGATGTTTTGCTCCAAAGCCTCAATCGAAGCGGGATTGTCCGCATAAACTTTAGACTTTACATATCCCCATTGGAAAAAGTCTAAAAGTGTGATATCACACGATCTTGGTGATAAATCGACCGGCACAAAACGTGAAATTATCTGCTCAGCGAAGTGTTCTCTCAATAAATCTATTGATTGGTGTGATATGTGAGATCACGAGCTTCAATTTCTCACATAAAATAGTCGGTTATCATCTCGCGATAACGATCGCCACCGACGGTTACGTTCACAGCAGCATCATTTTTATAGAAATATGGACCGATGATTCCACTGGCCCATAGCCGACACCAAACTGTTGTTTTTTCTGAATGAAATGACAGCTCTTGAATCTTTTCAAATTTCTCTTCGTTCCAAATGCGGCAATTTTGCTTGTTTGCACCCCCACTGAGCCAAAAATGGGCCTCATCGCTGAACAACATTTGTCCCGAAAACGTCGGATCTGCTTGGAACGTTTCAAGAGCCCATATAGTGAAACAATGTTGCTATGGAACAGTTCTTGCACAAGCTGTATTTTGTACGCTTTCATGTACAGTTGGCAACCCTGCCCAAAGATAATTTCAACTGTAGGCCTTCTTAAACGTCATTTTCGTTATATATGCATGTATATTTCCTGAAATTTTTGCCGCGTTTGACATATTTTCAACATTTCTGCTTCTAAGTTTGATTGCATGATTTATGTTTCCCGCATACGTTATAATTACTCTGCATGATTCGATCACTTTCGATCATCGCTGTTAATCATAAATGTCGTGTTTTGTAATGCATCATTGCATTGACTGGTCGCTAACCACTTGAAGATAGCAAATGTGTATACCCACACATGTGTATACGTTATATGTATTATATATTCTTATATGATATACTTGTCAAGCCCATATTCGTGATTTTCAACCCACACTAATCATTTTTATTTTTATTTTTGCAATTTAATGAAGTTGACTTGCAATTTCACGTTTGACATATGTTTGTGTGTATGTAAGTATAATAATTAATTACCAGGAAATTTATGAAACATGACAAATTAATTGAATTTTTACTGTGTACAAGTTTCTTTTATTAAATAGGACTGTAGTACTTTGTTAATTAATGAACTATTCGGTGATTTCTATTACTTATGGGAGAACGTGACATATATGTGCAATTGAGAGCGTTTAATCGATTATATATTCCGCTGAAAAATAATTTTCTTACGTACATATCTTCTTACAAGACGAGGAACCGAGAAGCAAGTAATGATTGATCATATGATCATCGGCGCTGATCGAAGACGCACACAGTGTTTGGGTATTTATAGTTTCATTAGATTCTTGAAGTAGTTACTTACTTATGACTACGATGACACATGTCAACACGATTTTTGGGTCTGACATCTACATGTTAAATTCTAGTTTCTTCTATGACAAAAATAAGGAAACAATTTTTTTTCAGTTAAAGTTTGCTTTTGTAGAAATTAGAGCAATTTTTCGATTTTTAAGCAGAAATGACTGATTTTTATATTTTTTTTTACAATTTCACTATAGATTATAATTAGAAAACTTTTTTTTTTAG
Source organism: Bactrocera tryoni (assembly GCF_016617805.1). Classification (NCBI taxonomy): domain Eukaryota; kingdom Metazoa; phylum Arthropoda; class Insecta; order Diptera; family Tephritidae; genus Bactrocera; species Bactrocera tryoni. Next base: position 13,892,794 of record NC_052499.1, read on the forward strand.
ATAGAAGAGTCGTTTTTATTCAAGATGTGTGAAAAAAAATAATATATAAGTTAAATTAAAAAGAAATTACTGTCTAAAAGTGAATATTTTTTGTATTTCTTTTATGCTCAAATGAGCTCTCTCGTATTAAACCCCAAATATACTTATCGATGTAGATCAGCCCAAAGCAAACTTAAAGAACTAAAGATTAATATTTAAGTGTTTTTCAATGTCTAGGATCAGAATTCAAGCATGAGAACAGAAACCCAAAAAAAAAAAAATTTTTTTGTTGACCTGTGTAATCTAAAGACTTAGTTATTATAAGTTTATAATGATTTCGTAATTATGTTTTAAAATTCTAATTCAAATAATAGCTCCTGAAACATTTACAAAGAGTTTTTTCTGCTTTCCATTTCATTTCCGCGCTGACAGACAGTAAAAACTTTTTTATACAAAATATCTTTTATACATACTATATATCTAGGAAGATTGTCTGAAAGTTTCAGGCCAATTCGGTCAAGCCGTTTTGAAAAAAATTTCATCTGACTCTGACTCTGAAAACAGCGTAATACGTTCGTATTTCTGAAACTATTTGTCGGATCAATTTTAGGATTTTTTATTTTGAAGTTTATGTGTTCATATTATATGTCTAAATAAAATTAAATGAAAAAACAAATTTGTTTCTTATTAAAATGTATTTTTTTTTGATATTTTTGTATATTTTGGTGTTTTAATAGTGAAAAATAAATGTTTTCATAACGTTAATGCTAATTCTTTTACAAAATTTATTTTTAATAGTCGGGTAGAGAGAATATTAGACACACGAACAATCTTAAAACTAATATTTTGTTGAGCCTCCTTTGCTTTCTATAACGGCCTTAACGCGCTGCGGCATTGAATTTGTCAAATTCTGCAATTTTGTGCTGCGATTTCGTTATACCAGACATCCTCGAAAATTTTATCCAACTCAGCTAAGATACTGGGTCGCTTCTTTGCTACCTTGGTCTTCGTAATATACCAAAGGTTATTAATGGGGGTTAAATCTGGGCTCTTACGTCGCCATTTTAACGTCAAAATTCCATTTAGCGAGAGAAAGTCTTTTACCTAGAAAAAAAAGGTAAAATTAATATTGCTAATGAAATAATTTGTGTAAACTACAGACATGAAAAAAAATTGATAGCTACTATTTTGGCGCGATGCCATGGCACGGAATCATCCTGGAGGATGAGTTCGTTCTCTTGCGAAAAGTGCTCTTCAATTGAGGGTGTTAAATATTCCTGCAGTAATCGCTGGTACTTAATTGCGTTTACTGTTCCATCTATTAGAACCAGTCTTCCAAGTCCATGCTTAACCGTTCTTCGAAAGAACTCTTCGCTATTGTTTTCACTAGTTTTTCTGCTTACTTTCGACATCCTGTCGCTACATAACATGTTGAAAATGGATTCGTCAGAGAAGATTACTTTCTGCCAGTCGACTTCAGTTCAGCTTTGGAGCTTTATAGCCCACCGGGGGCGTTGTTGAAGCATTTTCTTAATCAAAAGTGGCTATTTTGCGGGTCGTCGAGCGTTCAAACCAGCATCCCGGAGCCTGTTTCGTATAGTTTCAGCAGTGATATCGGTTCCAAGTTCTTCTATGATCTTCAACATTGTGTTATAACGCTCGTTATTGATGGTAACGCCATTCGTCATCATCATCATATTACAATCCACACCCAATGGTAAATTTTTGGGTATGCAATTGCATATCCTGAACTACACGAGAACTTGACCCAATAGCAACAATTTTGTTTGTTGACGAAGCCATTATGTCAGAAATGGGCCTCAACTGAGAAAGTGATTTTTCGATGAGGAAGAAATCGGCATCCAGCGTAGACAATGACTTTGCGTAGTAATCTTGGACAATTTTCAAGCGTTTTAACAAAGAGAAACGTGACACTATAAAATGGCAAAACTTACTGAACACATTGACAAAATTTAACATAAATCCGTAAACAAACATGGCCGCCAAGAGCTGTCAAAATCACGTCAACGGAAATATCATATGAATTGAATATTCTCTTGTCATTCTTAAATAATAAACGCATATAAATACAAAAGTATTTTTTTATAGAAAGACACCACTTTCTCTGGGCAAATAAATGTTCATTACCTTCCTCCATAAAGTCTTATAATTTACTACAAATACACAAGTATAAATATATTTTATTTATTTCTATAGTTATAGCTTCGTATTATCAATTCTTCCTGGTATATCAAGCGCTTAAAGTTTCCGACAAGTCCACGGAAGTAGCGCTTTATAAATGAGCACTCCTTGTTTTTTGTTTTCGTACGAATCTTGTTTCTAAAAAAATAAGTAAAAATGTGTATTGTTTTTATTTTTACTCCAGCAGTCAAGTACACTTGAGAACTTGTGCTGTTTTTGTGGTCACAAATATTGATACAATAATATGAGTACATGAGTACCAATGACTACGTCAAATGAATGGGAATATGTACTTATGCAGGAACATTCATATATACATATGTTCTTAAAAGATAAATGCATATATATACATACATATATAAATACTGAACCATGCTTTTTTCTGTTTGCACTACCCTCAAGATCTCTGGAGGCCAATTGCCACGAGCAACACTAAGTACGTTGCGTCACATTGCCTCTACCGTCTGGCATTTCGATGATGTCAGGCAGACGCACTGCAATGCCGAATGCTTATTTGCGGTCAGACGGCTGATAGTAAGCGCGCCTAAATGTATGTATTTGTAAACAAATGGTGCCGAGGCAGAAGAAAAAGAACGAAAATATGAAAGCACCTCTTCTGTTAATAACGCATTTTTGTCTGATGTGAAAGTAAAATATTTATTTTAAGCATATGTGTATGTGTGTGTGTGCCTCAAAGTTGATTGATGATTGTATATAATGCGTCAGCAATTTTCGTAAGCTTCCCAAGTGCAGCTTAGTGGACGCATATTAGTCGCATGGGCGCTGAGTGGTGACGATGCTTGAAGGCTTTTATTTTGTGGCTTTTTTCTGATGTTGATTTAATTGATTGAGCGCGCTTAACGCGCTGACCACGCAGTCTGACACTTAACCCCTTACCGCATAATGAAATATAATATTTGGGAAACATTGTTTGAGCTCAAAAATTAATTAATCAAAAATTAGTAATAAGCACTGAAGTTTACTAGCATATTATGTATAGAATTTTTTGGTTTTTGTTTGGAAAATTTATGTTTTATAATTTAGTACTTTCTCAAAGAACCATATAACTCAAAATTTGAGTAAAAATGGAGATATCTTGATAAAACTCTAATTTGGCACAGGGGATCGCAGTGGCTAGGGGCAAGGGGTTATAATATACAAATATTAGAAAAAGAATAGTAAAAAAAGAAGACCCCTGGGTCGCAACAATTGTGTGTCTCATATACATAGAAGTCACATCCAAGTCATATCAACAGAAGACGCAGCTGGTAGCACTGAAGCTTGCATAGACCAAACAACTAAATATTCCTCATTTATTTTATTTTCCAGATCAATGAGCTGAAAACCGACAAATATCACTAATAACAACCGCATACATACTGTATACATACATAACCACACAAAAAATATTTTCCCAAGAAGTGATAAGAACCAGCAAATCAATGTCGTTCAAAAGAAAATATTATCGACGTTAAGTGTAGTGAGTTATTTTAAGTTGTGTACAATTATAAAGTCCCTGTCCCCCCCAAAAAAAAAAAAGTTTAAACGTTGTGCTGTTAAATTAAGCGTCCAAGAGCAAATTTATTAAACAAAAACTAACCCTTAAACCATTTTATCAGTTAACAATCTTACGAAACGATTTTATATAAACGAAAAACGAACAAAAAATCTACCTGCAAGGCAGTATTTTCCACAAATGGCCACAAATTCTACACGCATAGGGGATAGCAACAACAGCACTGAAGAGAGTAAATGTACCCTATCGAAACACAACGCCGCCACAGCAATGACGCACGAAGAGCACACAAATACCGCCGAAACGTTGCAGAGCGATAGTGCGAACACGCAAGCAGCAGACCAACCGAGTATTAGCGCTAATAATGCTGGAACGGGCATCCAGCATGCCGTGGGCCCACAACGGTTGGGTGACGATGTCTTCGAAAACGCCTTCGATGAGTCCATGGATTGCCTGGAACAGGCCGAAGCGGATGGTTATGAATCGGACTCGGAAAGCGCCAATGAGTACGACGATACAGTCAGCGATTCTGTGACGACTGGATTGCGTACCATTGACAGTGAACATCTGACTTTCTCCAGTGGTTTTGGCAGCTCGATGTTGTCGAGTTTTCCGCCTACAGGTTCGTACGATTACAACAGTTGTAGCAGTAGCAGCGACAGCGAAGAAGAAGTATGCGCAGGCGTGCAACATGACGAACGGACGGGCAAGTTCCTACCCGTCGAGTCACGTCATTTAGATATCTTCCATACGCGTCCATATTTATTGCCATTCGTAGAGCGCCGACGTTTGTCGCAATGCAAGGAAGAGGATGAGGATGATGGCGAGAAGTCACCACAGCCAACCACAAGTGGCATGTCGGCGCCAAAGTTTGAGAAGTCGACACTACCCACACCGCCACCACCACCACCAACCACTGACGAGGCAGCGGCAGAAAAGTTTAAGGAGCTGGAACGTTTGCGTCAGCAATTTATGCATAAAATCGACAGTATCAACACTAATAATGTGGATGATATCAAAACGGTTACAGTGACCGCAGAAAATTTTTCACCACCCCCACCACCACCAATACCGCCAACAATATTGCCACCATCGCTTATTAATTTGCTGCAGTCGACCAAGAAGAAACCACTGCCGATGATTAAGGCTGCCGAACCGCGTAAGGCAATTATGCCGGCACCGCAAATATCAGCGGCGTCAAACGAAGTCGCCGCGGTGAATAACCATATGCCGCTCGCTAGTTCTACAGGCAGCATAGTCACCACAAACCTCAATGAATCATCAACGCTGTTGACAACACAAGCGCAGCCAACCGCGCCAAGTTTCGCCTCAAACACCACCGCAATAGCCAGCAACAATGCAGCATTGAATGTGTCAAAACACGCCGAACCGAATTTGCCGCATGCCGAGAGCTCTGAGATGCTTATTATTAAAGGTAAATTTACCGTAACCAAAGCAAAGGAGACGCCCGAACTACAACAATTGCGCACTGAGGCCGATAAGCTGAAACATTTGAGCTCAAGCGCCAATGCACATACCATCAGCTTTCCCAGCAGTTATGGTGGTTACACCTCTGTACAGGGACTCTTCTCACAGCGTTACGGTAGTCACAAATTTCCCACCGCCGTGCCGCACCTTTCCAAGAAATTTTTCGATGCCTCGCTGGTTGAAATCCGTACGCCGGATGCCAGCAATACATCGCTCAATCAGATTGGCAACGAAGAGCGTCCGAAGAGTGAACAGATCTCCAAAAGTACAGTGAACGCCACATCTGCGCCTGCATCCACACCCGCAACCAAAAACACAACAACTCTCATTCACCACCAAAGTTACAATAATTGTGATAATAGTTTAGTGAAACCACCCGGCAATCTAGCGCATTTAGATGATGTGTGGATCAAAAGATCAGCGGTCAAAACTCCATCAGCAAGGAGGCAAACGCTAGATGAGAGTGCATTAGGGATTGGGCGCACAACAGCTGCGCCTTCGGAAGATGTAAGTTCTGTTGCTCGAAAGAGTCATTAAATGCTACGAATTCATGGCATTTTAGCCTGTTCTAAAATTGAGTTATATAAAGAAACTGTACAGTTCCGAGTTTATGCGTCTTTTGTAGGATTTTAGCATATAGTTGAGTTGTAAAATTTAGTTTCCATCAGAGCGAGTATATATAACGGTTTATGAAATAAGTCAGTCTAAAATTCCAGAATCCCAGTTGTTTCGGAATATTTGCGTTATTTCAAGTAATCGTTTCTACCGTACTTTCTGCTCTTCTTAAGGGGTTACAAGGGGTTCATCGGTTAAAAAACAGCCCTTTTTCAACAATTTTTTTCTCCTATAAAAAATTAAATATTATTAACAAAGAAATTCAAAAATTTTTGGAAAAAATATTTTAAACTCGGCCATTGCAAGGCAATTATCGGTGACCCCTCGGCAATAAGATGCGCCCGTTTTGGCAGAATAACTCCTTACAGGATCTTCTAAAGTGAAAAAACACGTGTTTTAGTTAAAACCTTAACTTAGAACTTGGACGAAGAAAGATTTTTGGCAGACATTTTTATAAAACAATGAAACTTTCGCGATATTTTTTTCAAATAGTTGTAATCGAAAAAAAAACCTTTCGACCAAGTCTTAAAGAATTGTTTCTCCAAGACCTGTGTAAAATGTCATGGTATTTTATGAAGATCGGTTAAGTAGTTCTCGAGATATCTTGCCAACCGACCTCGAAAACACAGTTTCGAGAAAAACGCGTTTAAAGCCTTACAAGTTCTCTAGGCTGTATCTCTGGAACTATTACTCTGATGAATTTGAAAATTCTGTAAAATATTCCAGAATTTAATAAGACAATAAAAAAAATCAATTTTTTGAAACCCGTAAACCCGAGTAACCCCTTAACTGAGCGAGTTTTTTCTGAAAGACGCTCGAATAAAAAAAAGCGATTTTAAATTGGAAGCGTGATAGTAAATTGTGTGGAGAAATTGATTTTCTATATTCAAAACAAAAGTATATAATATACATGAAATTTTTGGGCTTTAGGTCATTGACTTTAAGGTACAAACCTAAGTCCAGTGTATATTTGTCCCATCATACGTTGATATGTTCAAATACTCACCGTGTTTATTTGCAAAGCAATGCTTCGGACGAGGCCAAAATATTTACATTTGTCTGCGTTTGATTTTGACTGAGCGAAGTAAGTGACTACCATGTAGCCTTGGGCTTTGGCCATGGCCGGTCAATGCACGAAATAAAGTAAAATGTGACAAATATGACTACGCATCTTTCTCAACAGGCCATTAGCCTAACAGCTGGGCAAAAGAATTGTGACTGATAAGTCAATATAAATATGCATTTTAAGATAAACATCGATATAAACAAATACATTTGCGTGTGTGCCTTTGTTTACCAACCGTTTCACTTGTCCATCTGTCTAATTATAACTCAAATTATATGGGTGTGCACTGATTGCTACCTTTCTTCGGCCATAAAAGCGAGTAAAAGTGTAAGCACTTTTACATTTTCGACTGTATTTATAGCGTGAGGGTAATTTTGTATTTATAAACTCCCAACTTTGCAATACTTTACACTTACTTGTTTACTTATTGGCTTTGCACAATTGCGGAAATTTTCAGTAGTTTCGGTTAAAACGTTTATTTTCGCTGATTCAGCCAGTTTCTTTACATTTTGCCTGGCAACTGTGTCAGCGAAGATACGTTTTTTTTAAGAAAAATACTTTACAAGCATTTATGGAAAAATTATGTAAGTGGATTGAAAGCAACCCGTATGATAGAAGAGTTAGCACGGAAAGCGCTGAATAGTAAGAAAAAATTAATTTATTTCTTATGAATTTTATAACTCAATGAAAAAAAATTATTATGAATGATGAAACTCACAGTTTTGTAGGAAATTTACTGCTCTATAGAAATGGTCTCCTATGATTTTTTGATTAAGTTAAGCGTTTACGAGATATTCATCGTCAAACATCAATGCATATTAGGGTGGATCAAAAAAAAAATTTTTTTTTTCGTTTGGTACTCCCAAAATAGTTTCCTAGACACCTCTAAGAAAGCCTCTCCAAAAATCTATTCATAATAATTTTTTTTCATTGAGTTATAAAATTCATAAGAAATAAAAAATGTTCCCAAAAATAATCAAACTTTTACTGTTAATATCTTTTAAACGTTTGGGTTTACGAAAAAATCATAATAGACCTTTTTTGTAGAGCATTCAATTTCCTACAAAATCTAAGGAACAAGATATTTTTTTAATTAGTTGGAAGCGAGATATAAATTTTTCTATCTGATAATAAGAAAAAATAGAAAACTGTATGTAGGAGGAAATTCCCGTTACAATTAAAAACTCATGTTTGGAGAGGCTTTCTTAGAGGTGTCTAGGAACCTATTTTTCCGAGTACCAAACGAAAAAAAAACAAAATTTTTTTTTGAATCACTCTAATGCATATGTTTATATACAGATTCATACAATGGTTTTTAGGTAAAGACATTTTTCACCACCTTGAAGTTATCCTCATCCTGCTCAGTATGCTATTTAGAGTAGTTGCCCAATGCCTTTTTTTATAGTAGGAGGAAGCATTGAAAGCCGGAGTGCGGCACTTTAATCTGCTAAACCTAACCTAAAAGGTATTACTTCATGGGAGAGAAGAAGACATTTAAGTCTCCTCTATTGTACGGACTGACTGATGCCTAATCTGTTGTAAATGTCTCAATCTTGTCATAATTAGAGCTGCCGCTTCACTGAACGCTTTCCATTTTACAGTGGACTCGCATATAAATGCAATCGAATTTTCCACCGTGAGACTACCTCCAAGTGTGATTTTCAGCTTTTCAATTATACTTGAAAACCGAAGGCAATGATAGAGTACGTTTCCACGTTCAGTCGGGTCTACGTAACCCGTATTTTTATTCGGCCAAGGACTGTCAACTCGGCAGAATTCTGCCGCTACAACAACAACAACAACATAGAGTACGTGTTCAGAGATTTACACTCTGTACAGGTCGGAAAATATGGAGTAAAGTCATGACGATATTTGTATAGGTAGCTTCTAAAGCACCCATGGCCACTGAGTATTTGGGTCAAGTAGAAATCCAAGTCCACATGTTGTCTATCTATCCACGAATGTATGTCCGGAATCAGTCCACCGTCCTTTGCATGCAGTTCGCCATATTGCGATGTTTTTTATTCTCTTCTCTCGTTTTCCTGCAGTAGACGTCTCTGATAAGTTACATATTCGCGCGAATTCGTCTCCCTGTATGTCAATCGGCGCCATACTGGCTAAAACCTCAGCAGCGTCATTTGATATGGTTCGGAAAGCATTTATCACGCGCATTGCAGAAAGCCTATACACCTCGTTAATTGGTCTAGCATATGATTTTATATCTGGCGCCTGTATTCATATTGGAGCCGCATATAGTATAACTGCACTCGTTACCTTAGCTATTAAAAATCGTCGCCTGGAACGCACAAAACCTTTATTTGATATCATTCTAGATAAAGCATTATAGATTTTATTTGTACTTTCCAAGTTCTCCGTGAATTTGAGTCTTAAGTCCACTCTTACACCAAGGTAATTCAGCTGCGAAGTAATCTCACATTCTCCTATGGTGGGCGATATCTTTTCTTCAATTTTCCTGGAAGGAAATGTCAGAGGCTTTCGAGCAAGACTTCTGTTTTCTGCTCCGCCAGCTCTAAACTCATGGTAGTAAACCATCGACGCAAACCTTATATGCAGGCATTGCATTTGATTCAGAGGTCATCCAGATGTTTAGCCACTGACACCACTATGAGGTCATCCACATATGCGATTGTTTTCAAGTTTTTTTCTTGCGGCATTCTTAGCATCCTGTTGTACATCAGGTTCCATAGTAGTGAGCCTAAAATCGAGCCTTGAGGTACTCCACTGGAGATTGTGTAGTTGTAAGTGCCCTCGTCCGTTTCGAGTAAAAATCTCCTATTTCGAAAGTAACTCATTAACTTAACTTTGAATAGAATGAGAATATTAAACTTTTCGAGTCCATGCGATGAAGTTTCGACTAAAATCTGGCTTTATGTGTGAGATAAAAAGAAAAATACTTTGATAACTAATTATAATTTAAAGAAGTAGCATTATTTTTTCAAAGTTGGCCAATGCATATGAGGCATGAAAGATGTCAGTTTCAATGTCTTCTGTTTTAGAAATGAATAATTATTTAATGAATATTTGCATCGAAAATTCATTTAAATATGGATCTGACTCGTTAACGCTTTATATGCTCTACTTATAAAATCTAGGCTTCACCGCAACCCACAAAATATATAATTGACGTCATCAAGACGATTACGATTACCGAACTACCAAAGATCGTTGTTTCTTCCGTTAAAGAAATATTTGCACATAAATCAGAAATATATATATGTATATACATATTTATATATCAGTAATATAATAAATCAAAATCCTCCAATGACGCCTCTTCATACCCAAAAATAATAAAAATAATAAATGCCGTTTGAATTTATAGTATTATATGCATATATACATACATACGAACATATGTATGTATGTACATTAGAACGAGTCGATTTTTTTTTACTGCAACATGTTTTGTTATGCAGAATGATCCATAAAATATTTCCCGCATACTCGATTTTCCCGTTTTTTGGCTTCCTCTAAATCAACCCGCTCTAATGTATATACATACATATTCAATCGGTGAAGAATAAAAAGAACGAATTGTTGAAAAAGCCAACGAAATTGGCTCCTAATAAACAATTAATGCTAAATATAGCGTTTTGGTGGAATTCGGTGCCGACAGCGAAAATTTCTACCACATGGAAGGTTCGCACAGAGCTAGACATTTGTAAACAAATAAATTAAGCAGGAAACAAATTAGTAATTTGGTAAACAAAAAGCACAAATTGGGTAAAGAAGAATGAATAACAATAAAAAATAAACCAAAAATTATGAATAAGTTGGAGTTCGCAAAACTTTCAACGACAAATAAAGTAACAATCGCTTATTGGCTCCCGAAGAAAGCAAGATGAGATGTGTGCTTAATTAATACTGCATATGAAATTTTATATCTTAATCTTAATGAAGATTAATTTATATAATTAATTAATGTGACATGAAATTTAATAGATTTTTTTATAAAAATAACATTATATTATATATATTTTTTCAAATAATTTTTAAACTAAAATATCTATAACAAATTGTAATTTTGTGACACCTACATAATCTATATTGACCTAAAAACTTTACTACTCGCAAAATCCAATAAGAAACTAGTATGTATTGGGTAGTCGAAAAAGTCTTTTCGTATTTTGTCAATCGATGTGTTTGCAATCGTATATCTCCAGTGCTACTAATCACATTGTCTCATACCATATAGTGTTGGAAAGGTGAGATTTTAAGCTTCATTTCACCAAAAAAAGTTAAATTCGGGGAGGTTGAAAAAAAGTTACAGCTGTTAAAAAATGGGTGAAAATAATGAAGAAATTCGCTATATTTTGAAATTTTTGTATAAAAAAAGAAAGAATGCCACGCAAGCCTTATCACATTGTCTCATATCATATAGTGTTGAAAAGCTGAGATTTTTATTCACCAAAAAAAAAAAAGAAAGAATGCTACGTAAGCCATCAATGAAATTTGTGAAGTTTACGGAGAGGATGCGGTAACAGTCGTGTATCACAACAATGGTTCGTTCGCTTCCGTTCTGGAAATTTCGGAATTTCGATTTACACTGATGAAAGTTTTACACTGATGGAATAATGTCTCTAGCGAAAAAATGGCAAAAAGTGGTCGACCAAAATATTACATATTTGTTTATTTATTTATTATTATAAATAAAAAAAGTTAAAATTTGATTAGAAATACGAAAAAAATTTTTCGACTAACCAATACATAGGTATTTTGATACCCTGAGTAGGGTATATGAAGTTTACCACGAAGTTTGTAAAACACAGAAGGAAATGTCAGAGACACTATAAAATATACCACATATATTTAGTACATACATATGTATGTATGTATATAAATAGTTATTTTCACTGTCCACTAGCTACTCATTTGTCGGAATCGCCGTTATCGAAGCACTTTAACATACAACTGCCATACAAACTGACCGAACAAAATCAATAAAAAGATATTTTACTGCAGCAATTTCGGCCTTCTCCGTGGATGAAACCTAAAACTAAAAAACTCTTTTTAAACTAGAAGATATTCTCCGCACAATGACCTACGATGAAAAAAAAATTGACAAAATGGCGGCTTTTTTCTAAGTTGAATTTCTCCTCCGTTGTCCAACTTCGGTGAACTAGAAGACATAGCCGAAACTGATATTAGCCATCTCAACAAATTTGAGAGCTATCAAAGCGCTTTGTCGATCTGTAAGGGTCTTAGGATCCAGTATATAGGAGTTTGATCTGATCAAAAACCTAATAGATCATTATATGTAGAATTATATACAAGACAGGCAGAAATATTTCATAATGAACGGATCATTTGTCTTCGAGTTATCACTGCAGCAAATTCGAAAAGTGCTGTTTCGAGAAAGACGCTTTCAAAACTAAACTGAAGCTAATTGAGTTGCGCGACTACCCTTTAAATGGCTGTAACTCAAAAACTAGTTGAGTTATCGATTTGAAATTTTAGTATGTTTTTTGTAAAGGTATAGACTATCGAAATTTGAAAAAATAAAAAAAAACGATTTTTCAAAATTTCACGCTAGTTGTCCCCCTTGATGACACACGAAACTAAAAAATAAAGGTTATGTTACTATTTTACTATAATTCACAAATTAATTCTACATAAGTACTCCAATATTTCACAAAAGTCACTATTTAAATACCCTAAACCGCTTTGCTGCCAAATTTTTAGACTTGACAAACCAAAACACCTTTATTTGTTTGCCTATAATTGCAAAAGCCATTACAAAGTCCTAATTGTGGTGAACATTGCTTGATTGTTTATTCGATTTTAGTTGGACTAATTTTTTCACTTTTGCTTTTCACTTGTTCGCTTAGCTATTAAACGCTTTTGTACTTACTTACATACATATGCTTGAAGAAATATATATAAGTATGTACATATATACATATGTACATTTGCATTAATATACACATTAACAGTTTTGTTTGTGCCTTCAACTTTTAAAATCAATTTCATTTGCGCGAAATTTCATTCAAAAATTCAACAATAAACACGACAAATCTTGATATACCTACAAACACACCAACACTACACATATGCTTGTAAAGGGTGATCCTATTTTTTTTTTTAAAGAAGAAACACAGAAACTTCTAATTTAATGGGGAATGTTTATTATCATTCGAAAAAGCTTTCTTTGGCATTTATTTTTTGAGGATTATCTCTTTCAAATGTTGGCTGCTATCACGTCTCAGATGGGGATGGCGTTGAGTACAACTTTCGAGGACTCATTCGAGCATTTCGACTGGTAACTGACGTATAACACGCGTGTTGTTTTGATTCAAGGCCAGAATCGAAGCGGAATTGTCCACATAGACTTTAGACTTTACATATCCCTACAGAAAAAAGTCTAACGGTGTGATATCACACGTTCTTGGTGGCCAATCGAGCGGCCCAAAAAGTGAAATTATCTGCTCACCGAAGTGTTCTCTTAATGAATCCATTGATTGATGCGATGATGCTTGTTGAAATTAAATGTCGCTGAGATCACGAGCTTCAATTTCAAGCATCAATTAGTCGATTATCATGACGCGATAACGATCGCCATTGACGGTTACATTCTTACCGCCATAATTTTTGAAGAAATTTGCACCGATAATTTTACCGGCCCAAAAAACACACCAAACCGTTGTTATTCTGAATAAAATGACAGCTCTTGATTCTCTTCAGGTTGCTCTTCGGCCCAATTGCGCAATTTCGCTTGTTGACACACGCATTGAGCTAGAAATAGCTCTCATCGCTGAACAAAATTTGGCTGGAAAACGTCTGATCTTCTTGAAACTTATTAAGAGCGAAGAACATAGAGCGAAGCGATGCTGCTTGTGAGGGTCGAGCAGCTGCAGTTATTGCACAAGCTGTATTTTGTAGGCTTTCAATTTAAAATCTCGATGTAAAATGCGCCAAGTCGTTTCATACGTCAGTCCAAGTTGCTGTGAACGGCGCTGGATCGACTCTTCACGGTCTTCGTGTACACTCTCAGCTACAGCTGCTATATTTTCTCGACTGCGTGTTGTACGTGGTCTTTCAGTTGAATTTTTTACAATAATGAACCCTGGGTCTTAAGATGGGTGATGGTTTTGCGAATAGTACGCTCAGTAGGCAGATTATGTTGACCATAAGTTGGCCGCAGCGCGCGTAATACATTCTTTACCGAACGTGGATTTTCGTAATAAAGTTGAACGATTTGTAAACGTTGTTTAGGCCTAAGTCTTTCTATGATGAAATGCCAAACAAAAAATAACATGATAGCTTAACACGACGTACGCGTGAGCTGATCTGTCAAAAAAAGGCTATCGAAAAAGGTACCTCTACGGGTTGTTGGGTTTTCTCTGCAGAGCGGATATAGTGTATGTGATTTTTATACTCGGTATTCAGATAGAAGTCAAAGATTTTGTCTACTTTGATAAAGTAACATTTGCTGCAAGCACTATGTGATATCCGTTCATAAAGTTCCAGTTCCGCTAATGTGAGAACCTTTCACTGAAGTAGCCTTCAAATGAAAAACAAATATACTCAATGATAAACGATTTTTTTGATTTTTTTTTTGGTTTTTTTTGCATAAACCGTTTACTTTTGTTACAAAAACAATGTACAGCTGTTTTTCAAAAAAATTGGCGTGATATAAGTGGCATGAAGGAATACATATGTCTCAATATTTTTTTTTGATGAAATTCCTATTTTACTTTATGTACATACATATACATATATTTATACATACATATGTATGTGTTTACACCCAAACATTTTTTTTGATTTGATAATCATAAAAGCAAAGCACACTTATTTGTTGCCTTCTTAGCTTTTATGAATGTCTTTTAGCTTTTTATGACGTCGTTTATATGTACATATGTTTTTGTTGAAGATATGCGATCACGTAGACGTCTAGATGGCGAGCCAAAACACAAAAGTTTTTGTTTTTGTTTTTCTGGTACAAACACTTTTTATTGCTGTCTGATTGGCGCTGTATTTTTATCTGACAGTTTTTTCGACAATTTTTTTTTTAACATATTTACTATGTCGCTTTTTTGCAAAAAGTTATGTACATATGTATGTATGTATGTATGTGTATAAGTATGTTATTTAACATTAATTGTTTGTGCTAATTGTTTTGCGGTTTCGCATAGTTTATTGTTTGCCGTTTTGTTGAACTTGCTACGCGGTTTTGGGATTTTTTTTTTCATTTTATTGTATATTTTCATATTTTCTTCTCTTTTTTCCTTTTCAAATTCGCTTTGAACGTAATTTGTTTATACTTTGCTTGCCTTTTCCACAAACGCTTTGCTCTTTCTCTATTGGCGATACACCGTTGGCGCGCTGCATACTTTCATACATACAAACTTACATACATTTATATGTATGTCGAGAAGTTGGATACACGTCGGGCACGTGATGAGAATATCTCATACCAGCTTTGGTGCGTGTGTCTATTGAAGAACTTTGCTGACTTTTTTTTTGAATTTTTCATTACAATTTCTGGCCTTGTTCCGATTTAGTCGAACACTCTGCTGTGTGAATATAAAAATTATAGGCAAGTCGAATTTGTGGGTGTTGATTAGTGGCTCGCATATGGCTGTTTGTCAGTTGTAACTAGCTTTGGCATAATGTGGAAAAGCATGAAACTACAATACATAAGTACATACATATGTATATACATACATACTTATGTTCAGGGATAAATATGGCTTCCTCTCTCTTTTCGAGGATGAGATTGCTGATCAAAAATATCTGAAATGGTTCTCAGTTAAGAAAACTTAAAGGAAATAGGGGCGAAAAAGACGGAATCTGTACTGTAGCCATATGTACATATGTATATACATATTTATGTTCAGGGATATAGAGAGAAAACCGTGGCGCAGGACTCGGGGATGATTTTAGTGAATTATCGGAGAATTCAGCAAAACATTGTGGCAGAGCACCGGCCTCCCTGAGAACTCCAGGCACAGGAGAAATTATAACAGGTTTTTCAATAAGAGCGCTTGTGACATTAGTTGTATGGCTTGTGAAGCCGTCTTGTTAGAACCACTTATTGTCCAAGTCTATATCATCCAATTGGGATCAAAAATATTCGATTATCATTGAACGGTAGCGATTCCCATTCACAGTAACGTGCCGGTCTTGATCATCACGGAAGAAGTACGGCCCATAAACCACTCCAAACCGTAATTTTTTCGGGATGCAAAGGTGACTCATGGAGTGCTGCCTGACCAATAACGCATATTTTGCTTATTGACGAAGCCATTGAGCCAGAAATCAGTCTCATCGCTGAAGATGATTTTTCGATGAAAATCCGGATCATTTTCAAATCGTTGCTCAGCCCATTTCACGAACATACGACGATTCTGGTGGTCAAGCGGCTTCAGTTCTTGCGTCAATTTTATATTGTAAGGACGTAGGCCAAGATTCTTTCGCAAAACTCGCCACAGCGTCGTCACAAAGATGTCCAACGCTTGAGAACGACGTGTTAGAGACTGATTTGGGTCTTCCTCAATTGATGCGCTAGCGGCAGCAATATTCTCGACACTATGGGCACTTCTTTGTCTCACTGGCACGGGAACATTTCGTACTGAGCTTGTGAATTCAAATTTTTACACTAGACGCTCAATTGTCGATCTGACAGGACGTTTATGACGATCGTAAATTGGATGTAGCGCTCCTAAAGTTGATTCAACTGACTTTCGGTAGTAAATTTTAATAATTTTGACTCGTGGTTGGATCGTATATCTTTCCATGATTCAATGGCAAACCTTACTGAAGGGAAATGTCAAAAGAGCAGGAAAAAAATACTTATGTCATCGTTTGCTGTCCCTACTTTTGTAGCGTCCCTATTGAAAACACCGTTATTAGGTATGCCAGAGGCGCGACTAGTGCGAGTGTTTCGTCTATTTCGGCAGAACTAAATCTTCTTCACTTGAATTGTGACGAAACATCTTCTTTAACAATCCATATAATTTGTCATTTTTGATTTCACATTAAGACTTCTTTCATTCTGCTCACGTAGTCTTCTCCACGTTATTTGCTTATGTGTGTTTAGCTGTTATCACACACGTGACTTTGTGCTAGCGCTAACAGCTTGCGACTTCTTAGAAACCTGTTGCATTCTCGTTTGTCGCCACTTCGCTTCCATGGCTTCATCTCGCTTGTTCTTTCTCCCGCTGAGCGTTGCTCGCTATTCTTCTCCGTTTGCGTTTGCATTATTCTTGCGACGTTTTTTTGCACATACATCCATGCATACATACATATGTACACATACCATGTATGTATTTCGTTGCCACGGTTCTGGTTCTTCAGGTTCGGCACTGTATTTATACAAGCTTATTAATGGATGGGGGCATGTTCATCGCCATGCTATGACGTAATTGATCCACAAATAACTGCATGTTGGCATATTTTTGACACCAGCTGGCTGTAGCCCTACTTAGGGCTATTCTACATATGCATGGATACATGTAAATACCTGTATGTGTATATATACAAATATGTATATATACATATGTATGTACATAAGTATGTATGTGTGTACTTTTTTACTTAGCGTGAATGGAAAGTTTGTGGCAATACTTATAAATAGAAAAAAGGGATTGTCAGCGTTATCAGCTGAATTAAGGCGCCGGGATAATTTTCATTTCGGAAAATTTGTGCACTTCATCAATCTATTTATTCTGCAAACTCACTGCGTGCGACTCGTATTGCCACTTTCATCTCTTCAGGTTATAATTTATTCGTCAAATTATTTTTATGTTTCTTTTTGTGACATTTCTTTTGCACTCTCCTTCTCCAACAAATATTTTACAAAATGCGTGCCAATTCCCTTTAATCAACAAATTTGTATTTTTCGGCTAGCCATGTTTATTCAAAGCTTGATAAATTGCAGATTATTCACGTAATTGGACAAAAGTTGATTATATTATACACATACTTATGTACATATTTATGTACTTATGTACATATATATGTATAGTATATGCATGTATGGAATATGATTTCTATTTTTTTAATGAAAAGTCAAAGTTTTCTGTTCGCATGATTTCGAAAAATGAAGAGAAATAGGTTTTACTCTCGCAAAATTATTAAAAGAAACATCCAAGTTCGTTCAGGTTCGTCCAGGCTATGGTGACCTGATCTGACTTTTCTGGGCGTGGAATGACAGTATCAAAATCTATCCATGGTTCCTGAAGTCAAACTGTATCATAGCCGATCCTCTATAAATTGAGGATGAGTTCGACTGATATGACCTTGCCCATATGCAGTTTCCGGTTTCTTCCGGGGTCGGGTTGAAACTGCGGCTCTCCTTTACCTGCTTCGTGGAGCTTTAATAAGTGTTCCAAAATCTATACTAGTTCTTTTTCCACCTCTAATGTGTTTTCTCTCTTGTCAGCCGTGTTACGCTTCTTGAGATGAAGGTACACGCTACCCCCAAGAAATCTTCCCGAACCGTTTGATAGTATGTCTTCGGCTGAGTTATTTATTATGAGGATTTTTTCGTTTTGGCTGCCGTCCTCCTTGGTGCCCTTAAGCAGACTCTAGTCTTCCGTCGGAAAATCAGTATTTTGTCTCCTGAAAAGTCGCAGTGAATTTTCTTTTTTTACACTACGAGTTATAAAAAGCTTCACTTTCGGAATGAACGGTATGCAAGTATGGTCCACTATGGCCAGAACGAGTTCCTCTCACAGACCTTAAAGCTTCAAACCGCTTATTTTACCCATAGCACTGAGGGGTTGTTCTTGCATGTTAATATATTAACCCCAATGAGCCAGCCCGCGCCATCATATGTTTGCTTAGACGTGCCTGTCCAGTCTTGCGAAAAGCGCATCCAGCGGTTTTATCTCTACCGCTTTCCATTTTTTCTGTCTGATCTGTCCAAAGCGGTTGCTTCGCGATTAAATGCCTCTTGACTCTTGTTCTGCACGTTGAGGGTTCTTTTCGATCGAGTCTGACTTTTGGCTTTACAGCGACGTCATTTTTCCTCGGTCGCTTCGCCGGCACCGCCTTTCACTTTCAATGAACCGCTGCCTTTTGGCTGCAATTCCTTCCAGGAACCGGTTTGCGAATCGCGGATCCGAGGATGTGAATTGCGGACTCGATGCATAATATACTCGGCCTTTTTCCAATCTTTGCCCAAAGCCCAAACCATATTTTCCTCTTTTTCCTTCGTCCAGTTGGAATTACAGCGAAGCCTTTAGTGGATTTGCAACGCTACTTTGTAGGTCGCTTTTGTTTTCAACCGCTCCATACTGGGTTTTGCAAGTACGGTCCAGTCTTTATCGCCGATGTAGCACCTTTGGCATCTCTCGCAAAGCGTAGCGGAGCTTTCTCATCCGTTGTGTTAACGCTTTTGGGGTCGGACTCTTTACGGACTGTAGCCCTCCATTGCAACTACTGTGAACTGTTCCCTTCACAGCAGCGGGGACTAAGAAACACGAGATCTTGTTCTTAAATTGTTTTCTTTTCTTCAAGAATATTTACTATTTTTGTTTGTATTTTTCTTGCTTTGATTCAAGCACTATTTATAGTTTGTTTTCACTACCGAAAATTTGACATCAGCATTATCGATGTAAAGACGCCTCCTGCTGGGCGTTATCATTATCCTTTTTGTTTTCACACCGTTCCGAGCATTCGCCTTTATTGACTTGCTTAGACAAATTAATTGCCAGCAATTGATTTAGACCACTACGTGTGGCTTCCAGTGGCCAAAATTCATTGAGGCTAATTAACTTTGTGTCAACAATTGACTAACAACTACTTACGCAATTATAAGGGGTTTGGTAGCGCACAAATAAATTTGTATGTATGAATACAAGCATAAATATGTGCAGAGTGGTTTTTATTTTGCCAAATATAGACTGCGTGCAAAAAAGTTGGTAGTCAGTGCTACTGGCGCTGCTGCGTGGAACAGTTGCTCTTTATCCTTAGACGAAGTAGAAGAAAATCGCGACAATTTACATTTGTTTTTATGCAAAAAACACCTAGAATACATACTCACAAGCGGCATGTACACTTTCAGGAACAAGATGGACGCTTGCCAGGTTCGCGACCCTCCAGCGCGCCGGCGGAACCCAATGCCAAAGCAGCACGAAAGGCTTCCAAAAAGATGGAGAAGGAGGCGCGGTGAGTTTACATGAAATAATTAATTAATTTTTGATGATCAATTTTAAATTTCTTTTATTTTCTCGCGACTCTCCATTAGACGACAGGAAAAGGAAGCCAGTCGTCGCGAGAAGGAGGCGCGCAAGTTGGAGCGCGAAACGGCGCGACGTCAAGAACGCGAGGCGGCTAAATTGGAGAAGCTCAATCGCAATATGGAGAAAATATCGCGTAGTACAGAGCGTGTTGGCTCCTCGACGCGCTCCGGTTCGTTGGAGCGACGTCGCAGCGGCGAAGACTCGCCCGTGCTCAACCAGTCGACCGTGCACGGTATAGCCAGCCCGAATCGACGTCCCACCATCTTCGATGTGTTTCGACAGCGCGCCAAATCCGATGCTAAACGCAAAGATTCACTGCTCTTGGCCGCTGGCAGTGGCGGTGTTGCCGGTGCGCCCGGCACAGACAACAGCAGCTCGAGTAGCACACACTCTGGCACTGGTGGCGGCGGCGGCAGCGGCGGCATAATGAATCAAATGAAGGTGGCCATGCAGAATTCAGGGCTAATTGGTCATCATCATCATGATAAGCGTCAACATCCGGCGGTCACGATAACCGCCGCCGAGGGTGGCAGTGCGAAGAATAAGTACAAAGATGGATCGGCGCATCCGCATCAAGGCAGCGATGCCCAGGTGAGTGTGGTCTTGCCAAATAGTTGGGGGCGCTGGTTGATGAGTAATGCAGCTTTCAACTATGAAAGCGCGTTTCTAATATTATAACTGTTGCTGTAGTTTTTTAAAAATTATGTTTTGATTATTATTTTATGGCAACTCATTTTGTTAAATCTCCTAATTAATTTAATTATCGCTTTCTAAATTGTTTGCAGTACTATCACACCGTTACAGCGGTACGTCGCTCAGACGCATCCCGCTCACCTATGACCAAAGTGATGGATTTGTTTAGAAGCCGTTCAAATTCAGCGGCCACCGAGGCGGACAAACGCAAAGCGGTGAGTTTGAAATTAACGTTTATTTTTATATTAATCATACTTTATACTCAACATGATTATTGTGTGGTGAGAAGCTTAGAAAGCTCCTCCAATTCGCAGTAGTGCTTTTTGACATGTTCTGACTGAAGCTTTTTGTAGTGTGGTGAGAAAGGTGAAAAGCTACCGTCGACAATAGTTGTATATAAATGTTCCTGCTGCCCGCCAGATGGTGCTTGGTTCATTTAAGTTTATTTTATTGCTTTGAAGATTTACACGGAAAAAATAAAACTGTTTTCTAAACAAGCAAAAAATATAAATTAAAATATATATTTTTTTTTTATAAATAAAAACTATTTATTTTCAAATCATATGAGCCTTGAAGCTTTAAATTCCTGACATTTCTTCTAGTAATATTGGTGGCTCGTGATAATTTGTCTTATGTGTACCAATTAGTTGTATTCAAAACTTCTATATATCGGATACAAGTCATGTGTCTGGTTTTCGTTTAGAGACTCTACCTATTTTTCGTTTTTTTTTTTTGTTATTTGAACTTTTTTTATTTTCATATTTACATTGTGACTAAAAATACCCGGAAATTGTAAATAAAATGCAAAATATTTAATTATTCATCAATATTTATTTTGTCGCCTTCCAAGCGATAGACTTAAGTCAACGATTTTTCCGCTCCTCGAAACACTTTTCATAAGCCCTTTTTGGAATCGCCTTCAGCTCCTCCTTGTTGTATCTCTTCGATTGACTGAAAGTGGGTTCCAAGGAGCGTCAATTTCAGTTTTGGGAACAAGAAAAACTATTCATTGTGTTTTTGGCTTCAAATTCGGTCACAATCGTGGCTCGATGGTGCATTATTATCGTGTAAAATCCATGAATTGCTCTTCCATGATTTCGGCCGTTTTCGACGGATGTTCTTACACAAATGCCGCAATACGGCCAAATATAACTGCTTATTCACCGTCTGTCCCTCCGGAACAAGTTCAGGATGCACCAAACCACGAATTTCAAATAAAAATGAGCATAACCTTTATTTTTGAGCGGCTTTGGCGTGGTCTTTTTGGTTTCGAATCCTCTATTTCTCATTCATTCTGTAGATTGTTGTCTTGTTTGCATGTCAAACTCGTAAATCGATGTCTCATCGGCTGTTATAATGCTCGCCATGAAAAGAGACCTATTTATAATACTCATATTGAAAAAATTCAACTTTATCCGGACGAGTCAAGCAAGAACGGACCTTTCATTTCTTTTTTAATATTTTCACCAGTTGAAGAGTAACTCTCGACTATCTTTGAAGGCTTCGTACCTCTCGTAGGCTTGTGTTTTTGATAAAACTGAATCGCCTTTTCCTTTTTTTGTTTTTCGCAACGATTCTGCACACGAAATTCGGCTAGAAATACAAAATTTTAGACAAAAACCCGGAGAATTTTATTAAAATTTCCGGGTGCTTTTTTGTCAGAATGTATATGATTTACACTTTTTTTTAACTATCCGCATATCTCACTGAAAAGAAAAAATTATCATAAAAATAAATCGAAAGTACCAATACGTATACCAACAACATCATTTCACTCTACAATTCAACTACTGTATTTCGGTTTACACCATAGCGTCTTCTGAAAAAATCTCGATCTTGCCTAATTTATCATTTTTTATCACAGATTTTTGCATTTAAAAATTCCAACAACACGCAAGTGCGCAGGCCATTCAATGCTTTGAAAAAGTAGAAAGTCGAAATAATTCCTTATAAGCAGAAACCCCAGTACACACAGACACCCACAGCCACATCACAATCATCAATCAAAATTAAACAAAAATTTGAATTGGTAATGAGCAATAATTGCCATGCGCAAAAAATACACACTCGTATATCGTAATCACAAAAAAAAACAGGTGTACCTAATTGTTGTTGTGAGTGTTATTGGTGTACGCTTGCTTGCTTATTGTTAATGAAAGTGAAATAACTTTAAAAAAAGAAAAATATCGAAAACAGTTATTTTTGTTGTTGTTATGTTTTTTTATAAGTTTTTTCTCTATCGATTAATGTTCGACCGCAACGTAGCTATCTTGGAACAGTTGTTATATTAGCTTTGCTGAATAAAAATTCGCGAAGGGTCACTTTTAAATAAATAGTCTGTTCTCATTACCTGTGTAATACCCGTACCTGATACTGATCCTTATCGACAACAGTCTGTAAATGAGCGTTAAAGTCTTCTTTGCATGTCCACCTAGCAATCTGAAACCAAAAAAGAATAATCTAGAATACATTCTGACAAAAAATTATAGGATCTTGGGCTTGGGTATTTTTGATAAATTATAGTCTTTAGCTGGTCACAATCTCATTGCCTAGCTTATGATTTTGGACGCCGAACTCTTTGTTTGTCCTCATGGACTTTTGATTCTATGATCAAATTCCAAATTTCGATAACCCCTTCGTCCAGTGCCAATGAAAGTGACTGGAGTTGTTCATCGCTTTTCATAATATAGTAATTTTTCGGCTATAAAACATTCTCCAAAAAGTTTAGAGAATGTTGTTGACGCTACGTTGACCCTGGCGGAAGTAAATTTGAGATCGTCTACGTTACGTAGACCAAGTAGGCCTGGGAACTGAATTCTAATGCTTTAATTTTATCTTAATATTATATATATTGAAAAAAGGTAACCGGAAATTGTTAATAAATTGTAAAATATTCAAATATTTATCAATATTAATTTTTTCGCCTCCAGAGTAATCCACACCAAATGTAATACGTAGGTTGCTGCATATGTATCAACGAAAATGGTTTCTTTTAGCCAACGGGCTCTAGATTGATTCGATCACCTGTGACGATAAACGTCGTTTTGAAGCTACTGGGCATCGTATTTTTCAGCATTTCTTTACACCAATCCAGGCACGGAGTCGTTTTTTGAACGATTTTGTCAATCTGTGCGGATCCAAATCGAGACCTTTTACGGCCAGGTGTTCATGCAATATCGAATGTCATGCTGGTGGGAGAAATGCATAGGCATGCCTCTATCTGAAGGTATGTTACATGACGGTCTCTACATTATCAGTTCACGTACGGCATCATGTTTCTGGGCACAACGGTCTGTTTTTGACGACCTCACGGAATTCGTCTTTGAGCGAGACGTATTACGATTGAATTTGTTGTACCAGTTTTTCGCCAGTGCTATAGGATGGTGCTTCATAGCCATACAAAGATTTTAGTTTAGATCAATGCAGTCTTGTCGTGATAGTCTACGTCGAAAGTTGATCGCACGAAAAATGATCCCATTTTTTTGGCCGAGATGGAATTTTTAATTCCCTGTAAATAAAACAGTTCATGATTAAATGACAAAACGTTCTGAGTGATGTTATGCTAAAAATCTCTAACTTTCCAATGGAAATGTCAGATTGCACCTAGCAACGCTTAGTGTTGCCCTAGGCCAGAATACATATATATAGCAGTTCTCGTACACTTAAGCCAACGATTTTTCCAGTCCTTGAAACACTTTTTATAAGCACTTTTGGGACATGGCCCTCTTACCCGGTAAATTTCCGACTACTTTTTGTCACAATGTATATAAAATTTCCGAAATTGTCGTCTCTAATAATTCGAACGTGATTTTTTAACAAATTTTCACCCTTGTAAAGTTGTATTTTTTATGGTTGTTGTTTTCTTTTAGAGATTTGCTTCATACTCATAATTCCTTTGCTCTGACATACTTTATTTTACGAAAGATTATAAACAATGAGAGTGTGTTCGTATTTATCGCTTATTAATTGGTCGATAATTTACTAAATAAGGTATTCATATAATGCCATACTTCTTTGCACCTGACTGCCATATCGTTTGACCTTCAAAAATTGGGATATGAGTTTAACGAAGCTTAAGAGCCTACTAACTACTTACTATAAGCAAAATAAATATAGCTCAAAGAATTCCAACTAATTTTTAAATAAAATGATTGAAT
This sequence comes from Bactrocera tryoni, assembly GCF_016617805.1. Lineage (NCBI taxonomy): Eukaryota > Metazoa > Arthropoda > Insecta > Diptera > Tephritidae > Bactrocera > Bactrocera tryoni. The sequence goes on from NC_052499.1 coordinate 13,917,721, forward strand.
GCGTTATTTATTGACGAGGGAAGACGAAACCGAATACCAAAATGTTAGAAAATTCTAGCACGTAATGTCCTAAAATTTTTAAGTCATTTAGAAAACTTTTTCCTGCCACAATTTAATTTCATAAGACGAAGTTATTCCAACGGTGTTAAATCGTATTTAGCTAAAATTTGGTTGAAATAAAGAGTGCGTTATATGTCTTAGTTCTACTGAAAGATCTGCGGGCTTACTATTCTCGAAGTCCAAGTGAAAAAAACGTTTTTGCAAAAATTTCAAAACACTTCCAATAGACTCAACCGCTCTCTTATTTTTTTATTGAATCATCAGAATGCCAGTGAAAAACATGATAGATAATTGTGCCGCCTTATGCTCATTTTCTCTCTCTCTAACTCAGCAATGAGCGAAAATTAAAAAAAAAAGAATTATAACTGAAAATGTGTAGTTGTTTATGCAATTATTTGCCGCGTCTTAAAGAAACAAGCGAAAAAAATATAAACAATAAATATTAAGCAAACACACAGCTGTTCCACAGCGATCGTAAGTGCTCATTCATTTTGAACTTGAAAGCTCACTGCACGCTCTCACTCTCTTGCATAACGGTGTTATTTGTATGGTTCTCCTTCGCACACTCGCTGCTGCTTAAGTTTTGCAGCCATTCGCCGCATTCCCCAAACATCCGGCCCCATTCGGCTTTCTGCCTTTTCAGCTTGCTTTTCCGCTTTGCCGATTTTCCCGCTTTCTTGCCTTCTATCCAGTCAGCTGCATTTCGCTTCCTCTGTTTGTTTATGTTTATTTTCGCAGTGTGTGTGTGTGTGCGTGAAGGTGTGCGCATTTCCTCTTCTTTATTGCATGCTCTCAATTGCTCGTTATTTTGTGTTGAACTATTCGGTTGCGATCGCTTGCTGGCTGGCTGATAGCAACAGCAACACTTGTCACGCTGCCTCTGACCAAGGGTTCGGCGCAAATTCAAACGCCTCGCGCTTATTGTCGCAATCAAACGCTCGAGTTATACACGCGCGCGCCGACTATTTAATATTTACTCTACTCAGACTCGCTTTGGTACGCGACTTCTTCGAGTTGGCGTTTATGCTCCCACATATACATAACTGTATTATGCTGTTTTATTTGTGTTGTGTTTAGCGCGAAAAAAAAGGAAAAGAAACAAAATTTTTAGGAAAAATATAAAATATTTAATAAAAAAAATATATAAAAATTTTTTTCAAACAAAAAATTTAAAATATTTAAAATTGTTAACAAAATTTTGAATGATTTAAAAAATATATAAAAATATTTAATATAAAAAAAAAATAAAAATATTTAAAATTGTTAACAAAATTTTTGAATGTTTTAATTATTGAAAATAATAATAAAAAATATTTTTATGCAAAAAGTGCTTAAAAATTTATTGAGCGAGCAAAAATGCTTATCTGCTGCTAAAGCAAGGTGTGTGATAGTTCAGAAATTTTGAAAAAAAAAAAAAAAATTAATTGAAGTAGTGTATGTGTGTGTATTTTAATCAAATAAGAAGTTCAGAAATTTTGAAAAAAAAATTATTAAAATATTGTGTGTGTGTGTGTGAGTGTGTGTAAAGAGATATGAAAAAGCTTGTTGTTTTCATCAAATAAGGGTGTTAATTTTTAATCTACATTTTTATGTTTTGTTATGGAAAATTTTGTAATTTCTATTAATAATTATAATAAAAAATTCACTCAAATATTACAACCCAACCTATAAAGCAGTGCTAGAAGACTACTCAATCTTAAACGTTATGTGAAGTTTCCTGCAGTGTTTATTTAAACTCTTAATAATTGATTGTGTTCAAAACAGGCAGAAAAAGTGATTAAATTTATTTACACGCCTAGATGTACATATACATAAATAAATGTGTATGTATGTAGATAGTGCCATTGTTATCAGCACAAACCCTATCACACCAATCATAATATTTTGATTAACGGTAAAATAACAACAGTTACAAAGCACCTTTTGTGCCGTGAAAAGATTGATGGGTGTCAGTTTGACATTGGACGTTACATGTATACTATATATGTACATATGTATATGTATGAACATATGTATGTACATTTCTATATATGGCCATATTTTTTGAAAAATCAACATTTTTATTTGTGTACGAAAACTAATTTAAATATTGTTCTATTGTACTGCACTGGCTTATTGACAACGTTTTAGAGTTGAAATAAAATATATCTACATAAATGAAATACCGTTATTTACATATTTTTTTAATACATGATAAATATTGATATTGTGCTGGAAATAAAGATGACATAGACGTAAATAACAGTTATGTGTATAAAATTATGTGCAAATATATACTTTTTTTTATACATATTTTAGAAATATCAAGGAGTAAAAATTAAGAAATAGTAAAAAAAATATAAAAAAATTTTATTATAAAATAAAATTTTACATTTTTCTTGGATATTTTTTAATCTGGCCTCGCAGTTTGATATAAGAATGTTTTTGAACTCCATGGGTCCAGTTATCCGCATCCGTTTCAACTCGAATTTGACATATGATTGTTTTTTAACTCCATGGGTCCATTTATCCGGATCCGTTTCAACTCGAATTTGATATATGATTGTTTTTGAACATCATGAGCTCATTTATCCGGATCCGTTTTAACTCGAATTTGACATAAGACTGTTTTTGAACTCCATGGGTCCATTTATACGGATCCGCTTCAACTCGAATTTGATATATGATTGTTTTTTAACTCCATGGGTCCATTTATACGGATCCGCTTCAACTCGAATTTGACATAAGATTGTTTTTGAACTCCATGGGTCCATTTATACGGATCCGCTTCAACTCGAATTTGATATATGATTGCTTTTGAACTACATGAGCTCAGTTATCCGGATCCGTTTCAACTCGAATTTGACATATGATTGTTTTTTAACTCCATGGGTCCATTTATACGGATCCGCTTCAACTCGAATTTGATATATGATTGCTTTTGAACCACACGAGCTCAGTTATCCGGATCCGTTTCAACTCGATTTCTCGAAATCTCAAAGCAGCTCACAATTAATAACACCGTAAAGGCTTAAAAAAATAAAAAAAAAAATAAAAATAAAAATTAAAAATAAAATTAATATAAACATTTCGCTGCACTAAGACCCACTACAATTAACAGAGGGTTAACAAGGTTTATTTTTTTTTCAATTTTTGTTTATATTTTTAAATTTTTTAATCTAATTTTATGGTTTCAGTACCAAAACCAGTGGTTTTATCATAATAATTTTATTTGAAAAGAAATTAAAACAAATCAAAAGTTTATTAAAAACTTAAAAACACATAAATGCGCCTCAATGTTTCCAAGCAAGTGATTCATATGTACATATGTAGCTATGTATTTTGTATGGGAAAACAATTGTTCAAATATTTTATTAAGCTGAAAAAAAATTCCACTTCATATTTGTTACACTCACGAAATCCATTTCATGTTTACCTACTCTACTAACTGTACACAAAACATGCCTAAGAAACTCGAAAATCTAAAAAACACACTTTAATATTTGTCTTTGGTGCTTAAAATAGCCCTAAAATAAACTGCAAATAAAACTGCATGGCGCTTTTAACTCTTCCGAAAATAGCTTTGCGATAGCAGTTTGGAGTCTTAGCACGGCTTTCATTTGCATAAAGTGTAACTTACCATGTTTTACTTATAAGTTTACAGAAATAACTACAATCCTACATTAAAAATTCTGAAAAGCACCTTTTTGTGACGTCACTTTAGCGATATGCGCGTGAAAGTGAAATGAAATAATGCTAAAACACTTTCGATTTTTTTCTGTTTGCATTGTGATAAATAAGGATTCAAAAAAAAAATAATGTTTTCTGGCTGAAATAAAATTGGTTTAGAAACCAATAAAATAATTTATTTATCGTCATTTTTGCGTTGTGTTGAGAGAAAATTACGAAGAAGCGCGAAAAATAATTGTTCTAAAATTCTCTTCTCTTTCTCTTAAGAAAAAATCAAAAAATTTTCAAACGTCAATTGAAAAGTCCCCTGATTGCCATAGTAAACACACATTTTTGGGCAAAATTCGTTTTTTTTATTTAACATCGTTCCCTTCGAGGGTGATACACTGGTTACAGCGATCCTACAACTTTTCGATACCATTTTTGTAGTACGATTTGTCTTTTGCTTCATAGTAGGTTTCAGTTTCGGTGATCACCGCTTCATTCGACGAAAATTTCTTTCCAGCGAGCATTCTTTTGAGATCTAAGAGCAGAAAATAAAAGGAGAAAGTCGCCTGATCTGGAGAATATGATGGTTGCGGAAGCAATTCGAAATCCAATCCATGGAGTTTTGCCAACGTTTTCACTGACTTATGACACGGTCAATGTGTTGTTGAAACAGCACTTTCGCTTTCTTCAAATGCAGTAATTTTTCGGCGATTTCATTCTTCAAACAGTGCAATAACGCTATGTAGTAGTCGCTGTTGATGGTGCTACCTTATACAAGGTAGTCAATGAAAATTATTACATGTGCATCCCTAAATACAGATACCATAAGCTTGCCAGCCGACACAATAACAACAGTTCTTCACTCAAAATGATATAATTACCAAACTAATGATGCGATACCTGTCTTTTGAATGTTAGGGCTGTCTAAAAATCATTTAGTTTCAGTAGTCTAATCTATGTGCCATGCCGGGAGCTTTTCAATAGACCTCTTATGCTCTCGCAAAACTCAAAACTACACCTTTAATGGACAAACAACTGAACTTTTAGCAAAAATGTTGACTTCTTATTAGCGGCGAGTTGAAATTCTCTCCTCGTAATTAAATGATAAACTGTAAACAAATTAATTTCGGCTTTTTCCAAGGCCTCCGTCAAATTACCACTTTTAAAAAGTTTCATTTCTTAATATTTATCTTTAATATTTAACACATTACTACAAATTAATACATATACATATACATATAAACAATAAGCTGACATGTGAAATTGCGCGCCCGTTAAGTCTGACCTAACTCGTCTACACGTCGGAGCGCTAATTCGCTCACTTAAGATATTAGCGTTGGCACGTGACCGACCCACTGTCCGATGTGGTGCCAAGAAAGCGTCGATTCCGCCAAACATTAGCTGATTCCATCATCAATCAACGCCGCTCCAAAGCGATTGTGGCATGCCACACTGCTGTCATTCACACACACACACACACCCAACCACATTCATGTCGGATTTAGCTTAATGGCATTACGTATACGCCGCGTGCGTCCAATTTGCGGTCGCTTGCAGTTTTGCTTTAAAATAATTAACAATTCTGCATTAATTTGTGCGATGTGCAGCGGCTGATAAATAAATATGAGGAAAAGGCAGCTGACTGCAGTAGGCAAATGTAAAGATTTTATTTTATTTATTCAATTTTTTTATTTAGTTTATTATTTTTTTTTTGTGAGGAAGCGCAAAAATCACAAGTCCAATGCCAATAAATAAATTGCATGCGCTGCACGCCGCAACACTTTACATTAAATAAATATTTGAAAAAAATGTATATATATTTGTTTATTAGTGCATTTTCTTGTTGTCACTCCCACTACACGTGTTGGTGTATGTGTTTGTGTTTGCATGCGCGAGGCGACTCAGCGCTGTGACGCCAATAATTTTCAAGTTCATTGACGGTCAAGTCGAGAAAATGTGAAATTGCCGAGTGCCATGTAATTGCGTGTGTATGTGTGTGTGCGTGACACAAATTTTGTGCGAATAAATTAGCACACGCAATACACACATAAACATGCTCTGTGGCTGTCACCTCTTAGTGAAAATCACAGTTTGCGCAAAAGCGAAAACAAAGAAAACTTTTCTGCCAAGCGCCGAGTGTCAACGAACAGCTGTTTCAATTTTCATTTATGTGTTCTCAAAATGCCATAAAGTGTAAATAATTTGCAAAATTTTTAATTTATTGGTATTTATGCGTTGCATGGAAAATGACTGTCCGACAAATATAGACTGTGTTTATGGTACTTGAAATTTTTTGTTTTTTAAATGCGACGAAATGACGTTTCAAGAATTTATTTTTAAATAAAAAGGTGAATAATACCGTAACTGATATATAAAATGTAATATACCCTGCACAAGTGCATTTTAATAGCATGGCTTGATCAATAATTTGCGTAAAATTTCTTGTCAAATTAAAAAGCATTCCATACAAACAGTTGATTTTGATCGGTCACTTGTAGGGCAGCTATATGCTGCAGTGGTCCGTTCAGAACAATGTATTCACGGATTGTAGTGTTACTTTAGACAACTATCCGTGCTAAATTTTACGAAGATACTTTGTCAAATAAAAAAGTTTTCCATATATGGACTTGATTTTGATCGGTCGCTTTGTATGGCAGCTATATGCTACAGTGGTCTAATCAGAACAATATCTTCGTAGATTATAGCATTATCATGGGCAATTATCCATGTTAAATTTCACGAAGATAATTTGTCAAATAAAAAAGTTTCCCTTACAAGCACTTGAATTTGATCGGTCACTTTGTATGACAGCTATATGTTACAGTAGTCCGTTCAGAACAATACATTCACAGATTGTATCGTTACTTTAGATAACTATCCACGCTAAATTTCATAAAGATACCTCGTCAAATAAACAAGTTTTCCATATATGGACTTAAATTTGTCCGGTCACTTTGTATGACAGCTAAATGCTACAGTGGTCTAATCAGAACAATATCTTCACAGATTATAGCGTTACCTTAGATAATTATCCATGCCTAAATTCATGAAGATACCTCGTCAAATAAAAAAGTTTTCCTTACAAGCACTTGAATTTGATCGGTCACTTGGTATGACAGCTACATGATACAGTGATCCAATCAGAACAATATATTCACAGATTGTAGTGTTACTTTTGACAACTATCCATGCTAAATTTCACGAAGATACCTCGTCAAATAAAAAAGTTTTCCATACAAGAACTTGAATTTGATAGGTCACTTGGTATGACAGTTCACCGATATTGGCAGTTCTGACAAATGTGCAGGTTCTTGAGAAGAAAAGAATGTGTGCAAAATTTCAGATCGATATTCATAATTTTTCTATTAATTAACTTAAAGAATTCCATCGTAAATTTTTACTCCTGACAATATAAAGGAAGTAGTCATTCAGCTGTGTTCACCTGTGTAGACAGTTCATATAAGTCAACAACCCATCAATGTACCGCTACATAACAGAGGAACATAATAGAACACGCAATAGAAATGAAATGTTAATTGAGCAGTAATAAAGATAAAAGCAAACAATGATAATTGAGTGGCGAGCAAGTAATATTAATAGCAGAAAAAACACTTGTATTGCTTTTCATGCATTAGGATGGAACGATAAATATTTTAGATATTTAAATAATGATGTGCATTAGTATATATTATGTATATATTTAAAAGCGCTCGAAGCTTGAATTTGACTACATTGCATGCTACATGTTTCCTAATGATTTTTTTTCTTTGACTTCAAGGGACTTAAAAAAATTAATTCTGACTGTGCATTAAAAGTGCTATCTGTCTTAATATAACATGACGTTTTCTATACAGATATTCGCATTAATATTGAAGCAAAATGCAAACAAATTCAAATAATAGGTGTTTCAATAAAAATTTCTAAATTTTGTTGAAAAATATATACATAAGTTGAAATTTTTCAACTAAAAACGAAACTACACTTCAATTAAAAACGAGAATTTTAAATTTTTTAAAATTTCTGGAGTTATGTGTTGCCCTAAAGTATGCAAGATTTTACTTGAGCAGGCAAATATTACGAAACGTTGCCTACATTTAGGCTCAAAACTCATAGATTAGCGAAGTTTCACACCTAAAAAATTATTTTGAGTTTACTGAAACAATATCAGCTATAATAAAGTCTTTAAAAACCTGGAATAGTCTTAAGTAATTTTAGTCTAGTCTAGCGGCATGAATTTCAGTTAATATCTAAAGTGTCCGAACAAAAGCTGTTAAAATTTTTACTATCCTTCTTTTTATTAGCTATTTATTAACATTAAAAGAATACAGAGAAAAATTAAAAATTAAAAATAATGAAAAATTGCAAAAATTAACAGCTAATAAAGTGGGTGGTCTCAAAAAATTGGCACGTGACCATACCCATTGTCGGTTCTAGCAATTTGAAACCAATAACAAACATTATTACATATTCAAGAATAATGTCGTAATATCTGGTACTAGAGAAAAGTTGGAGAAATATTTCTCAAAATAGCGACTGCCTGAAATTTTTGTACCACTTTTTTGACTGTTTCGAATTTTTCAAAAAAAAAAAATGTTTACCACTTCTTTTGACGTTTTCGAATTTTTCGAAAATAGCAAAAATTAAATTTTGGGACTTACATAGTTACAGGAATAAACAAATTCTTTAAAAATTTCAAGTAAAGCTTTCCAGTAGACCGAATCTGAGAAAGACATTTTTAAATTTCGAATTTTTCAAAAATAGTAAAAATTTAAAATTTGGAATATAAAGAGTTTCAGACATATATAAATTCATAAAGAAGACTCTCTAAATATTTCAGGCATTTTTGAGTTTCGACTTTTTAAAAAATAGTAAAAATTTAAATTTTGGAATATAGGCGGTTCCAGACTTATGTAGACAAATTCATGATGGAGTCTCTCTAAAAATTACAGATAAATAGTTCCAGTATAACGAATCTGAGAAATTGCATTTTTGAATTTCGAAAAATTGTAAAAATTTAGATTTTGAGATATAGACAGTTCTATACATACACAAATTAATAAAGAAGATTCTCTAAAAAATTCAGGTAAATCGTATCAGTACAACGCAGATGGCAAAACGCGGGTAACGTTTTGAAAACGATAGTTTCGACAAAAACTTTTTAAAGTTGCAGTTCCGGCCGAACCAGTTTGGATGCCGGGTCAGCAAAATACCTATATAATATATAATATATCTCCCAAAACAAACTGAATTTTGCAAAATCCGCCTGTAGACATATTCTTGAATAGATAAACTTTGAAAACAAAAATCGATTTTTTTATTCCTAGCCTGGAATACCCGCTTAATTCGTGAAAAATAGGTATTCTTCTACTATATAAAACTAACAAAAAGTTTTTTTTTTTTGACCAAAAATATCACTATTTTCTTAATAGCTTCGAAATCTGAATATTTTCTCCATATTACAACAACTTACTATTCGAAAAAATATGTATATCATCACCTAAAATACAAAATAGCGTAACATCACTTTTCATAAGTTTAGAGGTGAAGCAGAAACGATATAATAGAAACCACTCATATTGAAACAAAATTAGAGTTTTGGTTATAAAATGGTTATATATTGGTTATTTATTGGTTACCATACGCTCATATTGAAACAAAATTAGAGTTTTAGTTATAAAATGGTTATGTATTGGTTATTTATTGGTTACCATACGCTCATAATGAAACAAAATTAGAGTTTTGGTTATAAAATGGTTATATATTGGTTATTTATTGGTTATCATACACTCATATAGTGGTTATATATTGGTTATTATATCTGAAAACGATTTTATATTTTTTTTGTTGATACGCTGTTTTGCATTTTAGTTGACGATATTTACTTCATTTTAATTTTTTTTTTAATATGTACATCGCTTGCTCTTTGCTCACCCTTTTAACTCTAAACACATATCACAAATATACATATATGTATGTAGATCGGTATATGCTTACAGTTATGTTTGCGCACAATAAAGTGGCTGACCTTTGTGCAGCTAAAATTTAATAAATCAACGAATATTAATACATAAATAAATGTAGTTAAAAAATCAAAATTTCACACAGCAAGCAGGCATAGCCAAGATCAATATGAAGCATCACACCAATGCAAAAAAAGTTTAATTAATTAAAAACCAAATAAAAACAAAGCAATCAAATTGGAAATAATCATTCAGCCAGTAAGCAAGTAGCACTAAACATTACTAGTAAAATAACAACAACAAAATCGAATTAATTTTAATCAGCTGCGCCGAAAAAGGCACCGCAAAACTTTTGATTCTAAACTAGGCATACATACATATGTATGTAAGTATGTATGTATATTATATATATGAATATAAAATGTAGTCTATCACGATATTTGCTATACAAATAGCTTTTAATAAGCGTTTATCGGCCGTAACCGGCTAAAAAGAAAAATATTTACACAAAAATGCCTGAAATTTAGAAAGTAATTAAAGAGGCAATGCTGCGTCGCTGTTATAGAAAATACTTCCTAGTTAGTTTTTATTTGTGTAATACTTGTTGTACCTCATCACATTTGCTGGTTACGTAAGTTCATTTTGTTTTTGTTTGCATTACACATTTGTAACATGCGAGTGGGCAAATAGAAAAAAAACTAAATGAAATGTGTGATAAGTACGGAACAAACAGAAATTCTCACTTCCATTTGGGCAAGAAATTATAAATGCATGCATACCTAGACGCATGTAAGCGTACAGTGCGCTGAAATTTCTATACCAAGCTTGAATATTTTTTGTATATTATTCATTCGTTTTGTGTGTTACAACCGTTCTATGAGTTGTGGGTTCGAATCTTAAATTTCCTTACTTGCTCAAAGCACAGTCGTGCCTCGTAGTGCTGTTAATTATACATTGTGACAAAAAAGTACCCAGAAATTGTAAATAGAACGCATGTTATTTAATTATTTATCAATATCTATTTTTTCGCTTTCAAAATAATCCCCACTAGATGTAATACACTCAATCGCCAACGATTTTTCCAGTCCTCGAAACACTTTTAGTTTTTCTCTTTTTGGTATGGCTTTCAGCTTCTTTAGAGAATTTTGTTATCTCTTTAACACTTGCCTGACGATTTTCAACCATTCAATCATAGACCATATCCTTCACTTTTTTAATATTTTCATCAGTTGAAGAGATTGAAGATCGAAAAATGTCTTCAACGATCTCTCGACCGTCTTTGAAGGCCGTGTACTACTCGTAGACTTGTGTTTTTGATAAAACTGTGATTCAGTTTCCTTTCCTTTCTTTACTTTCGGTTAGAAATTCAAAATTTGAGACAAATTCTTTGTTCGATATTTTTATTCTTCGTGAAAATCGCAACGCACTACTGTGGATCGCGCTCATATTTGGCATAGTAATTAAAAGCAGTCCTACTTGGCAAAATATATTTTTGAAAACATTATTCACCGGGGTCCGGGTTCTTTTTTGTGCCAATGTATACTGGTTTTTAGCGAAACTGAAGTGGGCAGAAAAGACGGAGGTTGTTACCGACGAAAACAACAAAAAATGCCATCAAATAATTCTGGATGGCCGTAAGGTGAAGTGATTCGAGATAGCAGGCACTCTAAAGATATCAACTCGGCGTGTATATCATATCGTTCACGAATATTTGGGTATGAGAAACTCGGAGTTTTTTCGTCGATATATAACAATGGATGCAGCATGGCTCCATCATTTCACTCCGAGAGAGTTGGAGAGTTTGAAAGACGAAAGGCAATGCACCGTGTCACAAGTCAGTGAAAGCGATGACAAAAATCCATGAATTGCAATTCGAATTGCTTACGCATCCACCATATTCTCCAGATCTGGCCACCAGCGACTATTTCCTGTTTTCAGTTCTCAAAGAATGCACGCTGGGAAGAAATATTCGTCGAATGAAGAGATGATCACCGAAACTGATATCTATTTTGAAGCAAAGAACAAATAGTACTACAAAAATGGTATCAGAAAGTTGGAGGGTCACCCTTGAAAGGAACTCTGTTGAATTAAAAAATCGAATTTTGCCAAAAAAATGTTCTACTATAGTACACCGGTGACTTTTTAATTATAAACTCGTTTTGAGCAGTTTCTTGCTGGTTTCATCAGTTATCTCAGCGAGTATAAACTTAATTTATTTGCATATCCCAGCTTTTTGGTGGAACTTTTGTCATTTTATTATTGTATCGAACCAATATCTGTATCAAAATGTAGCGGTTTGGTGTTTACTGTATGAACCGCTTGACCATAGGCGTCGTTCTAGATTAAGCTAATTCATGAAAATTATTTAAAAAGCCAACAGTGAATAATTTTCACTGAGAAACTGTACCTAATCCGCAAACCAGATGATCGTCCGAAGAACTTCGTTAGTCATTAACACTCTTCTACACTGTCAGCCATTATTATGTCAATTATTCCGACAAATATTAACCTCAATAAACTTTAGAAAGCGAAGAACTCAACCACAACTTTTATAAGCCTATTCTGTGGAGCCAGTGTTCATCTAAAGTATTTTCCATAGATTTTTTTTTTTGAAGTCTGGGATCGTTTTAATTGTCATTGAGGCTTTCAAATCGTACAGCATTTCATAAATAATTTTAAATACTACTTTTACATGTTCCAAGACTCAAATGCTTGGAACACAATTTATTCAGTTTTTCTTCATTGCCTTGTTCATTTGTAGACGTGGGCAGTGCCTCGGAGCAACATATGTATAGTATACTTCGAATTTATGATTACTATTGTCGCTATTCACTATTATTAAAAACGATTCTTGGATAACTCAAGTGTTCGCTAATTGTCCGGCAAGAGGTTTTTATCATTCTCTTATTATCATTATCATTATCTACGACGATTTTGACGTAATCAACATTTTCTTGAGTCATCAATTTAATAAAGGCCTATCTGTCACTCCTCATGTTATCTATTAGTATCCGTATATTCTTAAAGTGTTCACATACATACATATATGTACATATATACACTTGTAGTACTTTTAGGAAAACACGGAAAATATAAAACTACATAAATATAAAAAAAAAACTCGACCTAGTATTAGTTTTCCAATTTGTATAATATAAATTAGAGATTAACTTTTGCACACTTTAGTAGAATTTTCGCACCATTGCGGCGCCAAATGATTTCTATAATTAGTTGATGAATTCTTACATTTTGCTAATTTTGAGAGCATGCCAATTTAAATACGAATCATTTGTTAGAACATTTGCCACACACGCCACATAAAGATAAACGGGAGACTTCCTAAATATGGTTAGCGATTTCATTAATTTTTAACGAGGCGTTGAATTATTAAAATTTATTCATTTTGTGGTCGAAATCCAAGAAAATAAAAATACAGGGTTTGTCCGGAAAGTAATAAGACTGAGTCGATTTAAAAAAAAAATTTTTGAACCAATTGTTACATTTCTTTAAAAACTTTCAAAATAGGCTCCTTCTGCATCCATGCAGCGCTGCCACAGCGATTTCCAAGCATTGAAGGTGAGATGCATGCTGCTTGTATGCCCTTTCATCGGCAAGGAAACAAAAAAAGTCTGGTGGGCCACATCTGGGCTGTAGGGCCGCTGCGGAAGCGTTGGGATGCCGAGAAAACTTGGCGTTGACGGTTTGTCCAAGAGGAACCAATTCATGGTGGACGATGCCTTTGATGTCAAAAAAGACAATGAGCATCGTTTTCACTTTAGATTTGCTAATTCTTCCGGTCTGCATCAGCGACCTCTTCCCGGCCCTCCAAAAAAGCCAACTTCTCTATCGCAGATTGACCAAGCTTTACACAGGAGTTCTGCTCTAACGAACGCTGCATTTTCGGCTTGCACCACTCACAGAAACACGTCGCGCGAAAATATTTGTCCTGACCAGCCGCTCGTTCGTTAGCTAGGAACGCCTTCTGCCGAATCCAAACGGTGCGCGCACGCTCCGAAGTACAGTCGCGGCGGAAGAAAATCAAAAAAATATGACTTTCCAGGACAAACTGTAAGTGGGGGTTTCAAGGATCTCCTTCAATGCGAGACCAATCTTTTCCAAAATTCTTCATTTTGCAAATATGATCGTAGCCCACCCGTATGCCTTGTGAACTCCAATCCATACGGCTACAAGCTGTAGATTAGGTTAGTTTAATCTGGTAGGCCAATACACCAGTTTTGGTCCTTTGCTATACCAGATGGAGTTCATTTGCTAGGTCCAAGCGGAGTAGTCGTCCTTTAGGATGTCTGCGCTTAACGCGAATTTTAACAGACTCTGCGGCCTCACTATCGATACCTTCTCCAATATGGTCATTCCGTGGTGACCTCAGATGATTACAGCGTAATCATGCCAAATCGGGGGCAAGTGCACAAGAGATGCTTCATTATTTCCCTGGTGCCCCACCCTACACATTTCCTGTAGTCTTCTCGATCTGTCAGCCCCAGCGGCGTGTGCCGCCACCAAATAGTTAGTTACTAGTTAGTATTCCAATCATGTTCCTACAGTCTCTTCTATCGAGTGCAAATAGGACTTTTTGTGTACTTCCGATCCAACGTTTTGCACATTAATTTTGCAGTTTTGGACCCAAGTAGCTCGTTCCATCGGGTTTTAATTTTCTTTACCATGTTTCTGTCGAGATTATCGTATAGACAATGCATGGGTTTCCCAATGTTGATTACGTTTTCGGATGTTAGCCGTACACCATTCTTGGCAACCTCGTCTATTTCATTGCCCCCGATGCTTTTGTGACCTGGCACTCAGTAGAAGTGAAGTTGCTTGCTTCTGGCAACATTTTCCACTCCCGCCCTGCTTCCCAAGACACTTCTGGCCGATATGCGATACGAGTTTAGTGCCTTAATTGCTGCTTGGCTGTCGACGTAGATGTTGACTCGGCAATTGTCTGCATTAGAGACCAGTTCCGCGGCTTTCGCAATAGCAAAGGACCTCAGACAAACTCTACAACAGTAGGAAATATTTTTTATGTGTTTGCCGGGTTCGTTAGCGACATAATCTAATTGCCGAAATGGCTTTTAACAACTTCTTCTTTACTTTACAATTGTGCTTTTGGTATATGGGTTTTGTAGAGAGGAGCAATAAGGTTCTACGATTTTCAAAGGAAAGGTTGCTGAGGGTAGCCTGTACTTATAAATTCTTCAGAACTCTAGTTTTATTCTTATATGTTACTTTAGCGATTTTCGAGCAGAGATATAAACTTGATTCATTAAAGTATCGTTAGATCTTTCGCTTCGGAGTAGGAACATTTATTCAAAAGAAGATATTCACTGCGATGCCGACGTTCAATTAATGATTGTTTAATCTCTATTTCTTGTCCAGATTCATGCACGTCTTCACTATCAGTATAGCTCGAAGCTAAAGTCTCATCACCTACCGACCTGGTGATTTCTGTGTCTTTTCTCATCTTCTGTACATTGTCTCTTGAACGGTTAGGCCTCACGTAAACTTATCGAGGTTGTTGAATTTTTTGTAATTCGGAGTTAGTTATACTCGGTGGGAAGCCCTGTAACATCACTCCTTCTCTAGCTAGGCACAGAAGTTTTGACTGTTCGTTTTCTGATTTCGTCCCAGATCTGATAAGAATCCGTGTCCGTTCCGTTTACTTGGGAACGGCTTGGAATTACTCATTCTTTGTGCACTTTACTAGCAATCCTCTTCTCATTTCGTTTCTATATTACACAGATAATACGAGTATTTCAGAAAGCTAACAGCAAAAACAATAACTACAAAGTATGTTGAACAACATTTAATTGTGTGGACTTATGGATGTCTGATCGGCGCATTTGTTTTTGTGTTTGACACGTTCAGCGGATAAATAGTACATATAATTCACTTACTCAACGTCATAGGAAATTTTATGAAAGCAGTTAGGAACCATGAACACGTGACTTTACAGTAAAAGTGAACGATTTTTTTTCAAATTTTAAATAGAGGAATGTAAAAAATTTATCCAGACTCACTTTAATAGGACATGATACACATGTTTCTTGGCAAAAAAAAATTACAAGTTCATCGATGGGCGTAATCGGACCACTGCCACGCCCACAAAACGCCATTAAAGGAAAACCTATAAAGTGACCTTACAAAGCACTAAATTAAGATATTAAATTCGCATAGGAGACCGCATTGGCTGGAATCACCTGTGGGACAAAAATTAAAAAAAAAAAGTGGGCGTGACCCAGCCCTCTAATAAGTTAAATGTACATACATATGTATCTTCTAGACTACTAAAGCTACAACAACAAAATTCATTGAGCACAAATATTATAAGAACTCCCACGACAGTGTGAAAATGGATGAAATCGGCTGATAACTCCGCTTAGTCCCCATATAACAGTACCGTCAAAAACCTTCTTAAACGCGATAAATCAATAACTAAATACACCATTACAGACATTAAATTTTACCTCCAAGATGGTATGAGAAGTCCTTAAAGGAGCCGGTGTAAAAATTAGACAACACTACATCTCAGGACCTGCTCCACCGATTTCAACAAAATTTGGTACATAACATTGTTGTAACTTTCTCACTTCACAATGCAAAAATGGGCGAAATCGGACTACAACCACGGCCACTTCCCATATAACACACACTTTCAAATCCCACTTGATTCGTTCTGTTTCCAGTACATAAATCAAGAAGCAATTAATATTGCGGGATAAAACTTCGCGCGAATAATGTCTTTAGCGTGTATCACCTTAGGGCCAAAAATTGTTCAAATTCAACAAAAACTGTGAAAGCCTCTAGGTACTGAATATTTGAACCCCAGTAACTATAGTTGACTTTTTACCGCAAAATCGGTCAATGTGCGAGATGTATAATTGATATTCAGAGATAATATTTTCCTGATCATAATATATGTGCGTGTCAAAAATGGGTAGAATCGTAGCCGCCATATACCTAATATAAAGATAATCGAACTTCCGGGTGACTTTGTACCGTATACAAGGTCTGTCGCAAAAGAAACAGAACTTTTTAAATATAACTGTTTCTGGTGGCGCCACCTATTGGTGGGTATATGAAATAAAAAGTTTGATCTCTTGTTGACATTTCGTAAAAATTTTAAGACAATTGGATAACTACAATCGATGTTATCGATCAAAAAGTGACAGCAGCTTTTGGTCATCGGTCGTAAAATGCAAAGAGCAAATATTAAATTTTGTCTTAAACTTGAAACATTTCAAATGATGAAAAAAGTTTATGGTGATCAGTGCCTATCCCGTAGTAATGTGCATGAGTGGTTTAAGCGATTCCAAGAAGGTCGTGAGGACCTCTGTGACGATCAGAAGTCGGTCATCTTCAGAAGTCAAAAATAAAGACAATGCTGATTTGTTTTTACGATTCCGAGGGTATTGTACACCGAGAGTTCGTCCCACCTGGCCAAACGATTAATGCTGTGTTTTACCTTGGTGTTATGAAGCGTCTTTTGTCACGCATTCGTCGTGACCAGGGTCCTGGCGCCTGTTGCACGATAATGCGCCGTGTCATCGGTCGACGCTTGTCACTGATTTTTTGACAAAAAACTCCATATTAACCATTAATAACTCACCCTACTCACCTGATCTGGCACCCTGTGATTTTTACCTATTTGGAAAACTTCATTTGTCCATGAAAGCACACTGGTTTCAGGACATTTCAGCTAAAAGCTAAAAGGCGACGACCGATATTCTCAAGAGCATTCCGAAAAATGACCTTAAACACTCATTTGATATACTAATTGAACGGGCTAAACGCTGTATCGAGGCACAAGGAAACTACTTTGAATAAAAAAATAAAACTTTTGAAAAATATTAATTTTTTGTTGTTTTTTAACAGTCCTGTTGCTTTTGCGACAAACCTTGTATATCGGCCAATATGTGAGTTATCCCAATGAAAATGAGAGAGCGTAGCGTCTTTTGCTCATAATAGTGTATCTTCGTGCCTAAAATAGATAAAATTTGGCGAAAACTTGATCTCACCCCCATATAACAAACACATAAAACCGGGTGAATTTGCTCTATATGATTGGAGCCTCAAAGAACATTTTATTATTACTATCAATACAAGTACAAGGTAGTATAAGCAAAAATGGATAAAATCGGGTGTATAATATCCTCAACTCCCATATAGAACATATATAACAAACCTTTTGTCGAATATGTCGATGTGTTATATTGAACTTCTCGCCTTCTGCCTCGAACTCTCGAATTGGCAATAGAAGTCAAATTTCATACACATTTTCTTCCATAACTCAAAGTTTTTTTTGGGGATTAAGGTAATTTGAATTGAGGAAGTTCAATTGTATATAATTTCTTCTATTCCGATCCTAATGTATTTCACCGGCTTTGATTCCTGCAAGTTGCAAGAGTATAAAATATTCGTTTGCATCCGAACTTAGCCCTTCCTTACTTGTTTATACTCACTTTTTAAGTTTGATATATCCACGCTGCAAACCCATCCAATGTTAGCCTCGCCACCAACCCACTCGTCAGTCGTTATTATAATTTACTAAATAAAAAAAAATTTTGTATTATTATGCAATTAATATTTAGCATTTTTCGCAAAAGCCAACTCAATTAATATTAATTCTGTATGCGTTGTCCATTAGCGCCTATTGTATAGTAAATCATTTTCTTATTTTTTTTTTTTCCTTTCCATTTTCAATATTTACGCTTTGCATTTAGCATGTGCAAAGCGTTTTCCTCTTTACTTTTTGCTTTTCTTATATATCTTTTTTTTTTCATTGTGTATATTTGTCTTTAATTAAATTACCGTTTGCATATTGAGCACATTGTAAACACATAAATACATAGACCATGCACAAGTACTTCTATGTATGTGTTTGTGAGTCCGTTTTCTGCAGCTTTCAGCGTTCATTTTGTAAATATTCTTATTTGCCGGTTGACTTTTTGCTTTTTGCCAATATTTTTCCTCACTGCACTTCAATCTACTTTGCATTTTTATTTTCCTTTGCTCGCTGTTTCAATATTCCATAACTTTTTGCTTGCGAATTGCATTTCGTACGTGAGATTCTTCGCGACTTTGTTGCAAATGGTTTGGGTCTAGAGTGATTTACTCGTATGTTGTTGTATTCTATAGCGTTATTAAGGCATTTATTTATTTTATTATTATTTTTTTTTTTAGTTCTCATAAAATTTCATTCATTCAGTGGTGAAATATGTGTGAAAGCAATAACAAACTTATTGAAGAAAAACATATAAGAGAGTTTTTTCGAACATTTGATTATATTTCCTAAGTTTGATTGAGTTGGGTATAAACGCCGAGAAATTGTGATAAACTATTAGTCTTTGATATCAAAAATGTAAATATCTCCTCGACAATATAGTAAAAATTCTAAGACACTGTTTTTGAACTATTTTTTATATATATTTTTAGTGATTATTTAGAAAAATCCTTACATTAACCAGTCACCTTTTAATTATTTGCACACTTTGTTTACTAATTAGTTCCAAAAAGGTAAATATTAGTTCAAAATATTTTGTAACAATTTGTTAGCGATTTAAAGTACTTAGCAATCAGTAAAAAGTATTTTTTATGCTGTTATATTATTAGTTACTCTCACTGTTGTAAGTGTCGATAAAATGTCAACGGTAATCCCTGTAGATTTGAGCTACTCACTGTATCTCGATATAAACTATAAAATGGCTAGTATAAACGAGGTTTGTACGAAAAGTATCGCGAAATTTGTATTTCTTAAGAAGGTGTTTATTTGTTCATGAATATCTATTTTGTGTCTTTCTAATGTATATTACTCTTCTGGCAGCGTTTTTCCAATCCTCAAAGCTCTTACAAAGCAATTTTTTGTGAGGAGATGCGCTTAGCTACTCTTTGCTGCTGTTTTAATCTCCTCAATCGTAGCTTAGCGTCGTCCTTTCAGGAGTACAAAAAAGTTACAGGCGGCTAGGTCTCGGGTAGGTCAAAACTCAACATGTATAAGATTTCTGCAATCGAAATAATTGTTAGCAAAACCTTCACATTTAACCCAACTTGGCGCACTTTTTTAGGTCTTGGCTCTTGCAGCTTCCATTGGTATGACTGAGCTTTGGTTTCCACGTTATAATGATAAACCCATGATTCATCCGCACTAATGATCCTCTGGAACTGATCTGAGTCTTCGCGAACTGAGTCCAACATCTCCTGAGTAATGTCAACGACGTTGTTTTTGGTCGAAAGTGAGCAAAAATCGAAGACGAACAAAAACGCATCCAAGCAAAACAGCTGTAAAAAATGAACTAAACATTCAAAATCGGCGACCTTGTCTGCATAAGTTAGGGATACCAACATAGCGGAACAAAACAATTGAAAATCGCATACACATATTCCGCGAAAATTCAAAATTCGCTATACTTTTGTACAATCCTCGTACATACCACACAAGTTACTCAGCATGAGTTTGAAGTAATCTGTATGGTTTGCAATTACGCAGTATTAAAGCACATCGGCAGTGTCGGAGACCCCATAAAGCATATACTACATAAATAATCAGTGTAGCAAGCTGAGTCTACTTAGACATCTTCTGTCTCTGTGTGCACACGCGAGCTAGTCTCTCAGTTTTTGAGATATCGTTTTAAATTTTTTCACACGTTCTTTACTTCCCAACAAGTTGCTCATTTGCCGAAACCGCCGTTATCGGACCACTATATCATATAGTTGCCATATACGCTGAACGATCAAAATCAAATAATTTTATGGAAAAGATATTATGACAGATATTTGACGAGATATCTTCATGAAATTTTGCATGGCTTACTATCCAAATCACTTGTTCAGATCAGATCACTACACAATTCTAAAAGTGCACTTGTCTGAACACTCGGAAATCCTCACTCACTTTGACTTCATACTGGATCACTTGGATTATGGAGTTGCCAAACCGAACGCTGGCGGCTTCTTCTCTACCCATATACCGGCCAGGGAGTTGTGCGTGAGAAGAAGCCGATAAAGGAGAAGGACAACGAGCTTCTTCACGGATGGGTCAAAGCTTGGGGGATTACTGTCAGTAGATTTACTGCTCCGAAGTGCAGCCTCCTTCAGAGAAGTGCCCATCTACTCAGATAGCAGAGAGGCGAGGATAGCCTTGAACTCATTAACAGTGCGTTCAGGGCTGGTCAAAGAGTATCTAAACTCGCTATCAATAGCATCGAGTGCATTTGTAATAAGACTGGTATGGGTGCCAGGCCACAGCGGAATCGCAGAAAACTGTAAAGCTGATGAACTAGCAAGAAATGGTACTCTAGAGCCGCTCTCGATAGAATTGGTTTTCTATTACTAGATAGCAGGGCTTCACGGAAGTTTGGCCAGCGCTGGGCCACCATCGGTGCACCCTAAAAGCCCTTCGGCCCAAGAGTGATCGCAAAAAATCTAGTGATCTCTTTGCCCTCAGTAAGACTAGCTTCTCCTTTTGGGACTTGTAACGAGCCATTGACCTATAGGGATCCATTCTGCACGACGTAAGATTGGGAATCCTACTAGACGTCATCTTCAGAAGCTGTATAGAAGAAGATGACGTGGAAACAACGCAACACTTTCTTCTTGACTGTCCCACAATTGAAAGGTCAAGACTTACACACTTGAGAGCGCATACTTTGAGACATCCCACCTAGCTGGCGGGAATGGAAATTGGACGCCTGTGCAAATTGGTATTGGCTACTAAGCCTTTTGTTAATTTATAAGTTCGAACACAGGAGTTTTTCTTTTATATGGCCTCACCAAGAACTATGTATATATAGTAGTCTACGTGCGATCTTTGATCAGCCGTCTAACCTAACCTAACCTAACCTTACCTAACTATAGAATATAGCGGTCCAAACTGACCACCCAAAATCAAAAAATAAAAATTAGGTTTTCAATTTTTAATCCCAAACACCGGCAAATTAGATATTTCATATTTAATCCAATAGATTTGGGATTAAAAGTTGAATATTTCATTTTTTTATTTGAATGTATGAAATAGCTTATGGTATAGCATATTTATACCGCGAATTCGATTTCAAAAAATTTATTTTCGTTGCTTCAATTTAATTATGCCTATAAATAAATAAGCTAAAACCGCAATCGGCTGGGTTCATAAGCTTATATTATATACTAATAAGCATAACTGCACATTATTGCATTCATTTTCATTACTATTCCGCTATTTGACGTTGGCTGATCTACAAATTTCCTCAATTAAATCCAAGGTCAAGGATTAATTTGCTGTCTGCAGATTTCTATTTACTCAGCGCATTGCATTCAATTTCCCTTTTTGCTGTGACTCTGCGGTTTTTTGATGTTTTGCTTTTTGCCCTAATAATGGCTACTTACTAAATTATTTTGAATTTTCGTAGTTATTTTAAGTCTTAAACGTACATAAATCCATATATTTGTCATTTATTTACTTAGATTATTTGGTGTATTATTTTTCACCTTCACTTTTTCACGCATTGTTAGCCCCGTTTTGTGTCTACGATTTCAATCCACTGTTATTTTTAATTTTTTTTCTTAATATATAAAGAATGATCTATGTCGAGGTTCCCTACTTTTTAAAGAAAACACACAGCAACTTCAAATTTTATGGAGAATATTTATTATCATTTGAAACAACATTTTTGGCATTTGTTTTTTTAAGATTATCTTTTTTAAATGTTCGCCGCGGCTACGTCTCTGATGGTCCAACAATTCAATCCAATTTTCGATGACTCATTCGAGCATTTCGACTGGTAACTGTCATATAACACGCGTGTTGTTTTGATTCAAGGCCGAAGCACGACTGTTCGCATAGACTTTAGACTTTACATATCCCCACAGAAAAAGGCTAACGATATGATATCACACGATCTTGGTGGTAAATCGAACGGCCCAAAACAAGAAATGATCTGCTCACCGAAGTGTTCTCTCAATAAATCCGTTGAAATGCGATGTGTGTGAAGTGGCGCCATCTTGTTGAAAAAAAATGTCGCCGAGATCACCAGCTTCAATTCAAATTCAGGCATCAAATAGTCGGTTATCGTTCTCACCGGCATTATTTTTGAAGAAATATGGATCCATGATTCTATCGGCCCGCTTTTGAATCTCTTCAGGTTGCTCTGCGTCCCAAATGCTGCAATATTGCTTGTTTACATACCCATTGAGTCAGAAATGGATCATCGGATCTTCTTGGAACTTTTTAAGAGCCCGTAGAGTAAAGCGATGATGCTTGGCATGATGAAGCGGCTTCAGTTCTAGCACAAGCTTACGCTTTTAATTTAAGATCTCGACTTAAAATACGCCAAGTCGTTCCATATGTCAGCCCGATTTGCTGCGAACGGCGCCCAATCGACTCTCCGCGGTCTTCGTGTACACTCTCAGCTACGGCTGCTATATTTTCTTCACTGCGTGCAGGGCGTGGTCTATTCGGTCGAAATTGTCCCATAATGCATGTTGGTAGATGGATGATGTTGTTGCGAATAGTACGCTCAGTAGGCCGAATATGTTGATTATAAGTTGAGCGAAGCGCAAAACACATTCCTTATAGAACGTGAATTTTCGCAATAAAGTTGAACGATTTGTAAACGTTGTTCAGATCAAAGTCTTTCCATGATGAAATGCCAATCGAATACTGAACAAAAATAATATGACAGCTTGTTGACCTATGCGTGAATCTCAAAAAAGTGCTATTGAAGAAAGTACCTCTACTTGGATCACCCGCTAACATTGTTATAGCTAACAACCTTATCATCTTTATTTGTTATTTTTGGACATTTACGCTGGGACGTGGGTAAATAACAATTGTTGCTATATTTTGGTAGATTTTAACTCAAATATTTAGATAAGAATTATTTTTCTGGTAAAAAGCTGTTATAAAAATATGAAAATGTCGGCTCATAATTTACTGATTTATTTTTTTCAAGTATCGGTAAAATATATAACGGTAATATTTATCTGCTGTATGTGATGTGGTTATCAATTAATCCAAAAAGAAACGTCATATGACATGTACCTATGCACAAAAGCCTATATGCACATACACCTACGTATATATGTATGTACTCGTGTACATATGTCTGTACATACATAGGTTAAAATGCACATACTGGAAGCTTCTTTACACTTAAGTTCTCGACTGTCTTTGTTCGTAGGCATGAGACAATAAGGTTTAGTCTGAAGATCTTTGCTTTTTCATTTTTCTGATAGGAAGGCTCTAAAGAAAAAATAATATTGAGTAGTCGAAAAAAGTCTTTATCGTATTTTACTATATATGTATGTATGTACTGTTGGAAAGGTGAGATTTTAAGCTTCATTTAACCAACAAAAAATTAAATTCGTGGAAGTTGAAAAAAAGTTGCAGCTGTTCAAAAATGACTGAAAATAATGAAGAAATTCGCTTTATTTTGAAATTTTTGTATAAAAAAGGGAAAAATGCCACGCAAGCCACCAATTTTACTCCAAATTTGGTCTGCCAAAATTCGATTTTTGAGCAGATCAAAAAACCGTTATGTCATTGAATGTAGAAATATATATGAAATAGGCAGAACATTTTTTGTGATGATGCGATCATTTATCAGCGAGTTATCACTGCACTCAGAAACTATTTGAGATATCGATTTGTTTTTTTATTATGTTGTTTTAAGGAGTTACATGGGTTTCCTCGGGTAAAAGACAGCCCTTTTTCAACAATTTTTTTCTCATATAAAAAATTGATTATTTTATTGGAGTTTTTTATTGTTACAAACATACACTATTAACAAAGAAGTTTTGAAATTTTTGGAGGGTGACCCCTCGGAAAAATGATGCGCCCGCATTGGCAGATAACTCCTTACAGGATCATCTAAAGTGAAAAACATACGTGTTTTAGTTAAAACATTAACTTAGAACTTGGACGAAGGAAAAAAACTGGAAACTGGATTTTGGCAGACATTTTTACAAAAAAAGATAAATTCAGTGAAAATTTCACATTTTGTTTTTTCGATTAGTTAAAATCGAAAAAAAAAATCCTTCATCCAAGTCTTTAAGACTTGTTTCCCAAAGACCTGTAAAATTTCATCAAGATCGGTTGAGTAGTTCTCAAAAAATCAAGCCAACCGACTTTAAAAACACAGTTTCGAGTAAAACGTGTTTAAAGACGGCGCACTTAGCTTAAGCTCAAGCGCACAAGTTCTCAAGGTTGTATCTCCGAAAATTGTACTCGGATCAACATGAAAACTTGGGACAATATTCTAGAGCTGTTGTAGAATTTAATAAAAACTAAAAAGATTCAATTTGTTTATACATCTAAACCCATGTAATCCCTTAATGTTATAATTTATCGAAATATGAAAGAAATAAAAAATAAATTTTTCGAGATTTTACACTAGGTTTGTACGTTTAGTTTTCCACGAAATTTGTGTTACCCAGAAGAAAAAGTAGAAGACTTGTATGAGTCGATTTAGCCATGTTCGTCGCTCTTTCCTTCCGTATATATGCGAACTTGTCCTTTAGTCTACCCTTGTATTGAAAACTTTTCTATTTGTAAGATATCTATCTTCTCGAAATTCGGCTTAGCTTATTATTCAAGGCCATGCCACAACCTCTGAACAAATTGTACAGATGTGATCACTATAGCATATAGCCGTCATCCAAACTGACCACGTAAAAAGTTGAAGATTATGTTGTAACCTTTTATGCTATAAGAAATACATCCGTGTAGGGTATTATTGCTTCGCTGCAGTTGAAGTTTCCGTTTTTTTTTCTTATTTTATCTAATCTAACCTATTTGTGGACTTATTTATCTGCGAATTGAAGTATTGATATGGTCTTGTTGCTGTCTAGCCTAACTATCGAAGATACTACAGAAGCAGCTTATTTAAGAGCAGATTTTTAAGGTTTCTGTAAATCGTTAAACATTTACAAAATGCTATGGAATTTCTGTTATGTTTGCCTAGGTAGGAGACGTCACATTTGAAGAGTTGCAATTATGGTGCACCATATATGTATGTAGATATGTACATTTGTACATTTGGTGCATAGTGTCGTTTGAACTATATATTTTATTCATCTTTTCACATAATTAAAATTTTTTTTGATATATTCATGTATACTAATCAACTGCTTAGCAAATATTTTTCCCACAAACTTGTCATAGAAAATTTGCATTTAAAAAATCTGCAACAGCTTGCAACGCTTATTGCCCAACAATTTACAATGTAAATCTACATTTTTAACTGCCACTTAAGGTCATTAGATTATTTAGATTTGTTTTAAAAAAAGTTGCACTGGCTCATCAACCGAAATAAACGCAATTAAAAAGGGGAAACTTTAATTGGGCAGCGCAATTGAATGTTGTTTTTGTTGTTGTGTTGATTTGAAATAGTGAAATGCATGAGTATGATTATTTTTTTATTTATATTTTTTCATATTTTTCCTTAAATTAAATTTTTTCCAATTAATTTTTGATTGATTTTTATTTATTTAAGTGTTATATCCACTTTAAAGGCTGAAAACGCGATTTTCTTCGCGAATTTTTTTTAAAGCATTTTATTTTATGCATAAAATAAAAAAATGTACATTTACATAATTTAATGTACTATAATAATCGGCGATTTATTTTCACAAATTTTTATTTGCCTTGAGCGCGTTGGCGATCTCCAGAATAATTTTCAAAAAGGTATCTGGCGCTGAGGGAGATTTCTTGGCTTAAAATTGTTTTAAATCAAAAAACCAAAAACATATTATTATTACTATAAAAGAATACAGGTAATGATCAAAGGACTAGTTAAAATTTTTATTTTGACAAAATGGCGGCTTGCCAAAAAAATTTACACTTCATAGTGGCTTAAAACACTGAATTCATCATCGAAAATCATCGAAAACTTTCATCATTCGATCATTACCTGGAAATATATCTGAGAAGGTTGTGAGAAAATTTCAAATTGTCGGTTCAGGCATTTGGGATATACAATTTCTTAAGTTTGGGAGAGGATTCGAATGCTCGGAGACGTCCTTAACCCTGGACGGACATCGTTATTTTGCAAAACACGATGATTGTTAGACGAATCGACTAACGAAGCACGTCCAGGGTTAAAAGTACAACTCATGCTTCGAAACTAACTGCCTACGATTCGACTTCAAATTCTCAAATATAACTATTTACGTTATATACTGAGAGACATACGCAAAATTAAAAATCGAATTGTTAAACTGGCAAGTGGATATAACCCATTAAATACATTTAAAATTCTAACTCTAACATTAAAATTCTTTCTTAAAAACGTTTTTCAAATATCTTTATAAAAAATGAATTTTATTCTTATGTAAATGCACTATCACAGAAATTTTCGCTTATGATTTCCACTCCTCATTTCAAATTTTGCCGGAAGCTCGCCGATCACACACACACACTAAGCAGCCTTATTATACCTCGCATATTAAGTCTGAAAGCTCATACAGCGCCATCTAGCTGTGATTAGCGCGCAGCTAGTGTTGGAAAGCTTTTATTAGTGTTGCCTGCTAGGGAATATTTTACAAAAAAGTCATTTCGAATTTTTAAATTTAAAATTTTTACCAAAAAAATTAAAAAAATTAAAATTTCAAAAGTAAAATCATTTGATTAATGCTAGATTTTATGCAGCGAAAGAAATAGCAAACTTAAAATAAATAAAATGTTGAACTTAACAAATTTTACAAAAAATTAAATTTTGAAAGAAAATCGAAAATAATGAAATTGATTAAAAATATATGTATGTGTAATAGAAAAATGTGAATTTGTGAATGCGGAAAAAACTACTCAAATGTGATGCTCGTGAATTGAAGTGCTGTGATCAAGGACTGTTCAAAAAATAAAAAAAAACAAAAATATAAATAAAAATAAAATAATATATAAATAATAATAATATTGTAATAAAATTATAATAATAATAATTACAAAAAAACAAAACGTAATATCATTTTTAAAAAAATTATATGCAAATTAGTAATAAAAATAATCACTTTTGGAATGGCTGAATATTTCGCTTAAGAAATAGTTTACAAAGTAAATAAATTATTAATGAAGTATATTATTTCAAAATTATAAAGTATACATTATTTTAAAAATCAATAAATTTGTTAATAAAATCAAAATAACAATAAAAACTGTGGCAAATAACAATTGTATGGCAAAAATTTTATAGCAAAAATTTTATAGAAACAAATTTTATAGCAAAAATTTTATAGCTCAAATTTTATAACAAAATTTTTAAAAATAACCGGTAGCAAGCAAAATTGTGATAACTTTCTAATCCTACGACGCCTACAGCCGTAATTTAAATGCCCAAATTGCCAATTAAAAAATATTAAAAATTAATTTACAATTAAAACATGTCTGCTGTGAAACGCTGGATCTCGCGCTATGCCAACTCGTCGTCGTCGTCATCATCATCGTCTTCACACACTCCGGCACAATCGAAAACGTCGCGTGGACGCAGTCAATCGCTCGATGTGCAAGCGCTGGAGCGTAGTGGTGTACGAATGCTGTTGCAAAATGTAAACGAAAAATACAAAAATAGAATTCTTACTTATTTGATATTATTACAGGCAGGTGATTTTAACGAAAAAGTCGCGCAAATGTTCATTAAGGGGTTGCATAGGTTTCCTCGTGTTAAAAACAAAAATTTTTCAACAATTTTTTTCTCGTATAAAAAATGAAATATTTTATTAGAATTTTTTTTGTTACAAACATACATTATTAACAAAAAAATTCTGAAATTTTTGGAAAGAAATATTTTAACCTCGGCCATTTCCGGTGTCCCCTCGGAAAAAAGATGCGCCCGCGTTGGCAGGATAACGCCTTACAGGATTATCTAAAGTGACAAAAGTTAAAAACTTAATTTAGAACTAGGACGAAGGAAAACAAAAACTGAAAATTGAATTTTTGGCAGACATTTTGAAATTTGAAAATTTCAGCAAAAATGTCGCGACATTTTTTTTCAAATAGTTGTAAAAAAAACTTCGTCCATGTCTTTAAAAATTGTATCTCGAAGACCTGTGTAAATTCATGAAATTTCGGTTGAGTAGTTTTCAAGAAATCTAAAGCCAACTGAGTTCAAAAACACGTTTAAAGACGGCGCACTTAGCCTAGCTAGCTCCGAGCGCACAAGTTCTCAAGGCTGTATCTCCGAAACTATTACTCGGATCAAGTTGAAAATTTATGACAATATTCTAAAGGTGTTGTAGAATTTAATAAGTCGATTTTTTGAAACCCGTTTACCCATGTAACCCCTTGAATGACTATATGGTATCTGTCGATACCTCGAGCGCGCAACTTTTCACGGTTGTATCTTCAAAACTATTATTCGGATCAACTTGAGCATTTAGAACAATATTCTAGATTAGTTATAGAATTAAATAAGATACAAACATCGTTTTTTGAAGTTGTGAAACCCATGTAACCCCTTGATTTGGGCGTTAAAATAGATATTTTTGAAATAAGCGGTTTTTAAGGCGAAGTTTTTTTAGGGATTATAAAAATTTGTTCTCACTTTTTGAGATATACGTAGCTGTATTTTGATATTCTATTGATCATTTGTCAAAATCGGCCAGATCGAACAACTATATCACATTTCTATGTATCTCCCATACAACCGTTTGTTCAGATCTTTTGAATTTCGTCTTAAATATCGTTAAATCGAAACCGATTTTAGAGCCTTACTCCCATAGGGACAGAGTGATCATTTTCCGCATACGCGATTTTAAAGAAAAAAAATCGATACGTTCTACAGTACATACACACCTTGGAAGTAGAATATTTTTTTTTATGCTATTTATATAACAAACTATTGTAAAAATTTAATTAAGTTTGCTTTTTTCCATAATATTCATCCATATTCCAATATTCATATGCTTTCCTATTTCTTTATATTTACAGCGAGCAGCAGCGCATCAACAACAGTTAGCCGTGCAAAGTGAGTACAATGCCGTTACGGTAATGTTTAATATACATACATATATTTTTTTATTGAAAAAATTACAACAAGTAACAAAAACATGCGTGGCACTAAATTATTTAATTTATAAAGATTTTTTCGATTCTAAACTTTTTCAGCTATATTTTCAAGATTGCCAACTCTACTTTACTCATTAGTAATTAAAATTCTATTTTTGTACTTTTGGTTTTGCTAAAAATGGCGACACGTTTAGTCATGAAGTTGTACTTTAGTACGCGGCTGGTACACGTGTAAAATAAGGTATTGACGCGAAATTTTTTAATGCAAATTTTAATTAAAAGGTTCAATGTGCATAACCTATAAATCTACATATTATATGCGTATGTGTGTGTATGTATGACGCAAAATTACCAAAGCTTATTTGTGTAAAGAACAAATTTCAGCGAATAAGTAAATGTAAGACATGCCACAAAGCGAATACAACAACAACTCGTTTAACCTTGACTTTGAAAAACTTCCCATAAAGTAAATGCAGGAGCACAAAAATAAACAAACGAGACAAACAAAAAACTACAAAAACAATAAGAGGCGTAAAGAAACTCGTTTTGAGCAACGGCGACGAAATTACAGCACAACAAAAATTACATAAATGCATAAGTATGTACTTTGAAATTACAAAAACACAAATGCGAAAGAATAAATAAACACCGAAATGCAGCTGGAGAATGAACAGTAGTTCAACAGGAGAGCGAGCAGTATGAGAGTGCATATAGTTGAATCAACATATAAGTGTATGTGTGTGGGTATGTAATTTTGTGTATAAACAAACAGCGATCCTGCTGTCAAGAAACGAGGGCAATAAGGCAGACAGCCGATCGTGAGGCATTTTTATGGGACAAGTGTGCAAAAAGTATCCATATGCACACATATGTATGTATGTATGTGTGCCACTGAATGTCATGGCATCAAGAAGACCTTGAAATGCAAAAGTTTTGAGAAGTTTTCTGGTAATCGGAATTTTTACATACATACAAAATGTCCCTAATCAGTTACTAAAACACATCTCCGTGCAAGACCAAACCTTTGAGAGTGACAACTGCTATAACAGGATAATTATTTGGTTTGAAATTTTTCATTTTTATATCAGATTAAAGAAAAGTTAAAAAAAAAATTAATAAATTAAGAGATAAAAATTAATTAATAAAAAAATAAAAATGAAAAATTTCAATCCAAATAATTAAGAATTAGAAAAAAAATAATTTTTTTAATGAAAAATAAAAATCTAATTTTTAATTCCAACTTAGGGAAAATGCAAAAATTTTTGAATTAGGAAATTCGCAAGCCTGCTTGCAAGCCCAAAAAAAAGCGTTTTTGAGAATTTTTTAAGAGGTTTTTTATTCAATTTTATTTAATAAATTAGTAACAATAATGCAGACTTACAAAATTTAATGAACTTTACTTGGCTTTTCCAAAAAAATTTTATTACAATTTTTTATTGTTACAAACACTTTTAACAAAAAATTCTAAAATTTTTGACAAAAATATTTTAAACTTGCGACAGCATTTCCGGTGACCCCTTGGAAAAAAGGTGCTGGTGGGATAACTCTTTACAGGATCATCTAAAGTGAAAAATACGTGTCATAGGCAAAACCTTAAGTTAGAACTTGGGCGAAGGAAAAAAACTGAAAATTGGATTTTTGTCAGATATATTTCTAATCCAAAAAAATCCTTCGTCCGAGTCTTTAAGAATTGTATCTCAAAGACCTGTGTAAATTTTTTTGAGATCGGTTGAGTAGTTCTCGAGAAATCTTGCCAACCGACTTCAAAACCACTGTTACGAAAAAAACGCGTTTAAAGACGGCGCACTTAGCCTAGCTAGCCTCGAGCGCACTAAATTCTCAAGACTGTATCTCCAAAACTATTACTCGGATCAACTTTAAAATTTAGGACAATATTCTAGAGGTGTTGTAGAAATTATTAAAACAATAAAAAAAAATATTTTTTGGAAACGTAATTATTATCCAGAACAATTTTCTTCTCGTTTGTTCTCATAATACGCTTTCTTTTCTAGAGAACATTATTATCTCGAGGTGCTCTCCATGTTTGCTCCCGAATCGCAAAAATTGAGAGTGCTCATACGACAATTTTACAGTTATCTTAACGAAGTAGCTGGTAAAATTGAGGATGAAATTAGAATTCAATATCATTGTGCTATAAGGGAATCATCCCGTGTGACGGCCTGTTTTTTTAAGCTCTTTTTTGGAACTTTTTATAGTGAAATGAAAAAAACAGATCTTCCAAAATTGTACTATATATTTATTAATGGGATATCCTTGTTTAGGATTTTGGAAAAAATCGATTTTTTTTGCATATCTTGAAAGTTTAGACTTTCAAAAATATGACCTTGGAAGGATTTTACAAAATTCGACTTCTTTTCGGAGATACAACCGATTTTGTGACGTGTTCACTAGAATTGTCTCCTAAACTTTAAACGCGTTTTTCTCAAAACTGACTTTTTCGGAAAGATACCCACTCAGGTTCTACTGGACCGATTTACTTGAAATTTTTATAGAGTCTTCTTTATAGTCTTGTCTATGGTTGGAACTAGCCCCATTCCCAAATTTTTATTTTTATTATTTTTAAAAAATTCGAAATAGTCAGAAAAAATGATCCAAAAAACCTTTTTGTTCAGGCAGTCGCCATTTTGTGAAAAAAATGTTTTCCGACTTTTCCGTAGTTCCGGCCATTGCGACATTATTCTAGATTAATAATCTTTTTTTTTTGGTTTCAGATAACTAGGAGGGTTGAAATCATGGGTATGGTCACGTGGAAATTTTTAGAGACCCCCCCACTTCGTCAGCCCATAATTTTTGAAAATAGTAAATTGCCTTTTTTACGACACTTTAAAAATTACCTGAAATTCATGCTTCTAGACCAGAATACCCCCTTAAGCCCTTAACTGTAACCATAGTTTGAGCGATAGCCATATGTGGGATTAATCTACTCCCCGTTTTTGAGAAATGGTGGACACCTGTTTAAAAGATGTAGTTTCGAAAAAACACGTTTGAAAATTTGTGTCTGCAGGCCAATGAATGCTCTAGATTGGATTTATAAAAAAAAATCGATTTTTGGAAACCGTCACACGTGATGATGACCCCCTTAAAGCAATAGGACTACGCCTTTGTTGCGCAATGAGTACATACCTCCACTGAAACTAAGAAAGTTTCGTTTTTTCAAAATAACATACAACAAAACAAATACTTATATTTAATGTAATCAAGTTAATAATTTTTTTAATAATTTTTTTTATTTATAATTTTTTTAAATATCTTGTTTTTATAATTTTTTTCATTTTTATTTTATTTTTTTTTTTGCATCACTACTTCCAACCCAAACGAAATCGAAATATTGTTCGCGTAAAATACATTTAATATATGTATGTACATATGTATTACAACCGGCTGGTTTTATTAGCATGTAAGAACATAAAATACATATGTACATACATATGTATGTATGTACGGATATGCGTACAACGTCCAGCCCCCGTGTATATGAAGCGTTTGTTTTCGGTTTGGCTGTACTCTGGGTATACAGAGTGGCATTTTTGCTTTTTTTTGGCTTGACCTTGAAAGCTGTTGCATTTATGCGCAGTAATTTAACCTCCTCTCAAACAGTATGTATTTATGTACATATGTATGTAAGTATAAATTATATTTCTTTTTTGTACACTTCCATTCTGGTGAATTTAAGGGAAGCGTTTGAAGCACGCAGCGTTGCATTTCGATTTCAACATATTGTTCAGTTTTATATACTTCACGATGCATATACATACATACATACATAAGTAATACTGGTATTTTCAAACTGCACATCGTTACTTATACATACCGGCTTTAGTGACACTCCCCCTTAGCAAATTTACTAATACCACCCAGTAAGCATTTACGTTTGCCTTGATGTTGAGTATTGCTTGACACAACTTTTATTTAAATGCTCTCTTCTTTAAACTGCATTTCTGGAATGCTTAAAGAAAGTAGTAGAGATAGTACTAAAGATATTCATAGTAATTTTGAGAGAAAGAATGTCATAAAGACTCGTGAACTTAAGAGGTTACATGGGTTTATTCGGGTAAAAACGGATTTTTATCAAAAAAATTATTTGTCATATAAAAAAAGAATTATTATTAGAATTTTTTATTTTTTTTACAAGAATACACTATTAACAAAGAAATTCTGGATTTTTTGGAAACCTATATTTTTAACTCGCCCATTGTGACGCCATTTCCAGTGACCTCTCGGAAAAAAGATGTGCCCGTGTTGCCAGAATAACACCTTACAAGATCATCTAAAGTGAAAAAATACGTGTTTCAGTTAAAATATTAACTTAGACTTGCACGTCGGATAAAAAAAATTAGATTTTTGGCAAAAAAATTAAAATTTCAGTGAGAATTTCGCGACACCTTTTTTTTCAAATAGTTATAACCGAAGGAAAAATCCTTCATCCAAGTCTTTAAGAATTGTACCTCAAAGACCTGTGTAAAATTTTATTAAGACTGGTTGAATAGTTTTCTTGCCAACAGACTTCAAAAACACAGTTACGAGAAAAACGCGTTTAAAGACGGCGCACTTAGCCTAGCTAGCCTCGAGCGCACTAAATTCTCAAGACTGTATCTCCGAAACTGTTACTCGGTTCAACTTTAAAATTTAGGACAATATTTTAGAGGTGTTGTAGCGTTTATTAAGTAAAAAAATTGGATTTTTTGAAACCCGTAAACCCATGGAACCACTTCAACACTCCTCATTAATTATTAACACTTGTGACTTTTTTCGCTACAATGTACTTACTTGTATATATTTATTAATATTAATTTTGATCCCTTAGTTTACATATATGGCATCCATACGCTATAGTGCTCCGATCGGCACAATATGAGATTGTAGAACTCTACTGGACAATAATCCGTGTCATATTTCTGAATTATATCACCTCAAATAAAAAAGTTTGCTTGATTTTGGTCATTCAGTTTGTATGGCAGTTAAATGCTATAGTGCTCCCATGTCGGCAGTTTCGACAAATGAGCAGCTTCTTGGAGAGCGCGACTAGTTCGACTAGTACCCCTAGTACTTAATAGGGTGTATTTAGAACGTTTGCTTCTGGATGCTATACTCTTGGTGTCAAATTTTGTACATATACATACATACATATACAGTTCAGGGTATAATTGAAGATGCAGACTATAAGAAAGAACTGGATGTGTAATTTTATACAATTTTTAGTATTGCTTTCTTGCTTTGCGTCCGGTGTTTGGCTTCATTCAATGCTGATTTTGATTTGAGTAGTTAGTTGTGTTGTTCTCAGTTTCATTTTCTCAGTTGCTCACTAATAATGTACATTTGTACATATATAGGTATAATATCAGAATTTTGAAAAATTATTCTTTTGACATTCCCATGGAAAGAGTAAGAAAAAAAAACAACAACACCGCTTACTTTGGAGCGCACCATCAACTTGTCGAATGACAGTCGCTCAGTTGCATTTTCATAGTATTGTTGTTGTATTCTTTCCTGTTATTATTTTTATGGCGCAACGGAATAGCGTTCAATCCCACATGCCTGGAACGCTAGCTTACAAATATACATATGGATGTATATAGTTATTATGTACATACATATGTATGTTTAATTGTATATGCACATGTGCACTCGCTTATGTGCTTCAGACGACCGGCTTGGCTTAGCACAGGAAACCCCTTTTTAGCTCACTGCAAGTGATTTGCTTTTGTTGTTGACTTTTTGTATTGTTCATTGACTAAATCCCCCTCGTGATATTCAGCGCGTCTCAATCATACGAGTATGTGTGTATGTCAATCGCCCACAGGCAAATATTATCACAAAAAATATGGAATACAGTAAATACATGCACGCATATGTATTCCTGCTTGCGTGAGTGTATGTGTGTGTGTGTGTGGGTGTGTACAAACATGAAATATGACAATAAAGCATAACGAAAAGGCGTATGAAAACAAAAACTTGAAAACATGTACTCACACTCTCCTGAATTCAACCTTGTCGCTCTTGGCAGCTCCGGCAATCCTTCTACTCATGCCCACGCCTCCGTTTAGCGATGTGCGTTTGTATGATTGTAGGTTTAACATTTTTATTTACTTATAAGCTCACAAGGTATATTATTGCTCTGCCGTATGTAACAATTTTTTGTCTATGTATATTATTATTGCTTTCGTTTTAATTTTTATTTTTATTTTCCTTATTTTTGTTCTTGTTTCATTCTTCAGCTTTATTTTTATACCATTGTTTTTTTCGTTCTCGTAATCTTATTTATGTTGAGCTTTGTGTGTGTTTGCCTGGAGCGGCCATGACGCAATTCTCCAGCAGTTTGGTCTCTGCAATCAGAAAGAGCACATTCTTGCAAACTTTATACAGCTGGAGTACTTTATGTGGAGGCTTGTTGATTTTTGTTTTCGTCGTTTTGTATTGTTTGTTTTTTTGTTGCTTTTGCTTAGTTTTCATGTGCGAAGCAGCCCTATTTGCGGGTATTCGTACAAACATATGTACATAAATAATTAAATATGTACATATTAATATACAAATATATATGTTTTTGTTTGTGCATACCTCTGAATTCATTACATAAACTTGTTATTGCTGTGCGAATCTGATATGAAGTTATATTAAAGGGGCTAGTGTTGTTCCGCATAACAATATTCAGAGCTTAAATAAGGGCTAGAACATGTACATACATACTTATGTGTGCGCATTAGTACTGTACACTTGTATATTTGTATGTTTGAGTGCTTAATAGACTGGGTACATATAAGCATGTTATGTATTCTCTTTAAATAGCGTTGAACTTGAACCCATTTCTGCACCTTACATAATCTTCCGTCATCAAAACATGCTATTATGATCCGTTATGCTGCAGAGTTACTAGAGATAACATCACGACACTTATACATACATACGTATACAAGTATGTATATACAGACAAGCAAAAAGGTAAAAATATAAGGTGAAGCATTTGTGTACCCTGAAGAGCAAAGAAAATGCAATTGCTAAACGTCAAAATCTTTATAAGTCAGTCAACTGTCAAAGCTCAGTCAACTGTCAAATTTCAGAATGTTGCGAATAGTATTCCCTGTTGACAGTATGACTAGTCGGAACGAATTCAGAGTGCATCACACCTCGATAATCGAAGAAAACATAATTTTTGATGAGCTTTGACGTGTTTTTTTCGACTTCGACTCATCTTTGCCAAGATATTCGGCCGATTGATCGTTTATTTTGGGGTCGTAAGCATAGATCTAAAACTCATCGCCAGTATTAAAGCGTTTCATGACATCCTGGTAGTCGGAAAGCATTGTGTTATAGACGTTAAGTTTTTTGAAAAAATTTAGTGATTGTGGAACCAATCGTGCTTTCAGTTTTCGAAGACCCAAATGGTATTTTAAAATAGTTTTCACTGATGCTTCCGATATTCCAACGATGCCAGTAAGATCCCTGACCGTTAATCGTTAATTCTCAGGCACCAATTGTTTTACTTTATTGACGTGTTGCTCAACAGTTTGATGGCCGTCCTGGATGTGGTTCATTGTCAACACGTTCTCGAACCTCTTTGTATATTTTGTACCAATCAAAAATACTTTCTCGCGTCAATCAATTATCACCAAAAGCCTTTTTCAATATTCTGAACGTTTCGGCCCCAGATTTTTTGATTCCGCACTCAAAATTTAATGGAACTACTTTGTTGAATAATATCATTCATCGTAAAAATCCCCGAATGTCGGAAAGACAAGTGTATACTAAACAATAATTAATTAATTATAATATAATTATTATTTTAATGTGACATTTGGCACAGATGTCACTGACAGTCATACCAGCCTAGATAAAAAATATTTCGACCAATGGGTTTTCGCACGAAATTTAAATTAAAAAGTCTTACTATTTTTTGCCTACAGTATTAGTTCGCATAATACTGCTTGCTTCAACCCTTGAGTTTCTTGAGATATCGAATTAAAATTGTGCACCCGTCTCTTTCTCACCAAGAAACTGCTCCATCAAAATTAAGTTCTTGCAAAGAAAACTTTTTTATTTGACGAGATACCTTCAGGAAATTCGGAATATGATTCAATATTGTAGAGTGAGTATCCGGATATTTCATTCGAGAGCTATAATCACTTTACATATTAACTCTTAATCAATTATTTCTGCCTAATTGATTTATTATAGTGGTCTGTTCGTTTCGCCACTTAACTTAATCTTTTTCAAAATTTTTTATAAAAAAACAAATTTAGTACAAGAAATTAATTTACTGTACCTTATAGAATATTTCTTTTCTACAAAGGGTGTATTCATTAGAAATTTTTACATTTTGAGGCGTTACATGGGTTTACGAGTTTCAAAAAATCGAGTTTTAAATTCAAAAAATCAACTTATGAAATTCTACAACACCTTTAGAATATTGTCCTAAATTTTCAAGTTGAACCGTGTAACAGTTTCGGAGATACAGCCTTGAGAACTTGTGCGCTCGAGGTTAGCTAGGCTGATTGCGCCGTCTTTAAACGCGTTTTTCTCGAAACTGTGTTTTTGAAGTCGGATTTCAAGATTTCTCGAAAACTACTTAACCGATCTTCATGAAATTTTACCCAGGTCTTTGTGATACAATTCTTAAAGACCTGGATGAAGAATTTTTTTCGCGAAAATTTCACTGAAATTTTTATTTTATTTGGAAAAATATCTGGCAAAAATCCAATTTTTTGGTTTTTCCATCGTCCAAGTTCTACGTTAAAGTTTTAACTAAAACACGTATTTTGGCATTTTAAATGATTCTATAAGGAGTTATTCTGCCAACGCGGGCGCACCTTCTTTCCGAGGGGTCACCGGAAATGGCGTCGCAATGGCCGAGTTTAAAATAGTTTTTTCCAAAAATTTCAGAATTTCTTTGTTAAAAATTTATGTTTTTAACAATAAAAAATTCGAATAAAATATTTAATTTTTACATGAGAAAATTTTTTTTGAAAAAAACGCTGTTTTTTAACCGAGGAAACCCATGCAACCTCTTAAGCTTCGTGGGAACATATTGACGAACACTTTTATGCCATAGTGTATGTTCTTACCTTACAATTGATTGTATGCTTATTTTGACTTTGTTGGTTCTTTATTTACTATTTCATAACAATAATTACATATGTACATATGTATGTACATATATTTAGTATTATTGTTATTTGTCATACGATATGCCCACTTACAATGCGTGCTGTACAGATATAAAAGGTAATGAATGCTCTAAGTAAAATGTAGAACGTGAAGCCAGCATTGAATAAGCGCCCACGCAATGGCAAGCAGGTCACTTAGCATGAATAAGTACAAAAGCGACGAATATTGTAGTGAGCAATTAGAATATTCAAAACAGCCTCAAATAGAGGAAGATGTAAAACGTAGGGAACAGGAAGACATGCTTATCTACATACATATAAACAAACAAAACAACAAAAACGAATAATTGCAAGAGAAAAATTATATAAAAAAATTAACAAAATGTTTTAGTTCCATTTTATCGTCAGTAAACCACGTTATAAATTACGCAGGAATCACGAGATTTGCGTCCATTTTATTTGACAGCGAAACTCCTAACCTACACCACCACCAAAAGT
The DNA here is from genome assembly GCF_016617805.1 of Bactrocera tryoni. Classification (NCBI taxonomy): domain Eukaryota; kingdom Metazoa; phylum Arthropoda; class Insecta; order Diptera; family Tephritidae; genus Bactrocera; species Bactrocera tryoni. Next base: position 13,957,002 of record NC_052499.1, read on the forward strand.
GTAACACGAACGTTTACGAATTCATATCCCTTGACTACCGCATATTTCACCTTTGAATGAAATCATGTGCCGAAATCACGAGCTCAACCAAAACACGATTTACAAAGCGAAATGTGCGTAAGGGTACCAGACGTACTACTACAATATACAGACGAATCAGGCGCCTAATGCCACCTCCCCATATTACAAGAATTTCACCTACTTACGCTCTACGCTCTTGCTACATATTTTCTTTTAAGATGCTTAGTAACAATGTAATGCAGTGGGTCTGATAAGAATCATGCTGGCATTCCAAGTCAGCGCTAGGACGCCCAGTATCGGGAGTAATTTGGGCGATCAACCGACTAACCGACAAACACCCAGAAAGTGAGTCGTCGTCTTGGCCTACGTGAGAAAAGTCATGTCGCGCAATAAGACCAATGTTAGCGCCACCTACCCACAACTGCCTGCCTGTAAAGGGTGTGTGAGAATTACATAGTATCAGTGCTGTTACAAGCATAGCGGAAAAACAGAGCGAATGCTTCAGCGACTCAACGACCTAGCTATGTACATATGTATGTATGTACCCACCTAGCAGCATAACGATGGAAAACACGTGTTTTGTTTTGTTTTTCACTTTCGATGTTTGTTGTTTTCGTCTACGACCGCCAATACCACCAACTGGCTTGCTTTTTTTGTTAGGGGGAAAATGGAATGATTTTTGAAAACAACGCTAAAGCAGGAATGAGATAGCTACATATGTACATACATATATGCATGTATGTAATCTGTTAAATGTGAGCAGTAAAGTGCTTGTGGACGCACAAAATCGCCCTGTAGCAGAAGTGCGCAGGCCTCGATGTTAAATAAGCGGTAGCATTGTATTTTTGGGTCTCAAAAATGTGTACTCTTAATGTACTGTTATTTCATAATGCTCTGCTCTCCGATTGTTTGTAGTTTCTGAACTATATGGACCATCTCTTGTTAATAATATTTAATTTTTTTCTGCTCTTTTTTTCACTCTGCAATTCTCATTCAATTAAAATGAAAAAAAGAACGATTATGTAATAGGAGGCTGCACCGCTAAATTTTTTTTATATTTACATATGTATGTATGTTTGCCAACTATGTATTTCTTATGAGACATGGTTTTGAAACCAAAACAAATTAAAATTTTAAAAATTAATTTCCAACTAGGATATAGAATCCAGAAGCAAGTGTTTTGTTTTTTTTTTTTACTTTTTCTATTCATAGTCTGCTGTCGGATTTATTCTATAATTTTAATGTAAACGTTTTTATTTTATATTTTTATACCTGTTTTCCGTTTCTCTGAATAAGTATCGATCTCAGATACTGTGTAAGTTTAATGGTGGTCGGGCGTCTACTGTGCTCTCACGCTCTCATTTCTTAACTCCAAACGAGTACTTGAGTTAGTTAGTTCAGGTGAACGATGGAGTTAATCCGAAAAGGCAATTTCGGGCGTTCAAATTCCGATGTTTTACGATGCGAACAACTATTAAAATTTAAGGGGTTTATTAATATACTATGTATTGGAATGTGTCTTAGTTAGGCCACTAAAAATTTTAGCTGATAATATTAATATTAGGCATTGTACATTTAAATACATAAATAGCAGGAGCGAAAGCATTTATTCCCTGAGCAGGGTATATTAAGTTTGCCACGAAGTTTGTAACAAGGAAATGTCGAAGACCCTATAAAGTCTATATACATATGTACATACATATATATAAGTGAACAGCCGACTCGATTTGGCCATATCGTCCTGTCTGTCAGTATATACATATGTATGTATGTATGTACATATGTACATATGTACTTGATGTAGTCCTTAAGTTTTTGAAATACCGATATCCTTTAATCTTCAAAATGCTGCTCATTGGTATTGGCCGGTCCTTTATACAGTTTTATGCTACAAGAAATTCACCTGTGACGGATATTACAGTTTCGGTGAAGCCGAAGTTAACGTTTTCTTGTTTCTTCTCAGTTTTCTAGCTTGAGATTTGACTTGTAAGGTAAAAATAAACGGAATCAGATTGACTTTAATAAAATATAATAACATGTATTTACATAAGCACTCATCTAGGTACATATGTATATGTATACAAAATAGTCTAGTGTGTACATACTTACCTAAATAAGTTTAATAATAAGTTTATAAGCACAGCAATTTCTAAAATCTACAGCTTAATCTATATGGCAAGCACTTGATATGAGCACTCTTACATGCTTTAGATAGCAAACAATATCAACAACAACAATTATCAAATGTGCGAATTATTCCCTGCAAGATTATTTACAAGCGCAAACATTGAATCAATGCACAACAACAATACTAAGAGCAGGCGCAACTATTTAATCAAGTAAACTAGAGAATATGCCATATTTACATACATACTTATGTACATATGGCTAGCAACGTGATCACTGGGTTAAAAAAGAGCAGCAAATATCCATATATGACTGTATATTTATTCATGCCGATGAATGTAAATTCATTCTTACATACTTACATACTTATGTACATATGTACATATACATACATATATTTGTCTTATATACCTTGCCTAAGTGACATTTTGAGCCATATCAGATTAAATTTTTGATATAAAAAAATTGCCAAAGTGTAAATATAGAAATTTAAGTTTTATATGCGTCTTAAAATTACAACTAGATATGTACATATGTATGTATATACATACATATGTATGTATGTATGTATATCTAGTACTTTATTTTAAATTTAAAGCTGATAACGACGGTTATCTCATTGCTATTTGGACATCGAAGACTTTGCACTGATTTACAATGTCATCAATCACTTCCAGCACCCAGGGGAGCAATTCACTTTACGTACATATGTATGTATGTACATACATACATACTTACATACCATGTATGTACATAAGTATGTGCTCTTGATAAATAAATTTATCAATTCGCACTCATTTACATATACACATGTATATATTTATTTACATATACATACATATGTATGTACATACAATTCGATGGCATTGTTTTATGTAATCCTCATGCACACAAGTTCTTCGGCACCGGCTTTTGCAACTGCGTCATTTCTTAACACCGTAACATTGAAAAGTTTCGGCAAGAAGTTAAAAAAAAGCAATAAACTACTTACTATATACAAAAGCACATACTGAAATTGTTATTCTCTGATTTTTGCAATTTCTCTTGGCATGAGTGCCGGTTAAAAAGAAGCAAGAAACTACAAACCAATTTGTTTATTTTTTACGTTTCACTAATACTTGAAAAATCAACCAGACAACTTTGTTACTCATACTAATTCACATGCGTTGCTCAATATACTCGTATAACAGTATTTTGCTCCCCTGCTGTGAGCTTCATTGCTCTTCAATGTCTGTGTCTGGCACTTACCCAATCCTAACCCCAACCACACTGAGAGCGAACGTGTTGTTCTTGTCTTCTCTACGCTGTTCTGCGCCTTTCGCCTGTGAAAGATTATAACGCACTGTTAATTAACAGTTTTGTGTTGGTCTGTTAATAACAAGCTAAGCACAGTGGTATTATTCAGTGTCAATAAGTAGTGATCGCATTAGCATAAGGTAAAGTGTTGATTAAGCAAGCAAATTTTTACACCTTGATATGATTTAAGAGAGACCCACTAAATACAATAGATTTGTCATAAAACCCACAGTATTCAAGGGGGTTTAGCATAGCAATTGGTACACATTTTTTGTCTTAAAAAATGTAAAACTGATAAAATTCTGAAATTCGCAAATGATAAGTTGAATTATTTTTTTATGCTCAAGTTTTTGTCTTATATATTATAAAATCGAAGCTAAAGCGGTGGCACCATCAAATATTTTATTCAACTAAAATTATAAATAATGTTTTACATATTCAACTGTACTAAAATTATCAATAATTATAAATTATGTTTATTTTTTTGTGGTAGTTTTTTAATTTTTATCATATTCAAATTTTTTGTTTCAAAATATTTTTAAATTACATTTTAATATTTAATAATATTACCATTTTTCATTAGATTTGTAGTAGTTTTCTAAAAACAACAAAATTGCCAGTAATAATTTTTTTTTATCGATTTTGATTTCACATTTTTTAAAAATTAACAGAAATCTCAATCAACTGTTGAAATACACAAAGCTGCCGTCTGTCACCATAAAATTTCAATTCGCTTTCATACTGTTCAAAACGCATCAATTTTGCTTCTTTGTCACTACTATAAATTACCCAACATTTACACCCAATTGTATCAATTCGTTACCCTGTGCGATACATGTTAATTTGTGCATGCATTTAACAGCTGCTTACAACAGCGCACTGTCCCTTGCAGAACCTCATTGTGCATACGTTAACATAAATACTCTCCATCGTTCATGAACAATTTGTTTGTATTTTTTATCTTTCGCTGTTGGTATGTGTAGCCGCTGCTGCGTACGGTAGTTGAAGAATTTGTAGGTAGTGGCACATTTTATATCAATTCAGTTTACTTTCAACCAGCGAGTTTAATAGTGGTGAAATTATTCAGACGTTCTCCTAGCAATGTTTGTCGAAGGAAATTATTAAATTAAAATACAAAAATCATTATTTTTAATTTGCAAAAATAATCAATTGGAGCAAAATATACGCTTTTAATAATAAACAAACAAAAGTGAAATTCATTTATTAACGCGACAACGGAAAGGCGCTTTTTTTACTCCGATGTGCGTTTAGTGGGTGTGTCTTAAGTCAATTTTCACAGAGTTTTGTGTAAATTCATGAAATCAGCGTATATGAAGTATTGTGTAGAAAAGTGCAATTCTATGAATTTCTAAATTATATCCTTTTATATTAGTTGCATAAAAATAAGTGATTAAAATCACGTGTTAAATTGGAAATATTTCTTTAGGATTTCAAATCAGACAACAAACTGTGTACCAACACACACGAAAAGAGAAAAAGAAAAGTGTAGCTAGACAAACCGGTTGACACTGGAGGCTGAAAGAAAAAAAACAACAACATTTTTATATTGTTTTATTTTTTAACAATAACCTAAAAAGCAGCAAATAAATAAACAAAAAATAGGAAGCAATATAAAAGCGGCCTACAACCGGTTGCACTGTGTGACAGGTTTGAAAGCAATTAACATACGAATACATGTGCGGAATGAAGGAGAGATGTGAAAGATGAAATGTGCGTAAAAATACAATTCAAAAAGGAATCAATGTAATCAGTGAATATAAAGTAAAAACTGAAATTGAAAAATTTTAAAAATTGTTATATATTTGTGTGTAGAAAAATAGCATAGATATATTTTTGAAATAACTTCAATAGTGAAAAACAATTTGCCGGTTACAATAATTATACTATTACGTAAGTGTTTAAAACAAATTTTCTCAATTTTAGCACGTTTGCTCATACAAACACACGTTCCCTCTCTCTCTCTCTCTATCTACAAATTATCTATGTATATAAATATTTTGTTGCCACTTACATTGTATAAAAAATGCGTTGTCAAATTTTATTTAAATATATTGTATGATTTTATATACGTTGAAACTGTTTAGTTACTTTGTCAGCAGAATGTGTGTAAAAAACACAAAATGCCTCTTTTGTGTGTTTGTCAACAGAGAGTTGACAACTTTTGACAGTTGGTCTACACTTTTTTTGGAGTTGTCACTATGTGCAGCAAAAGTCTTTGACACCTGGTTTACTACTTAGCAGTTACAATAGGCGCAAAAACGTTGGTTTCTGCCCTGTCAGTCGTGACGTCATGAGCGCAAAGTAATAAGAAATGATGTTAAATTGAATGAATAGTGCATAAATACATTTACCTAGCCAAAAGTACTTATGTATACATATCCAAAAATAATTAATTGATAAGTATTAGCACGATTCGTCTTTTGTGTTTTTGTATATTTTTTGCTTCTTTCGAAAAAAACCATATTTTCAATTTTCGTATCAAATTTTGTTTATACAATTTAATTAAGTATGCATAGAAAACAACTTTTTTATAGTTTTGTTGTTGAATATTCTGGAAGCTTGATCATTTCTTAACTTTTTATACTCATTTATTTTTAACTTTTATTAACTATTAATTAATATTTTTTATTATTTCTTAATTTTTTTTTTTTTTTTTAATTTTTTATTTCTTTCTTAATATTTTTTATTATCTCTTCATTATTTTTTTTTTTTAATTTCCATTAATAGTTTTTTGCGGTTTTCTTCTGGTAATTAAAAACGTATTAATTTTTATTACTGCAGTAGTCAATAAATATTGGCTTGTAGTGTAGAAGCAAACGGAGCATAATAAAATCGAAAAACAGAAGCGTTAAATAAACCTTTATTATTATTGTTGTTATAAATATAAATATGCATAAAGGTAGCAAATAAATATAAAAATGTGTTTATGTATATATGAGTATAATTTATAGCATTAATTTTATGTTTGTTTTGCATTTTAGTACTCAAATATTTTCTTAAAATATTAAATAAACCTCCAGTACGAAATATCTGGCAAATTCGGGAAGTTTCCATGTAAACTAGAGACTTATTGTACTAAAGTGAATTTTTTCATGTGTAATTATTATAATTATAAATAAATTTTTGGCGTAGTCAGTAAACAAACATTTTTGAATATATTTTTTAGTGATATAAAGTGAGTTAGGAGGTATATTCTGTTAATAATAACATATATGTAAGTAAACATTAGTTAGCGGTTATTTAACATCGCTGAGATCCGAATGCAGCTGCTATTACACGTATAACAGAACAAGGACAAAAATAATAAAGATAGAGATATGAATTTTGACAGTTTCAAATTCTTGATTTACTGAAGTGATTTTGCCAGCAAAAATACAAAGGCGCCTTGACTTTGTTTGACAGTTTTCATTTAACAATTATTTTGAAATAAGTAGCTATCGCAACCTTTAAGCTCTGTTCTTTTTTGGCATAGCGCACATCTCGCATCACAATGTCTGGTTAGCAGTCATCTTTTAGTTAAATTCTCGTTAAAATAAAATGTTCTTTACCGAAAAAAGGTGTCTTAGTTAAGTTAAACAGAACTTAAAGGGCAAATGGCTGCCATACAGATATTAACTTTGGTTGGCATAATACATTTTTTTAAGAAAATCACGAAGTCTAATATTAAAAAAAAATTGATATATAATATGGTTGTGTAGATAAATAAGAGTAAATATGAGAAAACAACTTTTTTTTTGTTTAAAAAAATCCAAAGAATATTAAGATATTGTTTAGCATTTTTTAAGAGAATCACAAAGTTTAATATAAAATAATTTAGTTCTTAGTTATATAATATTGTTATGTAGCAATAAAATCGAGTAAATATGACTAAAACAAAATTTTTGATTAAAATTTCCAAATTTTTTTTTTTCTAGAATCAACTGTTGAAAAATACGCTACGCTAAAATATAATAAATATATCACATTAATTATATTATTTATTTCAAACCTGTATACATAAGTATATCAGCAAAAACAAATAGTTTGTACTTTGTTTTCATTGCTGAGCAAACAGCTGATGAGAGTCAGTGATGATTTGCAGTAACATTATAATATCAACAAGTATGCGCATATATAGCTTGAAGATATTTGTCTATATACAAATATGTACATATGTATATGTGAGTGTTTTTATATTTCTGTACATATTAGCAATTTGTTTTTCCCATAGTTCAATTATCAAGTACATTTAACAGCTTGCGTCAAATAAGGGTGTGTAAAACTAGTGAAAATGTATTAAGTCAGGCACAGTGCTGGTGTGAAGGGGAAGTACAATTCTTAAAAATGTTTGTTTGAGAAGCACTAAATGGGCCGTTAAAATAAATGTAGGTCTTATTTAAATAAAAAAAAATAATAATAACTTTAATTTTTTTTATTTTTTTTTTTTGTGTTTTTTGAACAAAAGCGAATTCAATAGCGTCTGCCACACATTTAATGTGCCAAACAGCCAGGAAGAAATGCTTATTTTCGGATTTTAATTGCATACCTTAATATAGATGCATAAATATAAACAAATTGAAAGCATTTTGAATTTACTATTTCTATAATAGCCTTATGCCAGGCAAGCTGATTTTATAACTCATATGCTTACATACTTATTTCTACTGTATGTGCGAGTGTGCAGCGTGCAAATGGCAAAAACAAAAATTATCGCAAATTAAATAGGCAAACAATTCAATTATATAATAGTAATAGGATTTTTCCGTAATTTTCAATATTCAATATTCATGCTTTTCTTGTTTATTCCACACAAATTTAAATCAAAATATTTCGTTTTCTATTTCTTTGAACTATTTTCATTATTTTTTTTACGCCGATAAAATTTTCAAATTATTTTTATTATAGCAAAAATATAAACTCTAAAACCGCAACGGCGGTGAGCCACTTCCAGCGACCACAGCAAACAAAAATATAAAAATAACAAATATTTCTGGTGGCATATCCACAACTTACGTATATTTTGTGTACTTGTGTTTACATTTCTGTGCTAACAGCAAGTTTTATAGCTGTCACACCAACAGAGCGCAGGTAAAGGCGGTAAGAAAATAATATGAACGCGAGTAGCACAACGAATGAGAAAAAAATAGATAATAAAAAGTTTATGAAAAAAAAAACAAATTCTGGAAAGCGAAATTGCGCAGCAAATTTTTATTCATCCAGAGTTGTGTAGGCCGCACGAGTGGCACGCCAAAAAGTTCGAAAGGCCAAAACAGCACACAAAGCACAACAAAGTATAAAGCAGCAATAGAAGTTAAAGTGTTTATTCATAACAACGTCATAAGACAGTTAAGTAGCAACAGACCAACAACAACACTTGTTTAACAAGTGACTTACTTCTGTAGAGCTTTTTCGTCACTACAAAATTCTTTGCAGTTCAACCACAACAACTTCGCTTCACTCCACTTCACTTTATCTGAAATAGTATATTCATATAAACACTGTATACGGTATATTCTTTTTTGCGACGCTCTTTTTCGACAGCTGTTATATGATATTTCGCGCTAGATGACAAATGCAGTGTTTTCGTTGTGTTTTGGTGTTTACTGTCTTTGAGCTGTCAAGTTATGAAAATATAACGGAGTAATGGAACGTTATTGATAAAGGTTAAGATTGAAACGGCCCAATGCACGCAATGTATTTATTTATACAAATTTATTTGTTATAATATTTGTATTATTGTAATTATATTTGTTGTTGTTTTGAAATTATCAAAAACTTTCTTTTTTCGTTTATTTTTATAAAACAAAATTTCCTACCAGACTATGGGCTTTGCAATTTAAGGTGATTTATTTTATAGAGTTATAAAATTCAAAAAAAAAAAAAACAACAAATTTGCCTTAAGGGCTTACATGGGTTTCCTCGCGTGAAAACAGTCTTTTTCAAAAATTTTTTTCTCATATAAAAATTGAAATATTTTATTAGAATTTTTTATTGTTACAAATATACACTATTAACAAAGAAATTCTGAAATTTTTGGAAAACAATATTTTAAACTCGGCCATTGCGACGCCATTTCCGATGACCCCTTGAAAAAAAGATGAGTCCGCGTTGGCAGGATAACTCCTTACAAGATCATCTAAAGTGAAAAATAGTTGATTTAGTTAAAATCTTAATTTAAAACTTGTACGAAGAAAAAAAACTGAAAATTTGATTTTTGGCTGACATTTTTACAAAAATTTTAAAATTTCAGTCAAATTTTCTCGACATTTTTTTCAAATATTTAGCTGTAATCGAAAAAAATCTATCGTTCAAGTTTTTGGGAATTGTATCTCCAAGATACAAGATCATGACGATCGGTTGAGTAGTTCTCAATAAATCTTGCCAATCGGCTTCAAGTAGCCCAGCCTCGTAGCCTCGAGCGCTGTATCTCCGAAACTATTACTCGAATCAACTTGAAAATTCTAGAGGTGTTGTAGAATTTAATAAGACACTAAAAAATTAGTTTTTTTTTTGAAACCCGTAAACCCATGTAACACCTTAAACGGTTAAATTTTCGAAAAAACGTAGGAGACTATTTTATAGTCAATCAATCTCCTACAAAGTCTTTAAAAAGAGCCATTTTTTTATGCAATAAGAAGCTAGATAAGATTTTTTTATCTAATAAAAAGAAAAAATAGAAAACCGTTAGGCAAAGAACCTTTCTATTAAGATTATGTGCTCATACCTGAAGAGCCTTTCTCAGAGGTGTCTACCAACCAATTTTTCATTTTTTTAAGGAGCATTTTTTTGGCCCACCCATATGTATGTATGTACATACCATATACTATATACATCATTTAAATTACTACATCCTGTAAACTTTTTGCTACCTCTGAAGCTTTTTTTATATCGTTTTAAATTTCATCTTTAAATCGCCTGTTGAACGGGTAGTATGTGTCTTTCGTGCATGACATTGACACCTGCCTGCTTTTTTGAGTAATACGAAACTGTGTTGATATCTATTTCTATCATTCTTGGATGACCTTGAAGTCTTCCTTAGAATTTATCATTGAAATTGGAAGTACTTTCGCTTCAACACATTTATTTTATATGAAACTATGAAATATTCTAGTACCATCTTTCTTTATCATTTGTTTCTTGTCTCCTGTTTTTTTTGAATTCTGCATGCTGTCTAATATTTTATATATGCTAATGTGGTTGCGCGAATTTCAGATAATTTGTGCATACCTTGCAGATTCTTTTAATTAATAAAACTCCAGTTGGCGAATGTGAATAGCTACATATGAATTTCTATTTATAGTTGTATTGTGTTTCAAACGTTTATCTGATGTACATTTATGTATGCATGAAGCTCATACTTCCATACAGCCAAATTGTATTGAATAAGCCAGATATTTTTGAAATAATTTTTTTTTAGTAAATGATAAACTCTCTTAATGGCTGACTAATTTGCTTTTTCTTAGCATTCCTTCATGTATACAAGTACTGTAAATTCTTACACTCTCTTCCTTTAATACGAATAATTGCGCTCAAACAAAAGCTTTTTGCACCACAGCGCTAGCAGCCAAATGAGCGTCTCTTTCAAACGGAAAAATTGCAGACACCAAATTTTTGTATAAGTACATACCTGTACATTTGTAAGTAAGCCATTATGAGAGACGCATGTAGCGTATTGAGTTACTTCACTGTAATGGACTAATTAATTAGCCGTTAAGTGCGTGCAATTTCATGACAGCAGGTGTGCTTCTTCTTATTTATCCTTACATATATTCAGCTCATTCACAGAGCAAATTTTGAATACTCTTGCGCTTGTGGTAATGGTTTGGGTATGTGGGAAGCATATTTAAAATGAAACCAATTAATTTTGGTATCATTACTTTTTCAAAAGTACTTTTCAGCAAACAAACTGCTACAAAACTTCAACTAAAAGTTTTGACAACGAAAATTCAGGCATTGCCACCAAATTATGAATGAAAAGAGATACATATGTTGCTTTACGAGAAGCCTGAAAAGCGGAAAAATTGCGCATGCGAGAAATGTTCTACGGATCATACCGAACAACTTTGCCTAAGAGACTATGGGTATAAGCCGATTTCAGGTCAGCGATTTTTAAGCCGAAGATTTTAGAGATCATAAAAATGTGTTCGTAAGTTTTTGAGATAACCGAATGAAATTTAATACATATATAATAATACATATATGTGCATATATGCATTTTGATAGCCTATTCATCATATGTCGGAATCGGTCAGATCGGACAACTATATCGCATATCTTCTATACAACCGATAATTCAGCTTTCTTAAACATCGCCTTAAAAATCGCTCGTTTTTAAGCCCGTAGTCGTTTAAGCAAAGTTTATCAAAATATTCCGTAGAATATTTTCCGTACAACTGATTTTATAGAAAAAAAATCGACCCGCTCTAGTGTATAAGTAGGTTTATTTCCGTTCAAAATAATATCTGCTATCCTATCATATTTTTTTTTTTGTAAAAAGTTTGTTGCACCCTAATTGGTTGCCAAGTTTTTCAGTGACTTTTTATTGGGTCAACAATTCTCAAAATTACCAGCTCATTTTCATAAGGCAGGGGATTTGTGCTGCAAATTCAGTGTTGATTAGCAACGCGTGTTTCTAATCAAATTATTTCTACTGCAACTGGATTTTTTTTTTTCATGCTTTCCGTTTGCGTAAATGCATTAATTTATCAAATAATAATTATTATTTATAATATAATTCATTTTAATATGTTTTTTGATCTCCTGTTTTGCCATTGTTACGAAGTTCATTTTTTCATAAAAAAATTTTAGTTTAAATTTTTCGATATATGGCAACTCGTTTTCCAAACATTTGTAAATTCAAGATTTTCCAAATAATTATCAAAAAACACAAATTTGTGTAAATTTAAGATTTTCGAAATAATTTCAAAAGGCTGTCTCATACACCATATTTCATTTAACTTATTGTGACTACTGCTAACAGCGGATATATTGCAGTGTTCTAACCTACAATTGTCTCCAAAGTAAATGTTTACTATTAGTTCATTTGACAGAAAAACAACGTTCTTTAAATAATCTGGTCAATATTTAGCATTCACAAGGCAAACACAAGTAGAACTTCATGTCATCGAAGAGAGAGGGTGTTAATTAGTTGTAACTTAGAAAATGTGCGAACATATCACATGCTAACTGACAGACTGACTGCGCTTTAGACAGACTAACTGTCTCGTTGACGGCTTTAAACGAGTTTAATAATCGTGAGTGGCTCATGAAGTTGTATGCACATTCGTTGAATGGCACTCGTACAAGTTTGTACATGTGCAAACACGTCAGTGAGTGCGCATGTAGGCAAACAATTGTATTTATGAGTTTGTGTGTATGTTTGCACGAAATGTTTGCCAAGTCAATCGATTATATGTTTTTGTGTTTGTTCATTTACAGCAAAAAGCAACAACGCATCTCAAATGTCATTTGTTTTAGAAACAAACATACAGACAAATGCAATTTTGTTCTCGTTACAAATATGTACATACATATGTACATAAGTACATACATAAGTATGTACATGCATGTACATCGTCGTCCTTGCAGTTGAGTCGTTGCGAAGCTGCTGGTTTTTTTTTTTTTTTTCTTTTTTGTTTCTAGTTTGTAGTGCGTGCACATTTTTGTTTGTCAAGCGAATCTCCTTGAATGCACGCGACGACGAGAAAACAAGTGTGCAATGTGAAATTGTATTTTTCATTTACTTTTTTATGTATTACATACATATATGTAAGTATGTTTAAACTGTAAGCAGCCGAGAATCACACTAGTTCCGTTTCAGTTCGGCTCAGTTGTTTTATGTCACTTTACAGTTGTTGCTGCTGAAGGTGGAAAACGGTATACATTTGTATATCGATATTTTTTTATCAAAACATGTTTTAGCAAAGGTTTAAGTATTGTAAACAAAGACAACGTTACATTTTTTCTAATTTTCTGACATTTTTGGCATACGCTTACTTCAAACAAAAATACAGTTATTACAACTCAACCACTTCAAAATGAATTACAAGCGAACAGGTCCTACTAGCACTAGTTATAAACTAGTTGCTATATTTTTTATTTGTCAAACTAAAATAAAATTGTTATAACTCAACTATAACTACTCCAAAGTGAACTACAAACAAACTGGTCCTACTAGCACTGGTTATGAACTAGTTGCAATATTTTTAATTTATTAAGTTTCTCTGTATTGAGTATTCAGTATTTAGACACACTTAAAATAATATGCTGTTTCTAATGCTATAATTGTGTTTTTGCCTCCCGTTTATTTCTGGTTGACATTGAAAACTCCCCGTCGCGAAGGTGTTGTACGCGGTGCAACCCACACTTAATATTTACAAATGTAGTTAGAGTGACATATATGTATGTATGTACCTATATATGCTTTTATATTAGCAACTTTGCACAACTTTAAAAACACGCTGTAATATTTGCTATATTTTTAATGTAGCGGTGCTTTCACGATGTTTATTTTATTTACTTATTGCGTTCATAACATTTTTATTGTGGCGGCGGTTGTCACAAGTTTTTTGTGATCACAGATATTAATTTTCGAAAAGTCATTGGTTTTTAATTTTGTTTTAAACTTTTGTTTTGGTTAACTAGTTTGGTTTGGTAGAAATATTTTTTTCTCGATTAGAACTTCTTGAGATGCATATGTATGTATCCAGAGTTTTGATTAAAAATTATATTTTTTAGACATGCTGATATAAAATTATTATTAATTATTACAACTTTCTTATTTTTTCTTGGAAAGCTGCTACGCGCGTTAACAATTTTTTGTCATTAAAAAAGCCTTGGTTAAAGCAGTGAAAAGTATGACACAGCATGCATTTAAATCCGTAATCATATTTATAATAAGCTTACTAACCGTCCAAAAGCAGAAAATTTAATTTTTTTTTGGAAATTCTTCAATTTTTTTTATTAAAAAAATATTTTGGGTACCATTCAACAGAAATATAAAAAATTACAACATAAAAGTAATTTCCCTGCAATCTTATCTTGCTAAGTTCTTTGTACTAAAAGGGATACTAACAACCTTTGCCTACATTTAGGCGCATTAGCATAAAATCATTATCCACAAAGCAAACACGCAGTTAAAACCCATTTATTTGAAATAATTACACCAGTCAACAAGATTTTTGGGTCCGACTTTTGCATGATAAATTTCTGTTTCTTCTACAACAACAATTAGAATTTTTTTTTTAATAAAATTTGGTTTTGTAGAAATTTTTTTTTGTATTTTTATATTCGTATGGGCAAATCCAACCCATTCGTTTCGAGCAAAAGCAGACTTTAAGAGCTAAAAACAAAAATTCCGGTGTTTTTCAATGTCTACAATCAGAATTTGAGGATGAGCATCAAATTCTGACTCATAAGTGTAAAAGCTGTCAGCCTCCTACCCACAAATCATCTAGTTTCGTTGCAGTCATATAAGATGCCTACAATATATAACTATATTATATAAAGATACTATTATATGTATGTATGTTCGCAACCCACACATTCATACCAGCAACGGTGCATTAAACGAAGCCAATGTGGCATATTGTTCATTGGCGTCAACCGGCCGGCTTCCACCACTTACTACGTGTTGGCGTTGATTTTTAATTGCACTGAGCTACCTCAACAAGCTTTGGATTTTCAGCTGCTGTTACGAGCACGTCTAAAACTACAACAACTTTTATGAAATGTATTGCACCTGAAGTTCCCATTTAGAAATCTTTTTTACGTGCCAATTTTCGCGCCATTAATTTGAATTTTATTAGTCAATCTGTGTTGCTGTTCTATTAGTTCGCTGTCTCAAGGTGAAATTTAATGTATTTTGCGCTTAAAAGTCTGGATTTGCTATAGACTACTTTTGGTTTTGTTTTCTTCATTTTCATTTAAAAATCTCTGAGCTACTTTATTGCGCAATGAGCATATTTTACTTATGTACTTGTACATATACATACATACACACATATATTTGTTGTTATTTATGTATGCATAGTACAATATACATATGTATTTATATATTTTATAGACAGTTAGTCAAAAGTAGTTTTCATTTGAGCACTTAATTGATTGGAGTGTAAAATAGCGGAAAATATGGGGAGTCGAAAATTCTTTTCGTATTTTGTCAATAGATGTCGTTGCAGTCGTATATCTCCAGTGCTACCAATCTCATTGTGTCAAACCATATAGTGTTGGAAAGGTGAGATTTTAAGCTTCCTCTAACCAAAAAAAAAATCGGAGAAGTTGAAAAACAGTTGCAACTGTTCAAAATTAATTGAAAATAATGAAGAAATTCGCTATATTTTGAAGTGTTTGTATAAAAATGGGAAGAATGCCATGCAAACGACCAATGAAATTTGTAAAATTAAAAAAAAAAAAGTTGAAGTTTGATTAGAAATACGAAAAGACTTTTTCGACTACCCAATATATATGTATATATAACCCTATATGTAACTAAAATGCTTCAAAAAGATATAATATTTTGTTCATTACAAAAAAAATTATATTTTTTCGTATTTTTACTCTTCTTTGTCTACATTTTTAGGGAAATTTCAAACAAGTTATGACTTTTTGGATTCTATCACGTAAAAAGGCATCTCATCTTCCATCCGAATCAACTAAAAAGTGAAAATTGATTTTTTGACACCTAAGCCCCCTTTTCGTAGACCAGGTCACATACATATATTTAGATATTAGTCATTTAGCAAGCAATTACTACCACGTCACTGCCCTGACCGGCTTCTTAATAGACACGTTCCACCGGCTGCGCTAATTATTATTTTTCTACCTGCCCTGTACCGGTGTTGCGCCAAAGATTTATCTGTTTTTTTTTCCTTTTTTCTTCATTCTTTTCTATTTCACATTTTTCGGCAACAACAACGCCAAAATTGCTAAAAATTTCAATATTTTACGTGATTTTTTGCTTTCATATTTTTTCACTCTTTTGCGTTCCTGTTTCTATACCAATTGGCTTATGCTAATTTTAGAATAAACTCGTAGCCTCTGTTAAGACCTAGGGGTATAATTGTATAAAACAGACGGACATATAAATAAAGCAATCAATCTTGCTGTCATTGCTGAATTGTATACAATAATTATATAAATGTATGTGTGTATGCGCGTTTGTATTCTCCCCCTTTAATTCATCTTATATCGTTTGATTTCTACATATTTATTTACTCAAACGCTTCGTCGCACTTGAATCGCTCGTCGCATTCCACTTTGAGTGACGTCAAGAGCTTTTGCACAAATATTTTCGCAAGCCTTCGCTGGCGGCGATCAGTTTTCGGCACTGTATCTGCAAAACGTATATGATTATTTACAAAGTTTTTTTTTTTTTCCAACACGAGTGTTAATTTACTTTTTCATTGAAATATCTGCATACTTTTACTCACATTACACGCGAGATCGTGCAGTTCCTCTGCTTTTTTCCCGCTGCCACGCTTTGCTTACTTCATTTTGCCTTATTTTTTGCCCAATTTTTGCTGCCTCGTGCGCCTTCATCACACACAGCCATTTGTTTTCTTAAGGTTAATGTTTCTCGTGTGCGTTAATCATCCGCTCACCAAACCGGTATCTTCTCGAAATTTGAGTCCGAAACATGTTTGTATATTTTTTTAATTAATGTCGAAATGTTGATTTATTTACTTTTATGGCATGTTGTTGCAAAAAATCAGGCATTATTGCACTCGGGCATGACAGTATGACACTCTCACTTAATTGAAAAAAAATCGGTTCTCAAGTTGTTGAACTGTCTTAATTTGAATTGATTGGACTGAAATCTTACTTGCCTAAAGAGAAATGTATGCTTGAGTAATTTTAAGTTATCGCAAATGATTTTTTCAAGAATCACTGCTCGAAGTATTCTTAACTTACTGTATATTACCTAAAAATATACCAGGTTCCTACAATGTTGTGCCACCACCTGTTAAATAACAATATGTCGCCCAAGGGATTCAAGCTTCATTACTTATGTGCAGCACGTAACGCCAGAAAAAAATTGTATTCAACTGAATCCAAATTTACTCTCTACCATAATTATAGTTTCAAAGTCACAGGGCAAATTGTATCAAAAGCTCCACCTAAACACCTGTCAAGCGCACTATTATTTATAGCATTACAGTAATGATTTTGACATTTTATTCTCCACATCATTAATTTGAAAAGTGTTTGCTATCATATATATGTACTTATATCATATGCGCCAACGGTCATTCCTAAATATGAGCTTGATTAGTTGCGCAATGATGAATGAGGCCTGCGCTACGTAAGCCTGTATATTTGCAAGAGAATCGCCCATTTGTGGCAATTTAACAATTGAGCTTCAGTATCATTGAATTGTATAGGAGTATGTACTGAATAGCAAGCAGCTTAGCTTATGTTAGTTATTCAGATAAGTATGCTTGTGAATAAACTGGTTCACAATTAGTCCAAAAGAAACTTACATACTTAACTTATTACTGGCTAAAAAGTATTTATATTACAATATAAACGAAGAAAATTTAATATTTAGATAGGTTTACCTTTAAATAAAAATAAAAAAAAAATTAAAAAAATTTTAAAAAATTTTAACAAAATTTTCGAATAAAATAACTATTTTCGAAAAAAAAATTTTGCTAGATTTCCGAAAAAAGAATTTGTTAGAAAAAAATTGTTTGTTAAAAAATGTAAAAAAATAAAAAAAAATATCAAAATTTTGGGAAAAAAAAATTTGATAGAAAAAAAAATTGTTAGAAAAAAATTTGTTAAAAAAACTTTAGAAAATCACTACAACAACCATCTGAAAATTATTGAAAAAATCAAAAAAAAAAACAAAATTTTCGAAAAAAATTGCTAAATTTTCGAAAAAAGAATTTGTTAGAAAAAAATTGTTTGTTAGAAAATGTAAAAAAATAAAAAAAAATATCAAAATTTTGGAAAAAAAATTTTTGTTAGAAAAATTCTTTTTTGTCAGAAAATCACTACAACAACCAGCAGTAAATTATTAAACCAAAACTGTTAGTTTTGAAAACTACTGAAATTTTTGGTTCATATCAAACAAAAAATTAACAAAATTTTCGAAAAAAAAATGTTGCTAGATTTTCGAAAACATAATTTGTTAGAAAAAAATTGTTTGTTAGAAAATGTAAAAAAAAAAATAAAATTAATATCAAAATAAAAAAAAAAAAAATTTGTTAGAACAAACTTTGTTTTTTGTTAGAAAATCACTACAACAACCAGCAGTAAATTATTAAAACTAAAACTGTTAGTTTGGAATTTTTTGCACTTTTTGTTCCACATCAAGCGCTTCAAAAAGCCTTGACTGAAACTTGTTGATTTCAGTTTAGTCCGGAACTACTTACAATTAATTCGAAGACCGCTGTTTCTTGCCATCTCTGAGCATTTGAACCGTTGACCTCAATTTGAATATTTGATGACGCTAGCAATTTTCTATAATTGATTTAAGCACTCTTCTTCCTCACGGACGGTAATTGAGACATAATATATATTAAAATAACATTTCTTAAATTGATCGGATAACATGCCACAGGTTGGTAGAATAACGTTTCTCATTCGTACAAGCAAGATATGACAATTGGCAAACTTTCCCTGCCAGAGATGCCACTCCGCCTCAGTTCTCTTCGATAGCACCGAAAAAGTAGCCGAAATTGTTGTAAAATGTATTTGATGTCTGTCAGTTTTGTCTTTACCTTCACATTTGCCATTAAAATATATCTCAGTTGTCCAAAAGTATCAACAACTTAGAAATGTTATTTTTGTACGAAAATGTCTTACCTTTTAGGGTAACATGCACTCAACTTACTCTCTTATCTCTGTGTAGTGTATAAATTATGTTTGTGTGGCACGAGTTCGAATGTTGGTGCACATGATCGTCTTTACTTTAAAAACAAACACTACGATCACCAGCACAAAGACACACCCACTTGTACATATGTATGTATATATTTTTTTATACTCTAGCAACATGTTGCTGAAGAGTATAATAGTTTTGATCATTTAACGGTTGTATGTATCACCGAAACCTAAACGAGATAGATATAGGGTTATATACAATAAATGATCAGAATAATGAGACGAGTTGAAATCCTGATGTTTGTCTGTCTGTCCGTCCGTCCGTCCGTCCGTGCAAGCTTTAACTAAAAATTGAGATATCTTGATGACGTTTCTATGTACGTTTCGTATGTGCGTTTCTCGGCAAAAAGTAAGACGGAGTTCGTAGATGGGCGTAATCGGTCCACTAACACGCTCACAAAACACCATTAAAAGAAAACCTATAAAGTGCCATAATTAAGCACAAACAAAGGATCGCAGTAGCAAAGCGCAGCTGTGGGCTAAACAAGTTTAATAAGTGGGTGTGGGTATATGTTAAGTGTACATATCCACCCTTCAAGCTAAAACAATCAATGATATGATAAATGATAATAAAATAAATAATAAATAATAATAAATGATAAATAAAAAATAAATAAAATCGGATCATAATCCCTCTCACACCCTTATATAACGGTACTGTTAAAAACAACTGAAAGCACGTTAAATCAGTCACTAAATACTTCAAAGACATTAAATTTTACCCTCGAGATGGTATTAGACAGCTTTAAAAGAGCCGGTATCAAAATTGGAAAATGTGCGTGGTACCGGTCTCTTTTAGTGAAATCACATATCTCGGCACCTGCTCCACCGATTTCAACCAAATTCGGTACATGATGTTACATTAACAGTAGCATATTACAATGCAAAAATTTGCGAAATCGTATACAAATCAGTAAGCAATCAATATAACGGAAAAATCTTTGCATGAATAATGGCCTTGAAGTATGCCACCTTATGACTAAAAATCAAGCCCCTAGGTACCGAATATGCGGAACCCAGCACCTATAGCTGACTTTTGACCGAAAATTTCGGTCAATGTGTGAGATATTCAATTGAAATTCAGAGCGAATCTCTTCCTGATAATAGAATCCTCTGTGTATGAAAAATGGATGGTGAATCGGGTCAATAATTCCTGAGCCCTCATAAACTTACTATAAAAACTTTCGAACTTCCGTGTAACTTTATATCGCATATATCGACCAATAATTCTTAATAAAATTAAGAGAGCATGTTTTATCTCGAGTTTATATCACATTTCATTGTGATTTCAATATAATTTTAGATGGCAAGCAGAAAAATATAGCAATAAAATGAATTCTAAGTAATGGCCTTCAATATAAATCAAGAAGATATCAAATTTGAATAATGATCGTTAAATTCTTTCGCAACATGTTTTGATATGCAAGTTGTAAGAGTATAAAATGTTCAGTTACACCCGAACATAGTCTTTCCTTGCTTGTTATTATTTATTTTCTCTCACTCACATATACATACAGACCAAAACAATTATAACTCGCAAATAAATATTTCGTTTTGTTTTTAATTACTTTTTTGTCTATTTGTTTTGTGCTTATCGCATTGGCTTGATTATTCGTTCGCTTCGAGGAGCAGCCGATAAGTCACGAGTTGAATTGTTCTACTCAACTTTCGTACAGAAGATGGCACACTGGATTGCATTATATTTATTGCACTTATGACTAATCAAAAAAGACGCATTCCAAACAAAATCGTTTTAAATAATGAAATGCCATTGTAAACACATACATATGTATATATATTTGCATATATGTATGTACATATATTCCAAATCTTGCCCGACATTATTCAAATAACTATAGAAAAATATTGACTCAGGTGGTTGGACTTCAATTTTTGTGATTTTGAAGCGGAGAAAGCGCGCAATATCTGCTATATTTACAATAAATAATCATTATGCATGTGTCTATGTCAATTAAGAAGAACATCAATACACATTAGAGTGGGTCATAAGTGAACATTTTTGTAAAACTTTCTATTGCTACAAAGTCTATGAAACGAGATATTTGTTCAAGTTGTTGGCAGCGAAATATAAATTTTTCTATCTGATAATAAGAAAAGAATGAAAACTGCAAGGCGAAGGACCTTTCCGTTACAATTCAGAGCTCATACTTGAAGAAAGTTTCTTAATGGTGTCCAAGAACCTATTTTTCAGAGTATCAAGCAAAAAAAATATTCGTTTTTTTCAACCACCCTAATATGTAAAACTAAATGAAAAAGCTATTTACCATATAATTTGAAATTCTGCTGTTAAGTTTTCAAACAGTCTCTGTTAACGTTAACAGTCATATACAATATGACGTATATGAAATTTATATGAAAAGCTTTATTACTTTCAATAAAAATTTATACTACTGATAATAGTTTTTATATTTCAATTGGAAAGTTTTTTTTTTTAGAATTTTTTTTAAAACAAAAATTGTTGTTTCTAAATATTAGCAGTATTAATATCTGTTTCGTTGGAAAGAATTTCGCTTAAACCGGTATTTAGTGACATCAGACATTTCTGAAAAGTAATTAATTGTAAATTTTTTTTACATAAAATCACATTTAAAGTGTAATTAATTTTTTGTTCTACATAAAACGATTTTAAAAGGTAATAAATAAAAAAACTAATCTTCAAAAATTATAAGAAAAAGCAGGCAATTATACTGACAGCTAAATAAATAAATCTCGACAATGCAATTAATTAGATTTTGTAGAGTGATGTAATAGTAATTTGTACCAACTCGTTTTTATATTTTGTTAACAAATCTTATTGGTTACATATATTTTGTTGCGATAAACTAATAATGGCTTACCAAATATTTCAAGTCTCAACTATATATGCTATAATCGGTTACTAGTCTTAGACAGCCATGTCTTTGAGAAGCATTGGGGATTTTGGCGAATCGCACAAACTTCACCACATGTTTAAACAAAGTTGCAGCACTTCCGATGCAACTCTGCGCTAACGTGAACTCTGACGCATGCGCAAATGTGTTGTGCCGCTGTTTTGGTTCTAGAAATTCTTACGCGTCAAGAAACCTTTTTAAGAAACCACTTAGTTTTGCTTTTAGTAAACAATTATAATTGATTTGAAGCCTTAAGTTTTTAAAATGACAAAAAATATATATATGTATATATATGTAATATATGTATATAAAAATATATACATTTATATATATTTGTATATATTTTTGCCAAAAATTAGCCATTTGAGCCATTCACAATATGAAATTGGTCTAAAATTCGCAAAACAAAACTTGCTGGCACTGAAGCGGGCAGTCATAATGCTTTATTGAGGCATTCGCTTACGCTCTTGTACGAATTCAAATCAAATTTGTTGTTAGTTTTTATGTAATTTTTTTTTTTGTAAGAAACATCAAGCAAAACCCATAAAGACACCATAACAATTCTTACATAAATCAGTTGTTAGTAAACAATTTGTTGTAAATTTAATGATCTTCGAGGTAAACAAATGTTTATATTACAAAAAATACTGTTATTAATATGGGGCAATGCGCAACCGTAGCTATTTTAATTTAACTCATTAACCATTCACGTTGTGATATATGAAAAACAAACAACAAACATCATAAGCAAAAACAAATCACGCTTGCCGTAAACGAACAAGGTCACGTGTTCGCACATTGACAAGCCTCCTTTTCGCTGTCACATTTTAATTAGATGATATTCAATGCAGTTTTTATTCATTTATTAACAACTTGTAGCTTGTGATAGAATTGTTTACCAACTTGCTACGCAGCACACACACATACACGTGCATTAATACATGCAAGTATATATTTAATATTATTGTACTTCTGAAGTTGTTTTTCTGCCATTAAAATGCCACAATTTTCTCTTGCTCTTTGCTCTTTTTTTCTCTTTTGCAATTTTAGTATTTGTATATTTCCTTGGATGCGCAATTTGCCTAGTTAATAGCCATTGTTTGTTTTTATTGTGGCGAAAAATGCACTTTGTGCAATTGCAAATAGAGACGCAATATTTGATGACTGATTGATCAGCTGTTGGTATAAAGTCAACAGTACTATTTGAATGATATAGTTTTGTCGCCTTTAATCAGCAAAGTCCCAAGCGCGGAACAGAGTCAAAAAAATGTGTTACGGTTTCAATTAATTTAATATTTATTAGAAATATTTTTATAATATTTTCTTACTTATTTCATATTAAAAAAATCGAAAATTAATTAAAAAATAATATGTAATATAAGTGGCAACATTTTTTAATTTTTTATACCGCTATAACAACATTTTAGCACCATTTTAATGTGTATGAACAAAGTAAGGAGTCTATGAGTATCCTTATTTCTGTCTACAATCTGCGATTGCTTGTCGCCTTCTAGCCAGCAACAGGTCAAGGATAATTTGTCTGCACTTGTAAAATGTCTCTCCCTGACAACTTTGTTAAGCGCCAGCTATGAAAGTGTTACAGTTCATGAATTTTTCAAAAGCATACACGCGTACTTGGACGCCATTGCCGGGGAATGAGTTGAAGTTGTGTAGGTGTGTAGTTCACAGACTGTAATAGGAAAGCGTTTTTGCTTGCAAATATATGTACATTTGTAATAAGGAGCGCGTTTGTTAGGTGCGAATAGATCTTTGTGTAATAAATGCTAATTAAAACCAAGCAGAGCTGGAGGAAATTCTGTTAAGCAGGGGTAAAAAAGCATACTGATTCTGTTGATTTAATGAACGCTTTTGACGCTCACACACATTTTGTGTTATTTTGGTAGTATTTTAATGCACTCTTTATATATGTATAAAATTATATTTTCTTTGCATTAAACATATCGCCAGCTAAAATGCAACATAACATATCAACAAAAAATCTAAATTGAGTTTTTTATTGCTTACGATCTACGACATCTTTTTACATACATATATGTATGTAGCATAAAATTTTCAGCTTCCGCTGTCAGATATAACCAATATATAACCAATTAATAAACAAAACTTAAATTTTGTTTCAATATGAGTTTTTTTTCTATTATATCGTTTTTCCTTCGCCTTTAAATTTATGAGAAATGATGTTACCTTAGTTTGCATTTTAGGTGTCATGAATTAGTAATTTGCTGTGTAAAAAATAAAAAACCAAAAACAGCAAAAAAATTATTTTTAAATAATTTAAAAAACGTTTTAGCAAATAATTCTTGGGAAATAATTTTTATGCACTGTATATTATGTTCGTCACGAAGTTTGTAACACACGGAAGGAAACGTCAAAGAACATACTTATAAAAGGTACATATGTATGTATATAGTACGTATAAGTTGTCAAAAAAGTCTTGCGGTGTATTCGCTAGTTGGCGCTGAAAGCGCATAGTTCTTGTTTTATTCGTCGCATCGGGTCGTGCTATACCTTTCTGGAAAGCTCATTTCACGCGCTAACACGTGCTTGATTTTTTGTCGTTTCTTTTAAGTCGTTCGTGAGTTATAGCGTCGCAAACATGGAGCAAAATAAAGAGAAAATACGGCAAAAATGCATCTCAAGCCGCCAATAAAATTTGTGCAGCTTATGGACCCGATACAGTTTCCATTTCCACCGCACAACGATGGTTTCAAAGTTTTCGTTCTGGTGTAGAGGTGGTTGAAGATGCGCCACGCTCCGGAAGGCCTGTCGTCGAAAATTGCGATAAAATCGCTGAATTGGTCGAAAGATACCGGCAGCCGGTAGCAGCCGTAGCATCGGTCAAGAGCTGGGAATGAGTCATCAAAAATTCATTTCAATTTCAATAAAAAAAATCAATAAAAATACCGCAAGACTTTTTTGACAACCCATTATAAGGGTGGGTTTTTTTTTCGCTGGCTACTCTGAAAAATAGGTTGCTGAACACCGCTAAGCAAATCTCTCCGAATTATGGACTCTTAATCATAACGCGAAGATGCGACGCCTTGCAGTTTGCTATTTCTTTAGAAAGAAAAGTTCAAATCTCGCTTACAACTATTTGAAAAAATTTCTCTGTTTATGGATTTTGTAGGAAATGGAAAGAAAGGGTGTTTTTTACAGCCGGTACTACGAAATAGTAGGTATATGAGATAAAAGAAAAACAGTTTTGAGTCGTTCTTCAGCTGTTTAGGGTCTTTTTTCATTTTCTGAGAAAATTTACAACAGTAAAATATATATTTTTTACACCATCATAAAGTATGGACTTGCACAAATATAAAACATACTAACTTTTTAAAAAAATTTTAAATTTT
This sequence comes from Bactrocera tryoni, assembly GCF_016617805.1. Lineage (NCBI taxonomy): Eukaryota > Metazoa > Arthropoda > Insecta > Diptera > Tephritidae > Bactrocera > Bactrocera tryoni. Next base: position 13,982,593 of record NC_052499.1, read on the forward strand.
GACTTGAATTTTTTTTGCAAAATCAGTGCCTTTTCGATTTTACGTAAATATAAGAAGAAAAAACAAATATTTTAAATCAAAATGGGGTATGTTTGGAGTATAAGAGTGCACGTTTGACCAAATTTCGTAAAATTTTTTTTGTCCATGATAAAAAAAATTCAAAAATTTTGTTTTGTGAATTTTTCATATAAATTTTGAGGTTATGTTAAAAATGTCTATATACTATAGAAGTTATATACATATTTTTTATATCAACAGAAAGTGTGGAATTCGACCAATATAAAACCAACGAACTTTTTAAAAATATTTCATATTTTTACTTGAGATTTTTTGTTTGAAAATTCGTGTGCTTTTCGATTTTACGTAATTATAACAAGAAAAAATATTTTAAATAAAAATGGGATATGTTTGGGTTGTAAGAGCGTACGTTTCCACAAAATTTCGTGAAATTTTTTTTGTACATGATAAAAATAAAAAATCTAAAAATTTGGTTCTGTGAATTTTTCTCACAAATTTCAAGGTCATGTGAAAAAATTCTATGCGAAGAAGTTATAAACCTTTTTATTACCTGCAACATTGTCATATAACTTTTTCTATAGAAGTCTTCGTTTTATCAGAAATCGAGATAAACAACTCTTAAACCTTAAAAATCGAATAATTTGGTTCTGTGAATTTTTCATACAAATTTCAAGGTTATGTGAAAAAATGCTTAATAAAGAAATTATAAATACTTTCATTGCCTACAACATTGTCATATATTTCTTTTCTATAGAAGTTGTAGTTTTGCAGAAAATCGAGATAAACCATTCTTAACCTTTAAAAACGCAACCACGCGCCTCTCCTTCCTTTTCCCGACGACAGATTGGCCGTAAATTATTTTTTCTTAATTTGTATGTTAATTTTTTATTTTGTTTATGATGAGTTCCATTCTACTGTGAACTTTTTGTTTTCAAAAGTTATCTTCCCTGGTCTATATCTATACATAAATAAACATAAATTTGACCACTTATTGCACTATGTATTTGAAAAACGCAAAACGCAACAATAAAAAGTGGGCTTGGCACAAACGTGCTTCTGTGAAGAAAGTGAAGAAATAGCAACGAAATTACCGATAAAATAAAAATAAATTACACACATACGACTTGCAATGAATTGCGTACACAATAAATGCCAAGTTGAAATTTTTAAATAGAAAATTTAAATTTCGCCTTTAAACACGTACGCGACGACGCCAATACAACAACACCAAGTTGAAAAGCACGGTGCATTATTTTTATTAGCTTGTTTTGCACTATTATTTATACATACATACATATATTTATAAGTAATTAACGCGACAAAAGCAGGAGCAGCGTCTTGTAACAAACAACAGTAGACGCAGAAAGCACGTAGACAAAATAAAAAAAAAACGCACTCATATATCATTGCATTTCCGCAACATTAATGAGAAAGCCGAAAAAAAAACAAACTGCATTAACTTATTTATTATTTTTTTACTTTTCGTTTTTTACAACAACAAAAACAGCTTACCTCTCGGCCAAGAAGTGACACGCCCATACAATTATTGCGACGATCTGTCACTGCGCTTGTCGAGCAGCGAGATAAATTAGTTGCTTAATTTTTTTCACTAATTACAACAACAAACGCACATGTAGCTAATTGTCGATGCTTAATGAGCGCAAAATGCACACTTCCTTCCGCTAATTGCTGTCAACGCCGACGCCGGCAGCGACGCAGGAATCAAAAGACATTCAACAAAAAAAATGCGAAACAAAACACAAAAACAAAGATACGACAGTGAGGTGAATGGCGAACAACATGCGAGTGCTGCCAACAGTGCCAGCAAGCAAAAAGTCAATATTAATTATTTTGCTTTAACAATAATGCAACACCTTGAAACGCCGCCAAGCGAGTGACAAAAGAGAAAAACAACAACAATAAAAAGCGCAACTCATTTGCTTCGTGAAAAATTATGCATTACAATGAGACAGACTGGCCTGGCCGAGTGGGTGTTGAAACAGCTTGCATGCGTTATATAACTCATTTGTAACGGAAGTGTCCTTGAGCGTGAAAATAAGATAATAGAAAGAAATAGCAAAACAAAAGCATAAAAGAAAACGATTACGCTTTGTCAATCAAACGGAACTTGCCGTTAGTCACCGCTAAAAAGTTGACGTTTTTACGTCTTTGAAACTGTGCTCGCTTTTGCTGCCAGTCCCCAGTGTCCCCTGGCATTTATGACCCACACACTCGTCGCAGCAAAGTTGATAAATTGCTTTTAAATTGTCAAATTTGCCTCAAACATTATAACAATTCAGCAAAAATTAATAAACGACTGCATGGCAAGTCTATTGTTGGCGCCTAAGTTCAGCTCATGCTCACTTTTCGGGCGACAGCGCGTATGAGTAACCAAAAATTATATGGCTGTGTGGCCGCTGCGCATCGGCACAGTTTGCCTTGCGCTGCCTAAATTTCCAAAAGAATTTAGATTTTAAAACAATTGCGCAGCATTTTCTTAGTTGCAAGTGCATATTAGAAAAAAACAACATTTTCTTCAGCACATATTTCGCACAAGGTCAGGGGCATGCATTTGTAGCGTATACTCGAAAAGGAAGTGTAGAGAAAATTAGAAAAAATTATTTTCTGTTAATGGCATATTACAGAAAACAAAAACGCCATTTGTTAGTATGAAAAATTAGTATTTCACATTTATAAAAAAATATATATATTTGAAAAGTGTGCATGTGTACATATGTTTGTATATATTTTTCTGTTTTTAAAAAAATATATATTATGGAAATAAAAATTTAATTGGTTTTGGGTGTTATTTAATAGTAGACATATTTTTTGAATAATTTACAATATGTGTAATTTTTATATTTTCTTATTTTGTTGTAACTGCTTGCCAATTTAGTTTGAAAATTTGAGCAAAAAATTTGAAATTGTTTTTTTTTTGCATAAACTGATATTTCATAAATCTTTAATAATGTTCATTAAATTTAATGTTTTTAAAACCTGAACAGGATATTAAAGTTTGTAATCTACACAAAGAAACGTCGGAGACCATATATTATATTATAGTATATAGAAAGAAGTATAAATGATCAGCTTGACTAGCTGCGTCAATTTACGCGAATTAGTTCCTCAGTTTTTGAGATATCGTTCTGAAATTTAAAATCCGCTGTTTTCTCATCAAGATGCTGCTCATACGTCGGAACGGCCGCTATCGGAATACTATAGCTTATAGCTGCCATACAAACTAATAGGCCAAAATCAACTCTTTGTATGGAAAACTTTTTTATTTGACAAGATATCTTTACTAAATTCAGCATGGATTATTATCTAAGTTAATAATGCAATATCCGAGGAATTTGTTCTAATCGAATCACTATAGCATATAGCTGCCATACGAATCGAACGGGCGCAATCCAGTGCTTTTATGAAAAAGTTTTTCATTTGACGAGTTATCTTCACAAAACTTGACATGAGTTATTATTTAAAACAAAGGTGCAATCCCCGAAGAAATTGTTTAGATCGAATCACCACATCATATAGCTGCCATACAAATTGAACGATCAGTTTCAAGTGCTTGTATAGAAAACTCTTTCAATTGAAGAGTAAATCCGCGAAATTTTGGCTTGAGTTATTATTTAAAGCAATCTTACAATTTTTGAAGAAATTATAGATATCGAGTTACTATAGCATATAGCTGCCATACAAACTGAACGATAAAAATCCTTGCCTTGTATGGAAATTATTTACTTTTGAAGAGTTATCCGCACAAAACTCGGCATGAATTATTATGCAAAGCAATGTTACAATTTCCGAATGAGTTGTTGAGATTAGACCACTAAAACATATAGCTGCCGTACAAACTGACCAATAAAAATTAAGTAGAATATATTTTTATATCATTTTATGCAACAAAAAATGTACCTATGGAGGGTATAGTACTTAGCAGTCGAAGTTTTGTGTTTTCTAGTTTTTTGTTTTTACATAATTTCCTTTCGAAGTTTCTCGGCTATAACGCGGTATAAGCGGTATCTACGCCAATAAAGCCAATAAAAAAGAAGAATATTTGTTTAGTAAGCTATTCACCTAATGACCAGTAATAACACTAAATAGCCAATAAGTCGAGTAGTAAGCCCAATTGATACCTTCTAACACCTCTTAGCAAAAATTTCAAAACAACCCATTCATAACAACAAGCACTCAATACCGCGCACTCAAGTATGCTATGTTCGCACATACAAAGTATATTCAGTTTATAGTTTATTGTATAATATGATATGTCAAAAATATATTGTACTTATATTAATTATTGACTTTACTGATTTAAGTCTCAATTTGTTTTGATATTCCCTTTTTGGCCAAGGGCAAATGGCTAGTGAAATTTTTGTCTATTCATGTGTGTGTGCTTATTACAAAGTCAAATAATGAAAAATAAGAATTACAGAAAGAAAGCAGCAACAAACAAACCAATTAGCAAATCAGCGCCTTACAGAGCAGATAATAGGATTTGATAAAAGCGGCACTCGAGCCTATCAGCGGCATACACACACACCCGCACCGCACCAGCCAACAATGGCTGGCAAATAAACACTTGATAATTCAAATTGAGCGTAGACATTGTTGTGAACGCACACCGTATTCTTTTTTTTTTTGTTGTTTTATATTTGTATGCATCTATGAAAAAGCAAAAACAACAATTTTATGTTAGAATTGTGTTTGTTTTTGGTAAATAATTTAAGCTCACCGCTGCGGTCCATCGCCACCACGACTCACCCACAATGCTTAAATTAATGATTGATGTTGTTTTTGTTTTTATAATATATTTTTCTTTTTATTTTATTTTTTTTTTTATTTATTTTATTTTTTTTTTTGTTTATTCTATATTTTTTTATTTATTTTATATTTTTGTTTGTTTGAAAATTGATTAGAAGCACTCAAGTTGAGTGTGTAGCGCCGATTTTATACGCTCGTTGACAGGTGAAACGCTGAGCAATTAAAAAACAAAACAAATAAAATTGCTCTAGCAATAATTTTTGATTGTTTACATGAACGCTAACTTATTGCCATTATAATTTTACTTTAGTATTCGGCAGCTTTAAATTTCCGCAAGTAATAAAATACGAAAGCAAAGCGAGCAATTTTTTTTAATGCTAAAATAGTACACTTTATGAGCATATATACATACATATTTGAGTACAAAACAACATACATATATTTGAATATTTACTTGCATACATACATATTCACTTGTAAATTGTTGGCGTTTTATCTTCGTGCTCGTTGCTGGCATTCACCTTGAACGTGATAGCCAGTCAGTTGGTGCGGCGCAGCTCAGTTTTCCTCGCTTTCAACTAGAATATTTCTGACATTTTTGTTTTCGCCTTAAGTTTTGCTTGTTTTTATTTCACTACAAGTATCGCCAAATATTTGCCGACTCAATGGAAATATGAGACTTTAAGCCTGCTTTTCGCTGACATGTAAGCTGATTTATGATATTTGGGAGTGAAGTTTCTTTCTTTGCTTTGGCGATTGCTGCAATATGAGCAGCTACATAAATCAAGTTGTGCGGGCTTATTGTTGCTTGTAAGCGTTGAAATGAATTTTGTTATCGGAAAATGAACATAAAAAGTTTTATGAAATAAGTAAGGCACTCTGCTCCTTACTGAAATTGCTTAGTGGACTTTATAAATTTTTACATCTATTGAAGGTTAAAAATATATATATTTACATTTTTTTTAAGAAAAAATATATATTTTAAGCAGAAAAATTGCGAATCGAATGAATGAAAAAAATAAAAATATATTTTTATTTTACAAAATATTTTTAAGGAAAAAAAATTTAAATATATATCCTTTTTCTTAAAAAATTTTGAATATATATTTATTATTTATTATTTTAAATAAAAAATATATTTTTATATTTTTTTCATTCGATTCGATATTACTCTGCTCGTTTCTACAATTCTACCAAGCACATTTTAGAAAAGCTTATGTTGGCAGTATGAGAAAGAGTAAAAAAAAATTTGTCTAAATTTCAAATACGCTCAATAAAAATCAAAATATTGCTACATTGAGTTATAGTAGTTGCAATTTTAATTTAGGAATCAAATATTAGCATTGCATTCACTTTTTATGTTTAAGCCCTGCTTGCTTGTGTTGGCAACAACAAAGTATTATTTTAAAGCAATTATACCAGTTTATACGAGTTAAACGAGTTTAAGCGATTTATGTATATCAGTTGTTTTTTCGGTTCGGCAGTTTTCAATTTTTATGTTCACGCCCTGTTTACTTGTGTTAGCAACTACAAAACATTATTTTAAGCAATTACATCACTTTGTGCGACTTATACTAGTTTACGCGATTTATACCAGTTAACGCAATTTATACCAATTTATGCGAGTTATACCAATTTCTGTGAGTTATACCAGTTGTGTGTTTGATTTGACATTTTTTAATTTTTATGTTTACGGCCTGCTTTCCTGTGTTAGCAACAACAAAGCAATATTTTTACGCAATTACAGCCGTTTATGCGAATTATAACAGTCTATGAGATTTATACCAGTTTGTTCGATTTTGTATTTAACAATTTTTATGTTCACGCCCTTTATTTTAAGCAACTATACCAGTTTATTCGATTTATACCAGTTCCTTGTGCGCTTTGCCATTTTTCAATTTGTTGAAAAAGTAATACTTATTGCATTTATATTTATAAAGGACACAAATCGAAACTCAATAAACTGAGTAACCTAAAACAAATATACATATGTATATTTTGTACAGTTGATAGCAAATTTTAAAGTCTTACAAGCCCAATATATGTGTTCTTATCTATGTACATTAGATATACAAAACAAGGACACATTAAAATATTTTCGCATATTTTTCGAAGCCATCAGCTGTTAACCCAAATATTATGTTGAATTACTGAATGTAAAAAATTTGGCGCCTACAAATATGCAACTATTTCCACCATATTGCAGACAATGTACAAAATGCTTAGACTAACATGGAAAGAAGGACTTCGTAAAAATACTTTGCAAATATGTCATAAGAAAAAAGAGGGAACAGCAAGGCTCCTAATAAAAGTTAAATTTTGGACATGGTCTTAAAAAGTAAATTAAAGCATTAAATAACGATTGCGTGGACATGTCACAGCAACTAAAAATTATTTAAATTGTATAAAAAAGGCACAACAAAGCACTGCGTCCCACACAAAATCTTCATAAGAGCTTATTAACGGAGCAAAAGCCGTAGACTGAGGAACTTAGTAGACCAAAATTATTCAAAAGAAAATCATGACACAATTTCAGGCGTCTAGATGCTGTGCATATGACTATCAATTAGACACTTACTAGGCAGAAACACTTTGTTAGTGTGTTGTATACTTATAGAACTATGTTTGCATGAGCGTATTTTAATGTATCCATGTGTTAGTGGAGACTTATTTCAAAATACTGCCAGTTGTGCGATGTGCTCTTGGCCGGTGAGCTCAGCAGTATGGTAACTTGAGACAAATGTGCCCTCAAAAATATGCTACGCTTCGAGGACGGACGCCTTAAAGTTAATAAAGCACGTACGCTCGTTCATGCGTACACCCACACATACATATAGTCTCGTTTTTTATTATATATAAACCTACTTTCAGGCGCTTAAGATTGCTGAAGAGCAGTCTAAACAATTTGAAATACATATATATGGAATATATAGGAATAGTACATATGAATATAATTATATGTACATATACAAGATATGAGTATATTTATCTAAAAAGAACTGTCTGTAAGTGATACATAACTGTCCTGATTGATATTTTAAAGAAGAAAATGCGTGATGTGTGCGTATTTCATTTCAATATAAAAGTGAAATTTGGCTTCATGGAAAAATTTCCATTGAAATTATATTCGTGTAGTACATATGTATATCAGATATATGTATTTATACGTCTGTTTGTATATATTTGGCAGCTCAAACGAGCGTTGCGCATATAAAACTTTCCTTTGTTGCAACAATAAAACAAAAAAGCCCAAATTTACACACAAAAGGCAATCAAAAGTTTTCATTCAGGCATAAAATTCCTTTCCTTTGAGTGCTTAGAAATCCGCCATCTGTTTTTGTACATTTTCTCGCAAGCCAAAGCAAAAATGATATCTATCATTTGTTAGGTTAATTATTTAACAATTGCTTTGAATTAAAGTAGAACGGCGTAAATAATTTATTAAGCATTGAGAAAATTAAAAATATGTATATAAAATCTGAATTTAGATACCTTGAATTTTGCTTAATTGTTCAACTTTTGTAATTATTTCGAAGGTACTCCTAGTATGAGATTTTTAGTTGTTATGAATTTCTAGTAAAGCAAAAAAATTTAAAAAAATGTACACTGAGAAGGAGTCAAATAAATTGAGTTGGTTAAAATATACTAAACGTAAACTAGTAAATTTTTAAAACAATTTTAATAGGAATTTCGGGTAATTGAGTGCATAAATTTTGATGTCAAAATTGTAAAAATTGAAAGTTGAGAAAAAAATATTTTTCATAAATTCGAAAATACATACATATGTGTGTATAAAATAAGATAAATATTTTGCTTGATTATTTTTATGAAACAAGTAATATAAATATACATAAATTTTTTTATATGTTTAAAATTTTTTATATTAAATACGTAAAATATATAACATCAAAATGTTGTGCCTTTTATTAAAATATTTGTTTACAAAAAATATTGCTTTTATACTGTTTTCCAAAAATTAGAAAATATTCAAAAATGAAATAGTTTATTATTTTATTTTGTATAGGAAAAGGAAAATATTTTTCAATATTTTTTTACACTTTTTATAAAATATTAAATTATAAAATTTTTTTTTTTCAAAAAGTCAAAAAGATTTATGAGAAAGCATATTGCTTTTTTAGAATATTTTTATTAGCAAAGTGTATTTTAGATCATTTTACGCCTTATATAAAGTATTTGCACATTAAAATTGGTTGTGCATTTTATTAAAATGTTTGTTCATAGAAAATGTAGTTTTTATACTTTTTTCCAAAAATTCGAAAATATTCAAATATTAGTGATTTTATTATATTTTTTACAGCAAAAAGAAAATATTTTGCATAGAAGTTTTTACACTTTTTATAAAATATTAGATTATAAAAAACTATATTTTTTTCAAAAAATTCACAAATATAAAAAGACAAAATATTTTATAATATTTTTATTTGAAAAAGTGTATTTTTACGCCTTTTATAAAAATTTGTTCCTGACAAATATACAAGTACATATGTATGTATATGTTTTTTTATAATTTATATTTGCTTCGTTTCTGAATTTATGAAATCAGTAAACGCTAAATTAAAAAATAAAGTTTTTTTATAAAATATTTTCCTTAATAAAGTTACTTAGTGAAAAAAAAAATTATCAAAGATGAAACCATATAATTTTTTTAATAAGTTATTATTTGTTTCCTTGCTGAATTTTCGAAATAAAAAACAATTAAAAAAGAAAAATTTTAATTAAAAAAATTAATTAAAAAATTTTATTTTTTTTATTAAAAATTAATTAAAAATTTTTTTTTTTTAATTTTTCCCTTAAAGAATTTATTTAGTGTTAAAAGAAATATTTGGAGGAGCGAAAGGTGCATTCAGTACACATTTAGACTTAACAAATTGCCAAAGTTGGCAAAAATCCAACATTATTCCATCATTTCCACCATCTAATGTGTGATAATACTTCAATATACAGCAATAAATTGCTTTCTAAGTTTACTTCTATCGATTAATGCGCCCTACTTGTATCCCTTTCTTATACACAGAATTAAAGCTTTTGTCTGCGCTTCTAAATATGTCACAACGCACGTGCTGCCCATTACGCCCACGCACAAATTATCGCCGAGTGTTTGTTTGTCACTTCACTCGCTGGACCGTCGCTCATTTCAGGCTCGAGTATATTTGCTGCGGCACTCAGAATGCTTTATTTTTACTCAAATTTTTTTCATTTCACTTTATTATTTATTAATATTATTATAATATTTTTTTTGGCAAACAGTTCTAGCAGCTAAAATATTGACGTCATGCCATCAGCCGCATTAAATCACAAAGCAGCAGAGCTGTATTTTGTTTTGCCAAACTTATGTGCTCTTGCTTTATTTGCAACTTGTTATCATTTGATGTGCGGCTGTGCTTGGCAAAATTAATGGCCTTCACAGTGCTCATAGTGATAAAGAGTACGTATGTATCACAACTCTGCTGTGGTCCCAGCGCAAAGTACTCGTGCACATACATACAAACGAAAACATTTGTCTATAATTATGATTATTAAACGCTTTTGTACGCTGCTCGTATTTATACGCTTTCATAAAAAGCTTGTCTCTTTCCCATGCAAATATACAATTTTCGCTTGTCATATGCAGGCATTGACTTTCAAGGATATCGTTCCAGATTTCCTGCTCTTGATTTTCGTTCAACTTTTGAAAAAGCTGCAGGAAGTCAGCACTTTATTTACATGTAGCACTTTTCGTCCTTAGGTAAAGTGCTTTAACCTCATTTTTATTGCATTTCCTGATTTTTTGTAGTTATGTTGTTATTGTAAGGGCAAAAGGCGCGTACTGCATTTCACAAGCATTCATACTGTTTTATACGAGTACTTCCTTGAACTCTTTGCGAGTTGTAACCTTTACTTTGCGTATGTCTGTGTTCAAAAGTAAAAACAGCCTAACTCGTTTATGCGAAATTCCGAGCCTTTGTCAATATTAACATACATTAATATTAAATTATGAAATAAACTGCAAAGTTTATTAAAATATCCTGCAATATTATATAAACATAATATATAATATGTAATTTAAGATAAAATTTGAGGTTGTAAAAAAACGCAAAATAACAAAAATCTTAAACAATTCTTTAAGAAAATAAAATTTTATTAAAAATAATAATGGAAATTGAAATAATTTTTTTAAGGTGGAAAATAAATTTTGGTTAAAATTAATTAAAATTTAAGTTAAAATTATTTTTCAAATAAAAATTAAAACGCAATGTAAGTATAAAATCAAGAAGTAAATTTAAATATTTTAAACTAAAAAACCTGTATATGAAAACTTTTGAATAACTTATTTTAACTGAAAATTCAAAAAAATTCTTCAAAATATTTTTGCTTACTACGAAATTATATTAAAATTTTTTTTAAGTGAAATAATTAAAAATGATTTCTCCATAAAATGAAAGTTTTATAATTTATCTCAAACTGCACTAAAATAAATGAAATAAATATTTTTAAAACAAAAAAACTAAATATTCTAAATAATAATTTTTTTGGAGCGAAAGTTTGAAGAGTAATTAAATTTACATTAAATTTTTTTATATTTAAATTAAATTTTTATAATATTAAGATTATTATCCGAATATTTTTAAAATTTCTAATTAATATTATAAAGTTGCTTTTAATAATAATGCAAAAACAAAAAAATTAACTTAAAAATAAAATTAAAATTAAATTAAAGAAAAAATAAGAAATGTAGACTTAAAAACATTTAAAAAAATAAAAAAAAATTTAAAAAAGTAAAAAAAAATTAAAAACAATAAAAAATTTAAAACATCAAAAAAATTAAAAAAATAAAGAAAAAACTATTAAACGAAAAATATTAAAAACAATTTAAACATTAAGAGAACGTAAAAAAATAATTTATAAAAATATACCTAAAAACATTTAAAAACATTTGTAGAATTTGAAAAAAAAATGCTTAAGCATTTTTAATAAAACATTTTTAGAACTGAACATTTTTATATTAATAAATTTAATAATACAAAAAATTAAGGAAAAAATTACATGTTTAATGAAAAATTTAAAATAAAAAATATTTAAAATAAAAATAAATATTCAAATTAAAACAAAACAAGAAATTTTTGATAAAATAATATACAAAATGAAAAAATTTGAAAAAAAAATTTAAAAATATTTTAGAAAAAGTAAAAATAAAATTAAATTAAAAAAATACAGAAAAAAATTTGTAGAATTTAAACTAAAATAAAAAAGTTAATAATAAAAAATAGTAGAATTTGACAAAATAATAAAATTTAATAAGCTACTTTTAATAACAAAAGTATAGCATTGAAAATTTTTATTTTAATAATTTTAACTATAAAGCAAAATAAAATTAAGAAAAAAATTTTCAAAACTAAATATTTAATAAAAATTAAAAAATAAATATAAATAATTCTAAAAATAAATAACAAAATCAACAGAATTTTAAAATAAAAACAATTTAAAGCTCAAATTTAAACTAATATTGAAATTTTAGATAAAATCAATCATACACAAAATGAGAAGATTTAATAAAATTTAAAAATATTTTTAAAAAATTAAATATATAAAATTAAATTAAAAAAAATAAGGAAAAAATTAAAAATTAGTAGAATTTAAAATGAAATTTAAAAGAAGGAGAATAAATTGAGAAAAATTTAGTAGAATTCGGAAAAAAATTTAATAAACTATTTTTAAAAAAAAATTTTTAGAATTAAAATTTTTATTTTCAAAATTTTAATTTTATTTTAATTTTAATATCAAACAAAATTTAAGAAAAAATTGAAAATGAAGTTTTTAATAAAGAACTTAAAAATAAAAAAAACAATTTTAAAATAAAAACAATTTAAAGCTCAAATTGAAAGTAATATTGAAATTTTAGATAAAATCATACACTAAAAATGGGAAGATTTAATAAAATTTGAAAATATTTTTAAAAATTAAATATATAAAATTAAATTAAAAAAAAATAAGGAAAAATTAAAAATTAGTAGAATTTAAAATGAAATTTAAAAAGAAGGAGAATAAATTGAGAAAAAATTTAGTAGAATTCGGAAAAAATTTAATAAACTATTTTTAATAAAAAAAATTTTAGAATTAAAAATTTTTATTTTCAAAATTTTAATTTAATTTTAATTTTAATATCAAACAAAAATTTAAGAAAAAAAATTGAAAATGAAGTTTTTAATAAAGAATTTAAAAATAAAAAAAGCAATTTTAAAATAAAAACAATTTAAAGCTCAAATTGAAACTAAGAGTGAAATTTTAAATATAACTCCTTAATAAAAAAAGTATATATATTCAATAAAAAATTTATTTAAAATTAAAAAAGTTAATTAAATTCAAACCGTAATAGCACATAAACTGTCAGTAATATAAATAGTACGAGTGTAACAAAAATTGTAAAACCAAAAAAATGCATTTAGCTTCGATAACAGTTAAAAGTTACGCTAAGTAAACCTATGAACCCATTCTAGAAACTTATTTTCAATTTGTTTATTCTGCGCTGTGTACATATGTTCGTATGCATGCACTACATTCACATTTTTAAGTATATTACACTCATTTTCTTAAATAGAGATATCGAAATATTTACTCACTAATTTCTATTTTCGGTTTATTTACCAAAATATACACAATTATTTACTTATCACGAAAAGGCCTCAAACGCAGTTCAACTTGAATCGTGACTGGAGGCCTGATGAAGCATTGCCCCCAGCAGCACCGAAAGCAGGCTTTTATTTTATTGAGCGCATACGCAACTCGTTACGCTCTCGTTTCGGTTCGGCTATCATGTCTCTTTTCGGCTCAATCAAAATGTTGAGAACTTTTATTACTTTCACACCAAAAAGCGCGCAGCATAAATACACGCATACACACACATTTATAACTGTGCACATATGTACATTCATAATCATCATCGAGTTTTATATGAGTTCTTTAATAAATTGTCGATTTCGATTTTCGGTTTCACTTTCATGCTTAGCTGATGTTTGCTATATACTCTTCTTTGTTGTATATATGGTGTCGCACACATACAGCCACACATTTTCATTGATGTAATTTTCTCTTAGTGTTGGTTACTCATACGCCATGTGCAGCCACAGCCCACTATTGCAACACACACTCGCTTTCGCATTTCCACTTGCTTAAAAATTTTAATTTGTGCGAGTGTTTATGTACGCGCTTTCGTGCGTTGTGTTGTCGTAGCACGTGCTTTGCCGCGATATACATGCCCCTATAATAGTGTGTCGGCTAAAGCTTTACGCTGAAAAGCGCTCACCATTCAGTCGCATTTCGTTCGTATTGCTTAGCAGACGTTATCGTCGTCTGATACTGTTATTTTTAGCAATCATTTACTTAATTTCTATATCGTTCTATATCGAAATAGCCTATCGTGTGTGCGGCGTATGTCTTGTGCATAAGTGTGAGTGTATGTATGGAAATGTGTCGCTCTCTAGCTGTGTCACAGCGGTCTATAGCCTTTTATACGTTTAATTAAGAATTTAGTGAAAAGTTTTCTAAAGCCGAAAAGTTTTTTTAGCCGTTATTTTTTTATATATACATACATATATACACATGCATACTATATATTATCGGTGTATGTGTTTGTATGTATTCATGAATTATTTGTATGTGCTTGTGCATATGTATTGCTAAATGCATTTAAACTCGTTTATCGTCTTTATTGTTGTTGCTGCTGCACCGCACGTCATTGCAGTTAACCTCTAGTGACCTTAAAACTGCCGTCGACTGCCCGCTGAGTGCACAAAGTGCAACAATTTATCGCAATTTGGCGCGCCCTCGGACTGTGCACTAAAGTGAAAAGTGAAAGTGTTTTTCTTTTGTTTCATTAAGGGTTGGTTTTTCGCCAATTTCGTGCAAGTTAGAGCTATTCAACTGCTTTGGGGTTGGGTCAGGTCGGCGGTTTCAGTGTGGCAGTTTTAAAAGTGCTGCAATTGCTACGAAATTTCTATGATTTTCTGTGTTTACGCAATCTGCTTATTTACGTTTCCATTTCTCTGAGTTACCACCTACCCATAGTGCCTTGCCTACCACACGCTGCCTTGTGTATCTACACTCGCGCCGCTTTTCGCACGCATGTCCTTGCTTCGCATACCGAGCAATTCTGTGCACACACACACACACTCTTACATAAGTTTGTATACACATTTTTCGCATAAGCGTAATTTTTTTTAATTGGTGGCCGTAAACAAAGCAGCTTCTCGCTGAAAATTTTTATTTGAGAAATTCGCTGCGTTGCATTCGAATAACTAATTATGAGTCAAAGAGTACGTATTTTCTTAAAGGAATGAGCTATTGTTCAGCTTAATGGCCTGCAATTGTTCTTAAGCTACTTAAGTCGTTTAATATGCAAAAATTAATTAGCTGGCTTTTATGGCCGGTAATGAACTTTTCCAAGTGCTTGCTTAGGGTTAGCAAGCAAACAAGTAAGACACATAGCTGATAGCGCTGGAAATTCTGCTATACGCAGCAAACTGTGTAGAGCGTGCATGCATTCATAGTTTGTCGAGGCGTTTTGCTCCCACTTTGCTCATAATTATGTTGTGGCACGCTAAAATTTGCAGTTTGAAGAGCGCTTGCATGCTTAGAAGAAACACAATAATCGATTAATTTGATTAATTGACACTTATATTTTGTTGTAAATTATTCACGTTTGAGTTGCTCGCTGCCAATGGCCACTGTTATGCCTTGCACATATACATATGTAGTTGTATGAAGTTATAAACTGACGCCAATATCTACAGAAATAAATATATAAATATTATATATAAATAAACATATAAGTGAAATATATTATATAAAATAATTCATTAAATATACCAACAACAAATATAATATCAAATCTCGTATTGCGCAATTATTAACACCGCGGCGTATGAGTAACAATTTGGGCAATGCTTACTAAGCAACGATTCATTCACATAGTATAGTTTGTTTGGCACTGGAATTAGATATGAAGTGTATACATAGCTGCTAAACTGTTAATCACGAGTTTGGACGCTCAAAAAAAAAACGATATCAAAAATTATTATTTTTGTTTTAATTTGAACTTGTAGAAATTTCGAAATAGTTAGTTTCGGTGATTCGGCGTATTTGTAAACATTTTTAACTTAGTGTAATAGGCTTAAAAAACTTAAGGGGCTATATACAGTTAGAATTTGCAAAAAATCGACTTTTTGTTTTATTTTCATACACATACATATATTTAAGACTATACACAGAAAATTTCATATCGTTTCAGTGAATACTTTCGAAGTTACACGCAAATTTGAAAAGGCGTTTTAGAGTGTATGTATGTAAAGGTCATTCCAAACTTTAAAAGCGTTTTTCTCGAAACACTAATTTAAAAGTAAGTCAGGAAAAAAGTTTCAAAAGGACTGGACGCAACGACTACAAATTTTCACACAGCTTTCTTAGCTATATTTCTCATGTTATGATCGAACAAAATAGGTTTTGCTAATAATTTTGGTTTTTGAAGCCACTCTGAAGTGACAATTTTTACAAATAAAGCGGTCCGGTTTTTTTTAGAAAAAAATTAATTTTAAAATTTTAACATTACGACCCTGTTTAAAAGTTTAATTTAAAAAATGTCTATTACTTTCAGCATTACCCGTATTATGTACATATGTATAAATTTTCTCAGATTTTTTTGATTTCTTTATTCATTTCTCACCGCTGGACACCGTTATTCAGAAGCCTTTCTGGCGATCGGCTACATGATCAAGGAAAATAATAATTTTTCATAATGAATTTCATAATTATTATTAAAGTCATTTAAAATCAGTAAATTCTCAATTTTTTTATTTATGCATTCAATTGAATGCCCCTTAAAAGCAATACACAAAAAAACGCGTTTTTTCTGACTTTCATCATCAATTGCCAAGTACTACTTAATATTATGCTTGTTGTTCTGTAACTGAAATCATAATAAAAAGTGAAAAACAAGTATAAAGCAATAGTAATATAAATAATGCATCTGAAATTTTGCATTTCTTTGCTCGCAATCCAAATGAACTTTGTAATCGGCACAACAATTAAAAAGCTATATTTAAAAATATAATGCTATCAACAACAATGACAACAAAAAATGAAAATATATGCATAAACAATCACATATTAAGCACTTGATATGCAGTAGAGCGCATATGAAAAGATAATAACTTATAATTAAATAATAATGCACAGTGAGACAAAGTCTTTCAAAAAAGTCTGTGCTCAATTTAATGAAGATAACTTATCAACTAAAAAAGTTTCCCATTCAAGTACTTGATTTTGAATGATCAGTTTTTATGGCAGCAATGTACGAGAGTGATCGATAACGGTGTTTTTAACAAATTAGTAGCTTTTTGAAGAGAAAAGCACGTATGCAAGACTTCAGTTCGATATCTCGAGAACTGAGGAACAAGTTTGTATACGTACATATGTACGTAAAGAGAGACGAATATGGCTAAATGGACTCAGCTCATTATGATCTCCTTTATATAACTAAATACTTATAGGGTCTCCGATGTATACTTCTCGTTGTTACAAACAACGTGGCAAACTTGATATACCCTCTTACGGTTACAAAAAAAATTCAGAACAGAAATAATTGAAAATGAAATTAAGAAAAAAATTGGTAAACAACTACTTTGAGTTAATTTATTGTATTTTACTAACAAACAAAAAACATAAAAATTAATTCTTCCAATATTTCTTGGTAAAAACAAAAAAAAAATATTAAAGGCGTAAAAAAATAATTCTAATATTTTTGTTAAAAAAAATTATTTTTTATTAGTTATTTTACAATTAGTTACGTTAAAATAGTTATTAACCGATTTTTTTCTTAATTTCATATTCTATTATTTCTGTTCTGAATTTTTTTTGTGATTTCAAACCAAAGGTCTGAAATTCATTTAAACGCCTGAATAAGCTTTAAAATTAAATATTTTTAATTAACATCTAAACTTATGAAAAATTATTATTTTTGTACCTTCCAACACAATGTAAACTTTAAAATTTCATAGCTGATATTTACTGCATTGTGTAATATGTAACATTATCATTTTGTAAATGTTCATTTTTACAGTTGTGCATGTGTACGAGAAAACAGCACAGTCTACCACGAACTCCCGCAAACGCCTAGCATCAGCAACGCAGTGAAGAAACATTTTAGTCTGATAACAGCTTCTATTATCAATCTCGCTGTAGCTGGTGGCCGCTTTTCGCTATTCGCTACGTTCCTGCTGCTTATCAGCTGTGTGTATGGGCTATTATTTATGGTTTGGCATTCAGTTTTGTATTTATAGTAGGAAAATAGTTGAGAAAATAGTGGTAAATGCAATATACGAATAAAATTTTTCTAATTGAACTTCCAACTCTAGAAGATTTTCGGAATTATTCGCAATTTAATTTTTTTTTTTGGTTAAATAAAGCTTAAAATCTCACCTTTCCAACACTAAATGGTATTAAACAATGTGATTGGTAGCACTGGAGATATACGACTGCAACGACATCTATTGACAAAATACGAAAAGACTTTTTCGACTACACAATACTTTTTAACCTCAGTCATATCTCGGCATAACGGAGTGCATTTTTGCTAAAGAAAGTGTTTTGCAAATTTATCAGCTTAGTAACAGTAATAGAAAATTTTAATAAATATATTGTTTTTATCTATATATGTACATACATATGTATGTACTTAACAGCTTGTCAAGGCAAATTTTCAGCTTTTTATTTAAAGCATTTAAGCTGTATACCCTTTATAATGCAACGTTATCTACGCTGTGTCAAGTGAATGCAAGTAAATATATTCATATATGTACATATAGGTATGTATTTGTACATCTGTATGCCTTAAGTGGGCGCGTTTCTGATAAGCATGCTGCCAGTAACTGCATTAAAATAATAATTAGCATAGTAAAAGATTGTGCAAACAATTTAAAGTACATATGCACACACATACATATTAGCAGGGTAGAGTAAATAAATATTAAATATAATAAACTTCGCTATAGCTTCCATTTATTGCACTGCAGTCATGCGTAGAGATGCATCAATCAGCTGTTTGGCTGATCGACAGCAAATACGTAGATTTTACAATTTACATACGAACAGATATGTATATGCATATTGCACATACATATTTATACGATTTAAATACACTTCATGTTTAAAATGCTCTATTTTTTAAATATTTTTATACCCCAAAAAGTGTATATTAAGCTTATCATGAAGTAACACTTAGAAGGAAACTTCGGAGATGGTATAAAATGCGATCAGCGATCGCTCGGTTTTTGAAATATATCGATCCTAAATTCAGCACACATCCTATTCTTCCCAATGTGCTGCTCATTTGACAGAACCGCCGTTATTGGACCACTATAGCATATAGCTGCCGTACAAACCGAAGAATCAAAATCAAATTCTTCTATGGGAAACTGTTTTAACTGACAAAATATCTTCACAAAATTTGGCATGTATGATTATCCAAACATACATTATACAAACAACGAGTAAATTGCACAGATCGTACTACTGCGATGCATATTGACCAATCAAAATCAATAAAAAGATCTTTTTATATCGTTGTATGCTATAAAAAATGCACCTGTGACGGGTATTATAGCTTCGATGCGACCGAGTTTACCTTTTTTTTGGTTGTTTAATATACTTCGACTTCAAATAACGTAATAATATTTTAATTACATACAAACATACATACAACAACAAGTTACATGACATACGATTATTAAATGTTTGCTACCTTTGATTACTTAACATGTTCCGATCAAACGTTCGAGCTTTCGCTTCGTAAAGTATCACACCAAACAACCAGTGTCAGTGGAGTGTTCCTAGTAAATAAACAAAGTAGGTCAGTGCATGCGTACACAAGTATGCACAAGGTTATTTATCAAGCAGGGTTTGTCTAGTGACCTTTTGCTGTTTTTTTTTACGTTTTTTCGCCATGCTTTTCGGTGCTTTCTGGATAAAAATAGGGATAACTTGCGTCCATACTCACAAACAATTCGCTTTACTCGTTGCTCTCACTTTATTATTTATTGTTATTTTTGACGCATGTGACAGTTTACGCTTGAGAGAGTTTTGCAAAAAAAAACAATACTTTTTAGTGAAATATTGAGGAAGTTTGTGCGGTTGTGGGTGTAAAAAATGATTTTAATGTTAATAAACAGAGCAATAAAATGTACGCTACACACCAGCAAAGCGTAGCAAAGGCGATATGTGTCAACAAATGAACAAAAATCAACAAATATAAAAATATAATAAATAAATACATACATACATATGTATTTTTTTAAGGAAAATATACATGTAAATATGCCCATACACATATTCGGAGAGCGCTTCTCACCGCTGTCACCACATGTGTGTATATTATTCAAGACGTTGCGACAACTAAAACGTATATACTTGTACGAGTACATACAAGTATGTATGTTGTATATTCTACTTATTGTTTATGTAGACAGTAAGAATTTTGTTGTTTTTTTTATTTTATATTATTTTTCTGTGCATATTTTTTTACTATCTTTTATTTATTTTTATTCACTTATTTGGCCAGACAGAAAGGCAGGCGTGCGTGCACCGCTACACGAGCGCTTTTTTCACGAAATCTGGCAGGTATACGCAGCACCGTCGCCTGCCAACAGCGCGGTTCTGTTGTCTTCATAAACATTTGCTAATTTATAGTTGCTTTTTACCATTTAACCGTAAAAATATACATACATATATACAATTTTGTATATTATTTAATGAAACATAAAATACAATTTTTTATTCGGTTATTGCATTACTCATGGCCTTCGTAGCTATATGTACGTGTTTATGTGCATTCGTATGTCCGAACAGCCGCGAAACAACAAAAACCAATTAATATAAAATAATGTTATTTTAAATTTGGCTGTACGCATAACACTTTTATTGCCAACAAAAACAATTGAGTGTGTTGTATTTGAGTTCGGCATTTATTAAGAGATTAATTCGTGTGATTACGCGCTAGCGATTTATTTTTTTGTGTTCCAAAAACTAGGTTAAGTACAAGGGAGTTCGATGAAGTGTTGATAAGAAGTAGGTATGGAAAAAAGTAATTAAAAAAGTAAGAAAAAAAACATAAAATAAAATGTTTATACGAAAATTAACAGGAAATTAAGAAAAAGAAAAGGAAAAACTGAAAATATGAAAATAGGATCAAATAAAAAATAGCAATGCAACAACTACTAAGTTAATAAAGTCTTGATAAAATCTTTGATATTTGAATTTTATTTGATAAAAATTCTGTCGGAATCGTTTAATTTATATTCTCGCTAATTCTTATTCTACCTCGCCTTTTATTTAGAGATATTATGGGCACTCTACTATGAAAATAATATCGAATATTTACTTAGCATATAACTACTTGCATTGCGTTGTCTTGCTATGAAGATGACCGCTACCAGCTATCATTAGTCGCCACTAATGAACAATTGAATTTGCTGTAATATAAACGCAGCATAATAGTAAAGTACTGTTTCCTCAGCTACAAAGTAATTATCTTTGCGAGCTAGTAGATTTGATTTTAACTGCATTATAGTCTTGTAAATAAATAGTGCATAGGACAGCATAACATACATAACTGCAAGCATACATAAATACATGTATGAGTTAAATGTGCAGATAGTACATATGTATGTATATGTACATATACTAATCTTTATGAGAGACACTAGTGCAATTAATGCTCATAGGAAAGACCGATTCTTACAACATTCTGCGTAGAACTCATATAGTAATTTTTGCCTTAGTTGACTGTCTTTTAATAAGAAGTGTGCAAAATGTTGCATTATTTTTATCATTTATGTATTTTATATGTACATAGTTAATTTGTACTTACATACATACATACATATGTACATATGTATATTGTTTAATTGCTTTTAGAATTTAATAAGAATATACATATATTTTTTTTGTTGTTAAACAGTTTGAAAAAAAATTATTTCAATGGTTTATAATCAAAGTGTCCGTTAAAAAATTAAAATATATATTCACGATGTGTTTATCTATTTATTGTATTTTTGATATACATACATATGTAATTTATAATCTTTTTAAATATTTTTTTTTTTTAATAATTTCATTTTATATCACATGAGTTAATTTATTTCATAGCACTTTCCAAAGCAATTAAATCGTATGTTAGAAATGTTGTGCTGTAGCAATAATATTATTTATTTTGAGTCATGTAAATGTACTCATTACATACTTACATACATATATGTACATCCAGACAGCGGCAAACAAATTCGACACAGCGAGAGATAGAGAGCGGCAGTGTATAGTGTACGAGAGTACAAAAGAAATTATCATAAACAATTTTATGTTGTCTACAGCTTTGACTTACTTACAGGTCGTTCAACTATCACTTTGACAACTGCAACGCGTATAACTAAATATATACAACAACAATAACGCCAAACATTGTTGGAGTCTTTGTAACAGCAATAATAACTAAAACTTACATTGGCGCAGAAACGCGGGTGGGCGAATACCATTTCGTTGCTGCTGTTCTATCGAATGCGTGCATAACAGTTGCAGTGTTACAGAAGCAGCACAACAGCAGAGTCAACGCGTCGACTGCGACGTCGTCTGCTGCATTGGCAGCGAGCGAGAATTTGCTCTTGTATGCATTGAGTGTGCCAAATGCAATAGAAAAGGTAAAAAGTTAAAACTAAAATTGTTGCACAAATGTGTATTACAGCAACTTCAAGAGAGAGCAAGTGCATGCCAAAACTCAACTTTAAATTACTGAGTATCTGTTGCTATTTATGCAAAGAGCAAAAGTGAACTTTTGAATGCAGCAACGTGCATATGTAAAGAGTGAGAGAGTTATCGCTACAGTAACACTTGCTATTCTGGCGCAGAGGCTACTATTGTCACTATTGCCAGCTACTTTTATTCGTGTATTGTGTTTTTGTAATCAGATGCCGGCTTCTTAGAACGCTTTGTTACAGTATTTGTGATAATTCAGCAAGTGGGTGACCGGCAAGGCAACGTCGTTCACATTGCAACAGCATCAAGTGCATTAACGAAGACTACGCGAAGTGTGTGTTGCAGTGGTTAATGAGAATTGATTTTCTATACATGCACATATGCTAAGTTTAAAATTAAAAAAAAAACACAAACAAAAGTTCGAAAGTGTAAAAATCAACTGCAAGGTGACCGACATTGGCCGTCAACCTGTTGGCGACTGTTTGAAGTTGTGAGAAAAACGTGTTGCAATTCACTTGAGAAAAATGCTTAGCAAGGAAATCAACAACAATAACAACATGTGACTGTAAAAAAGCAAAAACAAAGTGCCGAAAATAACTGCAAAAGCCACTAAAAACAAAAACAATTGGAAACGTGATTTTATGTGTGATTTTTAATTTGATACTTTCGTTTTATATCCGTAAACTAAATAATATAAAATATAATTTAGTCACTCCTATTATCTCATTACAACGCTGCATTGTGTGATTTATTATAATTTAGCCGTGAAAATTTTATTGCAAATAAGTGTATACGCATACATACATACAAATAAGCGTCGTTACCCCGGAAATTGTGATTTTTAAATTTTAAATAATTCAATATATACTCGTATATAAAAAACGACGACAATATATAACAATACATACATACATACAACATACATATAAATATGCATGGCATAACGCATTTATATCGGCAGCATGCTGTCGAAAAACAATTGAGCGCAGATAGCGCTTGCAGCACTCATCATAATCACCATAACAACCATTCACCTTTTGCTGCTCGTAACAGTTATCCACGTGACAGCATCAGCTATGATAGCAACGACGACACAAATCGTTTGCATAGCGTGGATTCGGGCAGCAGTTCAGGGTCGTCGACCAACTCCAAATCACCGAATTGGTCACAAGGTAAGCTACAGAGTCAAAGCAGAACGGAGAGAAAGTGAAAGCTTCAATTAAAACGATTTTCTTTGCTATTGATTAATAATACATAAATAAGTATGTATTTTGAAATAATTTTGCATATATTACAAAATATTGAAGTATCTTCTACTCTCCCCACTCGCTTAATTTTAATTATAAAAAAAAAACAAACCTTTTTAATGCTGAATATCGGTATTCCAGAAAAGGTAATTGATAAGTTGGTGCAGTCATCCAGTCCGCAGCCCGTACCCGAGGGCAGCAAATCGCTCAACAATCATTACCGCAACTCGCCATCGAATGCCAGCAACATGACACGCAGTTCCTATGATAGCTACAGCAACAGCTTCAAGCGTACCTGTTCGAAACGTAACTATTTCGATCGATCTCACAGTCCTGCCGTATATGCTGTAAGCAAAACACATATTTTTGCCCAACCCAAAACCCATACTAAATTTCAATCCAATTCATAGAGCCTACGCCGTTACCCGAATGATTATTGTGGTTCACCGCCAGTGCATAGTACACAGGGTGGCTACTTCCCTCATGATCTCGATGATATCTACGAATCGCAGGCCGATCACCAGTACTTTACGCATACGGGTGCGAGCAGTGCACGCACACCGGAACGTCCGAGTATAAATTCAATATTTCACCGAGTGGGCGCCGCCTGTACATCGCTGGACGATTATGTCGGACAGACGCGCGTCTCAGCCGAAAATGGCAGTGCTTCGTCATATAAACATCGTTTCGATAATAGCAGTTTTGCGAAGAGTTTGAGCACGAACGAGGATAGTGATAACTCATTGCCGCGCGAAAACAAGAAATCCAAGGATCATCATCATCATCATCATCACCACTCCATACATGAGATGTTGAAGCAATTCTCGAAGAAAGTACATATTTGGCCACGCAAATCGCATGACACGAACAGTGTTTGCACTTCGCCATTGAACGATCCGCAAGAGAACTTTCGTACACGTTCCAAGAGTTTGGATGTGAATACGCTGAGTCGGCCAAATCGCATATTGGAGGACTGTGGTGCGACATATAAAATCTATGAGAAGATTGTTAAAGAAGGTAAATGAGAGTGGTGGAGATTACTGATTTAAAGCGTTAAGGGCTAAGTACGAGATATGACGTAAGCTTAATCAACAATTGATATTATCTCTGGTTTTGGCAAAAGTTTTATAATGCAAGTCAAATGAGCATTTCTATATTTTACGCGCTAGCATACATAATTTATTTAACGATTTTACTTTTACTTAGATTTTACACCATGCCGTTACTTGTTGTAATTTTCTGAACATAGAACACTTGTCTAGTAATTTTATGCAATTTCAACAAGCAAAAAACTAATTTAACTCTCATATTTTTTTGTAATTAGGTGCTCATATGCGTCGGGCCTCAGCCGATTTGGAGAAACGGCGTGCTTCTTTGGGTGCAGCTAGTCGAGGCTTACGTGGTGATGGCACATTAGATCCTCAACACGCCGCCATTTTATTCCGTGATTCCAGAGGGGTAAGTGAAAAAAATATTACTTAATCGTGCTCGTTTTTCCGGTGGATTTTGTAAGCTTAAATCTTAAAATTAAACAGTGATATGCAAACTGTTAGCCGCAAACAAAAATTGCGTTATATACAAATGTATGAGTAATGAGAACGGCAATAAAGTTAAAATTGTAATCGCGCCGCGGCGCGCCGTTTGCCAATCGCAACATCCCCTAAATTCCCGGCTTTTGCTGAAATGTACGCTACCCCAAGTATTAGCGCAGACTCAAGGTCATTTTGGTCTTGCAATCGCTAGAAGAGTGTAAAACTAGGCAAATAATTTTACAAAAAGCACAATATGGCCGAAAGGCAAGCAGCATGACGCGTCACTACTCCCACTATGCTGTTGTTGTGCTTGTTTTCTTCTACAACAATCTCACTTGTTTGCTCTCATCATTTATTTTACTTTTTGCTTTACTCTTTTTGTTATTCTATACATTTGCAGAGAGAAAAATTTATTTGTCTGCTTATAATTTTTGTTATAGTACGTCATTGGAAAGCTTTCAATCGTAAAAAGCTAACGAACGCCATTCGCCTTGAATTTTTGCTGAACTTTATGAGCTTAAACTTTGCACAGGGTGACAATAAGCTCCGTAGTGTATTTAGCTACTACTTTTGTATCATTGCCGCCAATAATCGGCCTACGTTATTTTTAATATATTCAGTGAATATATGTATGTAATTACAAGAATAATTTTGTATAATAAATAATTAAATGCGTTATTTCAATGAAAATAATTATAAAAGTAGAAAAACACGAAAGCACATTAAAAACGTAATATAAACAGTTTGCAACTATATTTTCTTACTTTTGAAGTAGTTGAATTTTAGTAATGGTTATATTGATCAAGATAAAAGCAAAATTGTTGAGTACGTGATATAAACCATAAAATTTCACAAATTGCTGCAAGTCATTATATTTATTACACTCATGACTCATTAGATAAACCCCATAACTATTGCTATATTCCCTGCTAGCATCTCAATTTTAATTGCTTTTATTTTTAATGGGATTTACCTCGGTTTACTGTGGCTCAATATTTCCTTTTCTGGCTGTCTGTAAGCAAAGAACTTGCCTCCAAGATTTATGTATAAGTCGTTTATACGCGATTTTTCCAAAACCGCCAGTTTTAGTGTCTATTGACTTTAATAATTAAATTACTTCTTTACTCGTTTCACATTTGTGATGCAAAACCAAACATTTTACCAACCAACATTTTATGATGTTAAAAAAACAACAAAAGCGTCTTTGTTTAGCAAGATTAAGCAATTAGTGCCCAAAATAAAAGTGTGTTGATTGTAGATAAACTTTATGTTGCCGCTGAATTGGCCGAAAAAAAGGTTTAAGTATAAAATTCGATTAATCAACATGTTTGCTAATTTACATTGCATAATAAAAATAAAAATATTTAAATTACGATATAACAAATAATAATATTTAAGCAACGTTATAAAAGCTTTAACTGCAAATATTAAAAAATAATAATAAATACATAAAGCAGTAATTTGGGAAATAAAAATCTGAAATTACTACACTTGTTAACAGTGTATGAAAATTATAAATTTTCGCCTAGTAACACAAAACACTAAAAATCACTGATAAACTTTAAAAGTTCATGATTATTTGAAATTCCTCATAACTGGACACCCACCAACTCAGTGTTTTGCTCCGGCTAAGGGAGCTATCCATATATGGAGGCATGGCAATAACGTTTGTTTAAACTGTATTCTTAGATTGTGAAGCTGCTATTCAGAACTATATTTTATTGCACTAATAAATGCGAGTCTATGTCAGCCAGGTCTGAATGACAATTATTCAATTAGATTCTGGTAAGCCACCGCCAATCAGACGACACCAGTACAAGACAATTTGTTTGCTGTGATCATTTTACGTATTTTTCTTTAAAAAACTGTCTGACTGTATTGTTCCTAAAAAGAAACTGTCTCAACACACCAATAATTAATAAGATTTTTTTTTTAAGTGGGAACTACATATAAATTGTACACAATCTCCTTGACAAATTTTATGAAATCTTGTTCGTTTTTCAGAAATAATTTGAAGGAAATATTACCAAAATAGTGTTCGTGTCCAGTAAATGGAACGTACGCATGTCTGGTTATAGGTATTGCTTTTGAAAATAATAATAAAACCATTGTGTTTATGAAATGTCTCCATTGATGGCAGATGTCCGGCTATAAGGACTGTGCGTAATGAGGTATTTCACAGTATATTGTTACCAGTCCCGTTCCATACTAGTTTCAGTAATGCCGATTTAAAAAAAATAGTTTTCACATTTCTAATCCCAAATATCGAATTGAAAAATAACAAACAATGTTAATAAAATAAATGGCTTTGAATTTTTGTATATTTTTTCGCACTTGTGTGCTTCGTGTTGAACTCGCCCGCACAAAACTAACATCTTCAATACTTCAGAGTAGTGGAGGGTAAAATTTCACATTTTAATAATTTTTCATAAATTTTTAAGTCAGATTTTGGTTTTAGAAATTGGATTTTAGTAAGATTTAGCTAATTTGGCTCGAAAAAATTAAATTTAAATTTTTAATTACAAAAATTAAATTAATTAAAATTAAATTTTAATTTTTAATTGCAAAAATTAGATTTGGACTTTATATTTTTTTAAATATTATAATAATTTAAAATAATTTTTTTTTTAAACATTTAAGCTTAATTTATAAAAAAGTTTAATTAAAATATTCACAGCTTTGACCGCTAAACTATTACTTGACTAAAACGCTAATATAAGCATTAAAGTAGTAGAGTGAACAAAAACAACAACAATAATTGAATATACAAAAATAAAATCCTTTAATTCAATGTTGATAAGAATTTTATTTTTACTTTTAGTTTCAATAACACACTAGACATGCCTACGTGAATTTAGCTGTGTAGTGCTTTTAAGAAGATTCGCTTAATTCCAAAGAGCGAAAATCCGCATTAGCAACAGTAAAACGGTTTTTATTATTAGTTTTATT
Organism: Bactrocera tryoni; assembly: GCF_016617805.1. Taxonomy (NCBI): domain Eukaryota; kingdom Metazoa; phylum Arthropoda; class Insecta; order Diptera; family Tephritidae; genus Bactrocera; species Bactrocera tryoni. Next base: position 14,010,899 of record NC_052499.1, read on the forward strand.
TATATTTAAAACATGCATATGTAAATACATATGTATGTAGACCGGTGCATGTATTTGCATATCATTCTGATTATTAGACGATGCCACCTTTGAGTCACTCAAATAAACACGTCACACTACAAAATACTACACACGCCACACAAATGTTTACCTACTTATTATTTGAACTTCTTACTCGCCTGACTTGGTTTGGCTGTCTATTCTGCTCATACGTACACTCATACATTTGTATGTAAGCATACGGAACGCTACTATACCAGTACCTTCTGTTTATACTTGCGGCCTTCATTATCGGTTAAGTAGACAATGGAAGTCGTTGGATATTTCACATTCTCAGCTTACCTATTTAATACAAATGCCATCATATTTTGCGAGTACATAAAATTGGTGTATATCCAGTACTTACCTACGTTAGGTACAAGTACTTTACAACATTTTTGTGTGCGATAAAAAGATTCCACCATTTTTTATTATTTTTTCCTTCACACAGACACATTTGTGTTTCGTCTACCTCTTAACAACAAAAACTATTATCTTTTATGTGTTGCCTCAGTGTAATTAAAAACGTTAGTTTCCCCTCTCTGCAGGATAAATCTACGAGTAAATATCACCAACGCGATAAAACTCGGTCAGCTATTCTCCAAGCGTCCTCCTTCATTTCATTCCGTTTATTTAGTCACTTTCCAATTGCCTTAAAAGTTAACTTAAACTGTTATTACCGTCTTAACACGCAAATTCGTTGTTGTAATGCATTGTTTACATATAAACAACTGTCATTGTGTTGGTTGGACTTACTGCAAAATGTTACTGTAGTTGTTGCTAATCTTTGCTCCACCAAATGCCGACAGTTTGGCCATCACCCAGCTGTTTGCACGATCGCATGATTTAATTGTTTTATTTTTTGTGCAATTGGTTAGTTCATACGCTCATTCTCTAGTGGTTCACTTACTCACTGGAATCGGTGAGCGGCTGAATTTGTATGGTATTTCTCACATGTCGATTCGTTGGTTTTTGTTTACTCGCTAGATTGTTTGTTGTTTTATTATTTACTCGATAAGTGATGGTTTCTGCAAGGCTTCCAACACACACGGGTTTCATGCTCTTTGAATACAACAACAGCAACAACTACAACAAAAGAAATACACGATAAGGTAATTGCTTGTGCAGCTAGTTCGCTGGATCGCTGTTGCAGCGAGTTACCATAGTCAAGTAGTTTCCAGTGATGATTGCAAGCGTTAAGTTGTGTTTTTCAAGCGCGATCGCAGGTTGACTAACGGAGTGAAAACGTAAAAAAATATTTTTTTTTTTTGCATACATGATTTGGCAATTTTGCCTTAAAAGACCTGAAGTGAAGAGTTCGAAAGCAAAAAGTGCAATCAAGTTAATAAAAAAGTGGAAAATGTATTGAAATAAATATATGAAGTCATTTACGAAAGTTTTATATTCCTTTTAATATATACATACATACATACATATGTATATATGTATGTATATGCATACATGTATATGTGTGTGCGTGCAGGTGTACATAAGTACATACAACAATAAGTGTACTAAATCGAAGAAATTTGCTTTGCACGGATGATTTCGCAATCTGATGCCATTAAACCGTATTTTTTAGATATTATAATCTCTATAGCCTTATTTAAAATACAAAAAAAAACAATGTGTGCTTAGCTTTAAATGAAATGTGAGCCATTGAAAAACCATTGGAAAGCAATAATTAACACTCTTTTGATGTAAGAGAAAAAAAAACCGCTATGAAATTGCGACAAAAATAAAAGAAGTCTGCAGTGGTACGCAGTGCATTTATTTTTTATTTAAATTTTGTGTTTTATAATCAAATTGTGAAAGTGTAAAACAGTGAAGATAATATTTTTTTTGAAAATAATGGATTATTAAATATTTTTACCGGTAACATTGTCGGATAATTAACCAAGAAATTATGTGAAATATGAAATAAATATTTGATATTATCAATAAAAAATAAAAAATTTGTAAAATTATAGAAATCAACACTAAATTAAAAAAATATATAAATATGAAAAATAAATATAAAACTTAAAAAAAAATTATTTAAAAAAGTATAAAATCCAAACATGAGTTTGTAAAAAAATTTCACTAAAAAACTAAATTTATGAAAAACAAAATTAAATTTTTAAATAAAAAATTTATAAAAAGAAACATGCTTTATAAAAAAATTAATTTAATAAAAATACTATAAAAATAAAAAATTATAAAAAATGTATTATATAATGTATTAAATGTATAAAAAATGAAATTTGTAAAAAACTAATTATAAAACAAAACTATAAATATATATTATAACTGCTTACACGTCGTACCAGGTGCATGAAAGTATACATATGTACGTACGTACGAATGAATAATATTTGTAATATAAATCCAATAAAATTGCAAAAAAAAATTTAATATTATTAATAAAAATTATTTGGCTGGGATTTAGATTAGCATCCCCGGATTTCGGGGATAAAATGGATGTCACTGGAAAGGTGGCGTTCTCCAGATCACGAAAATATATACATTTAGTTGCCCCTGACTTATAGACGTTTCGGTATATTCATTTTTTTAATATTTCTTGTAAATAAAGCTTTATTTTAATTATTTTATTTTAGTTACAATTCTCTGCATTTGCACAATAAGAAAAGGGTTGCCATGGTTATTTTTTTTGAAGCGCGGCGCCAATTTTTCAACTTTAAATGCAAATATCTTTAAAACTATAAGTCAGGGGCTTTAACTAAATGTATATATTTTCGTGATCTGGAGAACGCCACCTTTCCAGTGACACCCATTTTATCCCCGAAATCCGGGGATGTTAATCTAAATGTTACCCAATTATTTAAATTAAAAATGTATTTACATAAATTTTATTAATATCAATTAAATTTTATTTAAAAACTTCAAAAGTTTTATTTAAAAAATATTTTCATCAACTGTCTGTTAAGTGTTTCTGTTTCAATACAAAACAAAACGGAAAGATCGACAATTAAATGCTTTTTATTAATATCGTATTCCAATTATATTAATAACGACCTTAAACTCAAAACAGTTTTAAAGTGCATAACAAAGACGAACAAAATAATATACATACATATAATAATCCGTAAATCAAGTCATTAAAAAGCAACTTTTTATAAAGTGTATAAACTAAGAAGTTGGTCCCAACTAAACAATAGTTGTATACAAATACATACATATATATATCAACAATGTTTCGTCGTCGTTCTGTCGTCGAGTCACCGCTCCCTCCGCCACCACCCGAGATACGTGTCAATCATTTGCCTGTCACCGATTATTGCACAGCATCCACAAAAAAGTCGGCACTAATTCGCGCTGCATTGCAACAGCGCGCCAAAGGTCGCTCGCTCAGCAATTCGCCAATAAATCGCAAGAAAAAGTTTCATCATTTACCCATACTCTTAGACGAAGAAACCGATGAGGCGACGCTCAGCAGTGACGAACAAGCCATAGGTGGCTACGTGGGCTACGACTATGATAATGGTGGTGATAGCAGCGTCGACTACCTCGGTACCCATACAGCGGATATAGGAGACGGCGCACGGCATTCACGACATCACGTTAGCCGACGCGACCATACAAGAAATCTAAATAGTTTCGGTAATAGTTTAGGTACAACGCGTTATAATCGTTTGGTCACTGGCCTTCCGACAATGTCGACAAGCATACAAAGTGGACAACTGATGCACCAACAACAACAACACCAGCACAAATCAGCGTTGCGTACAAAACAATATCAACAACAGCAAGAACAAGAACAAGAAGTACCACAAAAGTCGCGTTTACATCATCCACTTGTAAGAGACAGACGCGAATCGATTGCTACCAGCCGACCTACGGCCAGCATAGAACGCTCACCAGTACGGGAATGTATACTTGTGCGACGACGTAGTGATTTCACCGATCGTGAATATCAAGAATATTTACGACAGTGTAAAAAGCAGGAATACGAACAGCAATACCCAGAGCAGTACCCGCAAAAGCAGACACATTTGCATCCACACTTTACGAGAGCAACGCATGTAAGTTGACTTGATGGTATGCCCTCTTTCGTGTTGCACGCAGTGGCGTAGCTACAACTTCAGGCGCCCGGGGCCAAGGATGTTCTGCCGCCCCCCTTTATCTACCTACCTACAAGTTTCAAAAGTGAATTTTTCGATATTCGATATTAAGTATGTAAAATTTAGGAACTAGAAGCCACGCAAATTCTGAAGTTCCCAAATTCTCACAATACGGTTTTTGGGAAATTGATGGTAAATTTACAAGACATCTTATTAAAAGCCATAGAAAAAACCCATTTTCGCCCTATATCTTGTACACTTTTCACACAATTTGCAGGAATTTAATTAAATACCATTTTTGAAAATTTGGAGAAGCAAAAGTATTTGCTGCATTCAAAGCATAGGGTAACTGTGAGAGTGACACGTCGCTAGACAAAGCTAGAAAAGTGCAAAATTAATATTTTTCATTGTTATTCAGATTACATTGTGAGTGTACAACTCTTTATCTTTTAAAATAAATTTTGTAAAAAAATTTGTTGAAGTATTTTTCTGAATATTAAAAAACAGCGAAGATCGTTTTGCCGCCCCCAAGACGTTGCGCCCGGGGCGACGGCCCCCTTCGCCCCCCTAGCTACGCCACAGGTTGCACGCGTGCCTTTTCGTAAAAGTCTTGCCAACTTCCGCACACAATTGGTCTCAAGATTGAATAAACCTTGTGTTTATACACCTGAAGTGTGGAAGTTGCAAGTTTGTGAACTTAACGTTTTATGTTTCGTTGAGTCGTATTGAATATAATTTTCTAGACGAGCTTGCTGAACATTTGAAACCTCTTCAATGTAAATTTAAAGAGAAATTATTATACTTATATGTTTATAGTCTCCAACCAACCTTCAAAACACCGGCTCCATCGTTATTGCTTTCCGTCAAGTACAATTTTGCACTTCTATCTGCTGTTATTGATTCACTTATTATACCATTTTCAAGGGAATTTTCCTTTTCTTGGTAATCGTGTTAAATTTATTATTACTTTTTAATTCCTCTCTAACTCCAGCCTAGACGTCAACGTACGCCGGCTTGCCTCTATGTCAATACCTGTATGCTATCGCATCTCGCTCCACGTCTGACGTTTCACGCTTTATTGTGGCTCATTGTGTACTTATTCCGGTCATGTGTATACAAGTAATTATAGTGTGTAAAATGGTATGGAAAATAGCAGCGAATACATACATATGTACATATATGAATGACGGGTATAATATATGACATATCGTATGTGCTTTATTCAGATGTGTACGCTGCAAAATTATGGTGGATTTCCCTGTTGTCAATGGAAGCGTTCATGATAGCGCTCATTGTGTTATTTACTACAACGTTGTAACATACAAAAAACTTGATTTTGGTTGATCAGTTTTTATGACAGCTCCATGCTTTAGTGTTCCGTTTTGATTAATTTCTTCATAGAATATACTGTTGTCTTGGACAATAATCCATACCAAATTTTCATGATGATATCTCGTCAAATTAAGTGGTTACAATTTGAAGGCCAAAAAAAGAAAGAAGAGAAGAAGAATTTTCCAGAACTTTTTTCTGAGAAAACTTTAAATTTACTGATCCAGAAATTTGTTCACATATTATGGTATCTTTTAATGGCATTTTAAGACTTAGTATTAGTAAAAATATTTATTTGAAAAGGAACTACAGCTGATCTCCAGGGGCTCCTCTCAAAAAAGACGTTTGCGGTGACCACTATATTTCTCTGATATTAAAAAACGCCGACATGACTATATTGACATAAAATAGGTCATACAATTGAATCTGTAAACAATATTGTTGTTGTTGTATCGTCAAAACGGTCTTCCAAAATTTTTATAGAATACAGCCGACTTGGCAATCTTTCGAATATTAAAAGTTCGGAACCGTTCTGGTTACGTAGAACTGGCCGCCGTTGAAACAGAGCTAAAGAGATTCTTAAATCCGCTTTAATCACGGAATACATTACACACTAAATTCGTCATTCTTTCAATATATGAAAAAATAAACTTTTTTAACTTTAAAGTAGTATTAATATCTAAAAATACCATAATTTTCGCTTAAAATTGCGACGCATTTCCACCTATTTTTTGCATATTTTCATTTCGTCAGGGCAATATTTGCCTTTAGTTTTTAGCATATCAATATTAATTAAGTAATAACGCTTAAAAGTTGTTAATTTGATTACAAAGTATTTCAACTGAGTGTTTCAGCTTTTTCAGGTTGAGGCAGGTAATTTATAAGTGGTTAGGAAAAATTCACTGACGTCAGCAGAGTCATTTGTGAACAACACAAAAAACAAAGAAATACAACTTAAAGTGCTAAAAAGTAGAAAGCAAATTAAATAAACTGAAATACCTTTTGTAACATAACAGTAAAATAATGTGTGCCTTGCGCTATAAAATTAATAATGCATAAAAATTAATGGATGCTAAGGTGTAATAAACATTTTTGGTATTTTTGAATAAAACTTTTAGGAAAAATGGAAATTGTGAAAACTTTTGCACTCGACAAACACGAAAATAAATTAAAAAGCATTTTAAAATTTCTGTATTCCCTTGATAATCTATGTTTTATTTGTTTTTCAGTTGCCAGTTGCTGATCCATTCCTGGAAAAAGTAAACCTCTCCGATTTTGGTAAGTTCAAAAAAAATTTTAATAATTTTTAATGTTTCTATGTATACAAACTCGTACACAACACCATGGCATGACACTGTGTATCTATAGTATTAGTGTTATATTTATTTTATAATTAGTACATTTCCGTAGAAACGCAAAAACGACATATTGCATAAAGAAAAAGTAAACAAAATAATTAAAAACATATAAGAAAATGACAAAAACATATTAAAAAATGTAGAGCGTTTTTGAAATTATATTATATATAATATAAAAAAAAAGAAAAAAATATAAAAAATATATAAAAAAATTAAATAAAAAAAAAATAAAAATAATAAAAAAAATTTGGAAATTGCTAATTCGTTTTAAAACAGAAAAACAAGCAACCAAAATCAACAAAATACTTATAATATATAGATATGCACATTAGGGTGGGTACAAAAGTATGGAAAAGAAAACACAAAATGACTTATAAAAATACATTAAAAATTATAAAAATATATTAAAAAAAATTAAGAGTTTTAGAAATTATAAAAATATATAAAAAAATAAAAATATATAAAAATAAAGATATGAAAAATAAATAAAAATAAAGACATAAAAAATAAATAAAAATAATAAAAAAATTTGGAAATTACTAATTCGTATTAAAACAGAAAAACAACCAACCAAAGTCAACAAAATACTTATGTATAATATATAGATATGTACATTAGGGTTGGTACAAAAATATGGAAAAGAAAAGAAATAAATTTGCCTTAAATCATACAACTTCAACCATTGGTGTTAGATTTACGAAAAAAACGTAATAGACCTCTTTCAAAAGCGTTAAATTTTCTAAAACATCCACAAAACCAAATATGTTTTGAAGTAGCTGGAGAATCGTCCCGTTACAATTAATAACTCATACTTGGATAGCCTTTCATAGAGGTGTCTATAAACCCATTTTTAAGAGTACCAAGCGCGAAAAAAAAAATTTTGTACCCACCCTAATGTATAGAGCTACATGTAGGAATTTATTTAATATGTCATTTAGCAACAGTTGTCGATAGAATCAGTTTAATATAAACAACAAGAATAATATGATAAATATTTTATGCTTGTGCCAATTAATTTACAATTAATTAAACTTTTACAAATGAATTTTTTATGCTTTAACTTATTTGATCTATTTCATATTTTATGCTGGCACATTGTCAAAATTCGGCACGCTTCTTAGAAAGATATTTATTTTTGTTGTAAAACATTTGTTTTTTTTAATATGCTTATCACCACATTTTTTGTTTTTGCCACCGCTTCAAAATTAAAAAAAAAATTATCAGCGACTAAGCATTGGCAGCGACGCAAATTCTTTGGCTTGTGCCGGCAACTGACAGTGAACAGCTTACATTAATCAAGCTGCCGGACGGAAAGTGGCATATAAATAACATTTCTCACACTCGAAATATTTTAATAATTTCATTTTAGATTTAATATTTCGTTAAATATATCCAATATATATACATATATATATATATATACGTATATACATATGTATGCGGTCGCATGAAGATTAGTTTCTGCTAGTCGTCGAGGGTCTAAAATATCTAAAAAAATGTGGTTAAAAAAAACACTGAAAATTAATATGTTTAAGATTAAAGATGTTTTTACACAGCCCTTTTCCAAGAGAGTGAAATAATCTAACATTTGGAAGCAATAGCACCGAAATTAGTCGCAGTTGTGTTTTTGTTGAAGTATTTGTATACAAATATATGGAGACTAATTGAGTTAAAATTACTAAGGCCTAAACTTTTAATTGTTGGTAGAGTGTGACTCTCATGCGTTTTTCGATATCTTTATGATGTCAGTACTACACTCCTTGATTGTATTTTGGCAGCGAACTATATTGGGTACGTTTTTTTCCGTAGCTACTTGCCTAACCTTTCACTCTTACCATTATACTCAAAACAGCTTTAAGGCACTCGCTAAAAGCTATATTAGGCCTTTTAGGCCAATTAGGCCTTCCTCAAGAATACCTCCTGCTGACATATTTTTTTTGTTTTTAAATTTAATTTTTATTTATTTATTTTTTTTTTTGTAAAAGAAAATTGTGAGTAAAAACATGTTTTGTAATTTTAGCCCGCCAGTTGGCGCATTAACGTGCAATTATCTGATAACATGTCTCAGCGTTGTATACTCGTATATAAATTAATTAGCATGGTTTTGGCAAATGAACAAATTTCACTCCCAAGCACACCCCTATTATTATTGTAGACAATTCGACTTAACATTTCACGCTCTTGTAAATAGGTTAATCATACATACTCATATATATATATCGTATATACATACAAACCTGGTAAATAAAAACTAATTTGTAATACTCATAAAGTTTGTCAATCATGCCAGGAATTTTTTTTTGTGTGTCAGAGATTTGAAGAAAAGCTTGTCTGAATCCTAATTATGAATATTGGGAATGTATTAATATGAAAAAAAGTTTACTTTGGTTGCACCGAAGCTAAAAACCCTTCATAGGTGCATCTCCTTTATCAACTACATGTTATATATGTACATAACTAAATCTGAAGACGTCGGCGGCCAACGGTTTGCAATCAACAGAAGGCGTTTTGCTAGTTCTGTGCAAGGTTGGCTCAAAAAGTGTAGCGAATTTTGTATTTCTTAAGAAAGTGTTTATTTATTCTTGAAAATCTATTTTTTTTGAACATTGGAAACACTTCCAAAAGCAATTTTTGTGAACTTGTTTAGCTCCTCCTTCGATGCAGTGTTTATCTCCTCAATCTTAGCGTCGTTCTTTTATGGGCCTCTTCAGTTTTCGATCGCAAAAAAATAAAAATACTAAATACTTTTTGTACAAAGCTAATTTGGCCACGTTATTTGAAATTAGTGATCTTCAAGACCATTTAATGTTACTTAAGGGGTTACATGGGTTTCCTCAGACAAAAAACAGCCTTTTACAACAAATTTTTTCTCATATAAAAAATTAAATATTTTATTAGAATTTTTAATGTTACGAACATACACATTTTCACAAAGAAATTTCGAAATTTTTGGAAAAAATATTTTAAACATTTTTTTTAAATAGTTGTAAACGAAAAAAATCTTTCGTCCAAGTCTTTAAGAATTATATCTCATAGACCTGTGTAAACTTTCATGAAGATCGGTTGAGTAGTTCTAAAGAAATCTTGCCAACCGACTTCAAAAACACAGTTTCGAGAAAAATGCCTTAAAAGACGGCGCTCTTAGCCTCGAGCACACAAGTTCTCAAGGCTGTATCTCCGAAACTATTACTCGAATCAACTTGAAAAAATTGATTTAACCTAAGTAACCCCTTAAAAATAATATTATCTTGCTTTTGATCGGCCAGTTTGTATGGCAGCTATAAGCGATAGTAAAAATGAACCGATTTTGGGGAGAAAATAATGCGTGTAAAATTTCAGATCGTCATGCTGATCATTTATATAAATTGTATGGGGTCTTTGGCATTTTCTTCAGGGTAGAAAACTTCGTGGCAAAACTACGAATGATTAAAACACCCTAATGTAAACTCTTATTTAAACACATCAGTATATACCTTTTTAAACTTTTATTTAAAAAAGGGATTTTAGACATTTATAAATTTTTAATGACAATTTACACACATTTGGCAGCACATTTATTTTGCCTACCACCAATTGTGGTTGCTTTTTATTACAATTTTTAATTTGCCGCAAACACACGCAATAAATAACAGCGACAATTAATGATTATGTATAAGCGGCTATTTACGTGTGGCTATAAAGATTTATATTTGCACACTTTACAACAATAAACACACGTATAAATGCATGTATCCATATGAGGAGGTATATAAATACACAATATACATATATGTATGTATACAAAAAATCTCCTTCTTTCAATTTACATCTGATTTTTTTCACTTGCACTTGTCTAATTGTCCGTCTAGATTTATTGCATCGCATTGAGCGTGTCTCTTGACTCTGTGCGAAATTCTAAACTCATTGCGCACCAAAATTCTAGACTCACTCGCATTTTAAATACCGCAAACAAACTCAAAATTGTTGCAACTCAATTTTCTTTTGCTTTTATTCAGCTTTTCGTTGAGTATTTGAATTCTTTTGCTACGCTAATGAGTTCAAGTTTGCCGTAGCGCTTTTCTCTAAAAACACAATCGCTTTGTGCTATTTTTCGTGAGAAAATTTCCGAAAAATATCAAGATCTCTTAATTCACACAACTTGAGTGTATGGAGCGATCTTTCTTCAGAAATTTGTAGTTTCAAGTTTTTTTTTCATTTTTTTTATTTTGTTTTTGTGCATGAAAATCGATGTAGAGGATTTTCCTCAATGCCGAAGCTGTCGGCGTTGGTGAGCGGCTGATAGAGGAAAATAGTATCTATAAATGATCGTGAAAATTTGCGCGCACTACAACAAACGTATGGTGGTGATCTATTGGTCAGTCTGTGATAAAATTTCGAGACGTTTAGAACGAAATTTATTTCTGCAAATAGATGAAAGCAAACGTAAATTAGCACAGAAAATATGGATGGCAAGCAAGAAAGCTGAGCCAAAGTGTGTTACGGTGACAGTGGCGGTGACGCCTAACGAAATCGTAAAAACCATGCAAATTTGTTGTTTATAAATAAGACAAACGGAAAATGTCGTAAAGAAAAATGCTGCAATTTAACGTCAAATAACGTGGAGAAAACGAAAATAAATGAAGGAAAACATTAAATTTTAATGTTTCAACTCGAAAAAAACTAGTGTTGTGATATTGATAGTGTCTGATACGAAAATAATTAAAAATAAGTTTCGATATAAATTTTGAAAATCTGTTTCGCTCGTTACCAAGAGCAGCACGATTATTCAAAATTTCAGCTCGCTAATTACGCTAAAAACAAATGACAAATCTGCAAAAGTGCATGCATCGTTAGGACTACAAGGAAATGAAACACCATTAAAATGAAAAAATAAAAATAAAATAATAAGATTTGTCTGCAATAAATAAATAAGTTTCACCTGCTAAACCAATCAAGCAGCTCGCTTAGTTGTGTGCAAAACGAAAAGTGTAGTGAAATGAAAAGCTTACATTTTAAACACATTGAACCGTTTGTATTTAATCGCCGAAATATTTTTAAAGTGCAAAAATCGTAAATGACAACGACTAATAGATAACAACAACAATAACCTTCACCCCTTTTCGTTGAACGAAAGCAAACAGACAAACGAAGAGCTAATTAATGAAATTCAAAAACAAAAACTAAATAAAAAATGCTTTTGAAAAGTTTTTTTTCTAAGTAAAAAATAATAAACTAAATAAGCAATAATATTACAGTAAATTAATATTACAATAAAAAAAATAAATAAATTAAGAAATATTTAAAAACAAATAATAAAAATATAACAACAATAATAATTATGAAAAAATAAAATAATATAAAAGAATAAATTTAATAAAGAATAATAATTCAAAATGTATAAACAACAATATTGAAATAAATAATAAAAAATTAATTAATAATTAATGAAATTCAAAAAAAAATTAAATAAAAAACGCTTTTGAAAAGATTTGTTTAAAGTTAATTAAATGAAAAAATAAAACAATAATGAAATAAATAAAAAAGACAATAAATTAAAGTAAATAAATAGTATAATAAAAAAATAAATTTAAAAAAATTTAAAGAAAATTAATAAAATATATAAAAAATTATCTTAAAATAATATAATAAAAACTTAATTTAATTTATATATTTTAAACAATTTTCTTAAAATAATACAATCAAAACTTAATTAAAAAAAAATATTTAAGAATTAAATTAAAAAATTAATTAATAATTAATGAAATTCAAAAACAAAAATTAAATAAAAAACGCTTTTGAAGGGATTTTTTAAAGTTAATAAATAATAAAAAACAATAAATTAAAGTAAATAAATAATATAATAAAAAATAAAAAAAAATTTAACGAACATTAATAAAAATATTAATAAAAATATTAATAAAATATATAAACAATTATCTTAAAATAATATAATAAAAACTTAATTAATAAAAAATTATTTAAGAATTAAATTAAAAATTAATTAATAATTAATGAAATTCAAAAACAAAATTAAATAAAAAACACTTTTGAAAAATATTTTTTTCAAGGTTACAAAAATAATAAAATTAAAAAAAAAATATTAAAAAATTAATAAAAATTATAAAAAAAAATAAATAATGCTAAAAGAATTAATTAAATTAAAAATAATAAAATATATAATTAATAATATTAAAATAATAATAATAAAATATATAAAATAATTTTAAAAATAAAAAAGTAAATAAAAAATACTCATTTCCAAAATCTGCTTTGCAATAAACATATTAAAGTTCCTGTATGGTTTGATAGTTCAAAATAATTATTTCTCATAAACGATTATTTGCTAGTTGAACACAGCAATAATGAATGCATTTAACGTTACTTTAGCGGCACTCGAAGAACTTAACTCGAATATATGGTATAACAATAGACTACACCGCTTGTCTGAGTGTTTCTTTTCGTTTTTTTAAGATATGGTTTTGATATGGTTCTACAAATAGAGGATTTCAACATAGAAATTAAAAATTCTGCTCAAATTTTTTGAGAATTCTTTGCTTTGCATAAAATCTCTCTTATATGCATTAGCCACATTTTCATAGACATTTTTGCTTATTCAAATATTTTGAAAATGAAACAATGTGCTGTATGTGCTTTTTTTATCCTGAATTTATAATCCAAGAACCATTACTCGCTTCTTGTTCCATTTTTTATGAGATAACATATTCTAAAGCCTGATATATCTCAGTTTTTTTTATATTCATTATTTTTTTGTAATATTTGTTTTTTTTTTCATATATTTGTTGTTTTTTCTCGCTAGACACATTGCCTGCAGCCAAATCGAGTGGTGGGTGTGTTTTTGGCAGCACCCACTTTCTATTCAAATTTTTTTCGTTTGTGGCTCTCCCTACATAGTATTTGTTGCCGCTAAAGCTTTGATAGCGTTGGATATTGTTTATACACCCACTATGTATGCATCATCATCTATTTACAAGCATACTATACTCAGCTATATAATCACATATGTATGTATATACTATATGTATGTACATACATATAAACATAAATATGGCATGGGCTTGAGAAAAGGCAGCCCGTGGACATAAAGAAATATATAATTTTCCTACATTTTTTGCTTATATTATTTATGAGAACACAAATTTTATTTTTTATTTACTTTTTTGTTTTATTTTATAGATCTATTTGTTAAATTATTATATGTATATATGAATTTTATGGTTTAATTGCATTTGTATTTGTATTTTTTATTCCTTTGTGATTATCATCATTACTGTTCTTTAATTTATTATCACCACCGCTTTGATATACCTAGACCAATTTTCTTATGTTTTCAAAATACCGGGGTTTCCAATAGGGATGATATTATTTCTTAGTGTCGTTTCGGCCATTTTTGATATGTCAAGATTTGTAATTTTTTTTTCAGTGTATTCAGTAATGTTTACAATTTCATCATTTCCATAATATATGCAAGAACAACTTTTACAAATTAATCAATTTTATTATCAAATAATCGTTCGCCAATTGTAACTTTTCGTGCGCTTTAGCCATTTTATGGTCGTAGTAATGTGCGGTCAATAATTAAAACAATCGGTTCTGGTGCAAAGAAAATCCACAAATTTTTCATGAATAACCATTACACTCACCAAAATTGACAGTTTGGTGTGGTTTTTGGTCTGGTGGAATCATCGGCTCGTACTTGGTTCGAAAGGATGCTAATGACACCGTTACTGTCATGCATGATAACCAACTTTTTATGACCGCAATTGAAAGAAGTTGATTTTGGCAACATCTGGTTCCAACGAGACGTTGCCACACAGCATGTGCTACAGTCGAATTATTGCGAGAAAAATTTGGAGGTTCGATTATTTCAAGAAACTGTAACATTGAATGGCCTCCAAGAAGTTGTGATTTAACTCGATTAGACCACTTCGTGTGGAGTTATTTGAAGTTATTGGTCTTTAGCAATAAACCAGACTCTCTTCTATCTTTAGAAGCCTTAACAAGAAATCATTTGCAATACACCAGACTCTCTTCAAGCTTTAGAAGTCAATATAGAGCGTGATATCCATGAATACGACTTGATTTAGTGGAAAAGTACTTAAAAATTGGTTTCATGGAATTCGTTTCTGCAAAAGAAGTCGTGACGGCCACTAAATATAAAAACATTGGAATTTTTTTTACAATTAGTCGGTTTTTTAATTTTTTTTTTTTAAGAAATCATATCACTTTTCTTGGAAACCCCTGTATTTGCTAGTGGCGTGTGTGCCAAAATTTCACTTTAATCTGGGATGTGTGTGCGGCTTTTTTATTTTATTTTTTAATCAAAGTTAAAATGTAAAAAAAAAAACAAATAAAAGAATTAAAATTAAAAGGAAAGAAATTTAACTCGCTCGTATTTTTATACGATCGTTTTTGCAGTGTTTCTAAATTTTAAAATTTTAAACTGACTTACAGTTGTTCTTATGTTTAAAATAACTTAAATAAACTTAAGCTACACACATATATACTATAATATAAATTTTCTAAATTTTTTTAGAACATCTGCGGTTAATCATTTTTTAGTAGAAACGTCAATCAAAAATCGATTCAAATCAATTTATAATTCAACGCATTTTTTTATTTCATTATATTTCTTCTGCAAACTCAATTGCGATAGTTTTATCGCATGGTATTTTATTAAACAGTTCACTGCTGCTCTCTCATGCTCAAATTGAACAAACTGTCAGTTGGAGCAAATAATCAAAAAATGCAATTTTAATTGATGAATTGATTTGTCCAAAGGAAAAATCAAGCAGAAAAAATTTCTAAAAGGCCAATGCTGCTAAATTAAAAGCGTCCTGAAAGCGTACAAGAAATATGCAAATTTATTTTTGACTAATTGAGTTGAAAATGACAGGAGAAAGAAGCAATGTCTGAAAAAATGTAGGTTGAGACTTTTTCTTTATCATTTTTCGCAACTAATTAATATATTTGTATTTGAATTAAGATTGAAAGCATTAAGTATAGCATCAAATTTCGTTTACTGATTTACAAGTTCATCTATTATATGTATTATATATATGTACATACATATGTATGTATGTATGTCGCACCTACCTTAATATTCTAATTTATTTTATTCAGTCACGCAGCAGTGACAGAAAAATTATTGATGCATATACAGACGGTACGTGCAATTACCACATCAGATCTAAATGGATAGTTAATTGAAATAATTTTGACGGCTTTGCCAAATATATTTTCGTTCTACGTTTTCTTTATAAGCCAATGCCATGTATGTAAATAGGCGTGTTTTAGAATTATCCCAAAACTCTTACCATAGACAACACTATCTGTGGCGCACTGTGCGCTCCTCGCAGTTTTATTTACAGTTATATCTAATTTAGAATTTTGACTATCTCTTATATGCATGTGTATGTATGTATGTATTTGAGTACGTTTGCACATACCTTCGTCTGGTTTTTGTTTGAGAGGGGTGGCGCTCTTCTGGCTTTCGTTGCTTTGGTCAATACATTGTTTGATTGCCAAAATAAATTTTGCAAAACTATTTGCCTAATTTATTTGGCGATAACCAGAAAACCGCATGGCGTGCTTACACAGCGAAAATAATTAAAGTGCAAATTTAATTAAAATTTAAACAGTGTTTGCTTAAAATCGCCGAATGGCCATAATGCGGGTGTCTGGCATATTTGCATGTACATATGTATGTATATATGTATGTGTTCGGTTTGTAAGTGTGTACATTTAGAAAAACATGCGTAAAATGCATTCGGTTTAATGTAAATTGACGCAGATGAATGGTGTTTATTGCTTGATAATGCGGAAATAATGTTTTCAAGTCAACAAATTATGATTTGGATTTTTCGATATAAAAAAATAATTTTGAGGGGTTTTAATGTTGCTTATGACTTTTTATATTTTCATATTTTTATTTTATTGAAATTTCGATTTTTCAAAATAAAAAAATTAGTTTTGAGAATTTTTTAAAGTATTTTATGACTTTATATATTCTTATTTTTTTTATTTTTATATTTTTTTTTCGTTTTTATATTTTATTGAAATTTACTCTAGTCTTCAGCCTACAAGCCATCTTTGAATAGCAGAAAATTTTTAGAACGGCTTTGCCTTTTGAAAATTGCACTTGTTGTTGGCTCCACATGTCTACATTGACGCCCGCAACTAAAGACATTTTTTTCTTACAATTTTAGATCTTTCGCAATCTAGTCTATGCCAGCCATGTACTTAATTAATAAAGTCGCCAACGCCGTTAACAAATCGGTTTGCATTGCAGTTGACGAGGCATGTAATTAGAATCTTACAAAATTGTAACAAATTCGCAGACTTAATTTAAATATTCATACCATTCTACATGATCTTGAAATTGGATAGTATTCGTTCGAAGAAATTAACAAAAATTATAATAAATAAAAAGTGAGCACTTTACTTTCGTTGCGTTAAGCCTTACGCCAAACCTTAGATAGTGGCAAATCGAACAAACAACTGACATAAATCACATAGAGCAGCAGTAAAATTAGCAAACATAATCTAATGGGCAGAATTAATCGGGCTAACGGGCATGTTGAAAAACGAAGCGACTATAAAAAAACACACACATATGCATATGTATGTATGTATGTACATACATATATAAAGATATAGTCTCGGTAATCTGAGTTCCGGCATTATCGAATCTCTTATTTATTATTTTTTCAATAAATTTTCAAAATCTCCCACTATTTCAAGCATTGTTTGCTTTTTATCTAACTTTTTCTGTATTTCGCCGCCCATTGCATTAGCCTGCTGCTGCTTGTTCAGCGCTGTTTGTTGTTGTGTGCAATTACATATTGTGTTGATCCCTAGCGTGTGCCGTACAAAGCTTGGTTGCGCTCATTTTCATTTTGTCAAGGTGCATATTGTTAAAATAAATTGCAAAATTGTACTTCATTTTCATCGGACTTCGCACAATGCAACGACAGCGAGTAGAAAACGATAAAAAAATATATGCCGAACAAAAATAAAAAAAAATAAGTAGGTCCACATGTTGTTGCATATTTATATGTATAGTGGCATGTTTGTATGTTAGTGATGTATGTGAATACATACTTATGTACATATGTACAACTGCTGCAACCTAGTGCTGAATTGTTTATTGTTGGTTTTGACAAATGCTTTTCGGTTGCTGTCAGACCTCAAGTCCGAGCGTAATAATGATAATTGAAAAAAATTTAAATAAATTACAATTTGTTTATAGGGTCGGTAATTATAATGTGCTAATGCCACACACAATTTTCATGGCAAATAGAGCGCAAGACAGGTTTATTTATATTTTTTTTATTTTTAAATTTTTGACTGCGGTATTTTGTGGCGTGTAGATTAGCAAAAACAATTCCTTAATCATTTAAATTTTTGTTTTATTTTATATTTATATCATTTATTTTTTTTAGACTTAATTAAATATTTAAAGTTTTGTTTAGCTTTTTGTTTTATTTCAATTTATTTTTATTTATTTTTTTTTTGTGAAACATTCTTATTTCTGTTAATAACAGCAATACCAGCTATTTTATTTATTTTAATTTTTTGTTTGTTTTGTTTTATTTTTCTCTATAACTAAATTGAAAGTTTTATGCCCGCTATCAATAGCGCACACTCAATAAAAGCGCAAATATGTCAGTATGTACATAAATAAAATAATTAAAAAAAGGCTGCTATGAAATTTATGCCTAGAGCCAAGAAGCTGAAGCGCTGCTATATCAATTTTCATTTTAATTAAAGCGCAAATACAACAACAATATAAACGTTTAATAATAAACAAAATTGTATGAAATATACAACCCTACATACATACTTATGTATAAGAACAGAAAAAACTTTGGATAATTGCAGTGAATTGTGTTTAGTGCCATAAAAGTGCTGTAAGTGAGCGGTGTTTTTAATACAAAAAACCATGCAACATTAAATTAAAATCCAGAAATTACAACAAAATTAATTTATTAAAAAAAAATAATAATTAAAGATAGTTACAAAATTTTTACCATAAAAAATACATTGGAATTTCATCAAATCAAATCAGCGGTAATGCGCCAGCTAAAACAAAATAATTTTTCTCCACAAAAACATCAACAACGAAAAGTAAACTCATTAAACGCCGCAACAAACACACTCGCGCAACACGCTGGCAACATTGTTGCGCTTTTAACGCGCAACATTCCGACATTTTACACTGGCCAAAAGCGAAACTACACACGCAGCAGCTGTCAGAACGCAGTTCTGCTGATATTTAATCAACCGTTAGGTATATATAATCCTCGCCCGCATGTTACAATTTCATTTCTATTCCAATCATGCTGGTCGTCTGGAAGTCGGTGGTGGCTCAAAGTCCACGGATCTTTGGTGGGCGCAGCAATACTATCCGTTAGAGAGTATAAAGGAATTTGAAACGGTATCGGAGAGATGGAAGAAATGTTTGGGACAATTACTCAAAACAGGTGGGAGAGCGCGTGAAACCAATGGGAATGTTTTTGGAAAGAAAAATTTATTGAGTGATTGTAAAGTTTTATAGCAATAAGTTAAAAAAAAATTAAAGTGTTAAAAAATAAAACGAGAAAAAAATAAAAAAATAGAAAAAATATAAAAAAGAATAATAAAAAAACGAAATAAAAAATTAAAAATAAATAACAAATTAAAAATAATTAAAATAAATATAATAAAAAAACGAAATAAAAAATTAAAAATAAATAACAAAATTTTTCTAATAAATTGATAATATAAATGTGTAAAAAATAAAAAGTTTTAAAAATAATTAAGTAAAGCTATGAAAAATGAAGAAAAATAATTAAATATTTTTTTGTTTCACAATAACGAATTACAATAATTTGTTTTTGAAAAGTTTAAATGCTGTATATGTTTCAGATATATTTATAATATTTAAAAATTTGCAAAAGATTAAAATTCATAAAAATTAATAAATTACAGAAATAAAAAATTAAGTAAAATTCTAGAATATTTTAATTATTTTCATATTCAAAATTTGTATTAATTTTGTGTTAAAAAATAATTACAACACACAAAAAAAATAAAAATTAATAAAAGATTAATGACAAAATATAAAAAATAATAATAAACAATAAATGTAAAAAAAAAAAATTAATAAATAAATGAAAAAAATGATTGTCTGGTAAATTATGAATGATAAAAAAAATGCGCAAAAAATCAAAAATTATAAAAATAAAAAAATTAAAATGAAGAAAAACTTTAAAATATTTTTTTCCCACATTAAAAAATTTTAAAAATTAGTTTTTGAAAAATTTAAAAGATGTCTGTATGTATTCCTGATACAATTACAATATTTAAAAATTTTAAAAATATTAAAATTCATAAAAATTAATAACTTAAAGAAATGAAAAATTTTGTAAAATTTTAGAATATATAATTTTTTTCAAATTCTCAGTTTTTATTAACTTTGTGCTTGAGAATATTAAAACATAAAAAAATTGCAAACAATTAAAAAAATTAATAAATAAATGAAAACAAATTTTTCTGGTAAATTGAGAATAAAAGAAAAATGTGCAAAAAATTAAAAGTTATAAGAATAATAAACTAAAGTAATTGGTGATATGAAAAATTAAGTTCAATTAAATTTTAGAATATTTTAATTTTTTTTTTCAAATTAGCAATTTTTATTAATTTTGTGTTTTGAAAAGCTCTAAATTTAGCATAAAACACTCAAGAAATAGAAAATTTTAAATTATTTTGCACATTTTTAATTAAAAAGTGTTTTTGGTATACCTTCAAAATTACTATAAAAATTAACCACATATAAAAATTTTAATTTCGCTCCATATTCAATGTTAATTTTTTCTTTCGTCAAAGTAACCGGAACGAACCCGGATATTTATGCGGCCAAGAACCGTGAATTCAGCACCATTCCTTGAAATTATTTCGGTAATGTCTTATGCCGCTACAAGAACAATAATAAATTTAAACTAATAGATATCAATTTTATATTTATTGTTGCTGTTGTTGTAGCATAAGACGTTTACAAAATGGTTATTAGAAAGGCTACCGGGGTGGTGCTCCAAAATCGGACTTTAATTCGAACCCATAGCGATTTTTTGATTTTGGCTGGTCGTTTCTCTGTATGTTAAACATAAATATTGTGCAATACACACACACATACATACATACATACATATATATGTATGTCTATGTATATTGTGCAAAACTTGTAATCATTATTATTTACACCACAAAACCAGTTTATGCATTGATAATAATTAAATATAAGCTATTTCAGCACTTTATTTACACATGTTTAATCTAATGAAATTTTTTTTTCTTACAGAAGAAGACGACTCACAAATTTTCGTGAAATTCTTCCGGTTCCATAAGTGCTATGATCTAATACCAACCTCAGCTAAATTGGTTGTATTCGATACACAATTGCTGGTGAAGAAAGCTTTCTATGCACTCGTCTATAATGGTGTACGTGCAGCACCGCTCTGGGATTCACAAAAACAACAATTCGTTGGCATGTTAACCATAACCGATTTTATAAAGATTCTACAAATGTATTATAAGTCACCAAATGCATCAATGGAACAATTGGAGGAGCACAAATTGGACACATGGCGAAGTAAGTGTCGACAATATTTGCAACTTTCTACATGTAACTAATTAATTTTATTAATTATTTGTACTTTATAGATGTGCTGCACAATCAGGTTATGCCATTGGTTAGCATCAGTCCGGATGCTTCACTCTACGATGCCATTAAAATTCTCATACACAATCGTATCCATCGATTACCAGTCATTGATCCAGCGACGGGCAATGTTTTGTATATATTAACACATAAACGCATACTGAGGTTCCTCTTCTTATATGTAAGTATACTTGTACTATGACAATGTTAGTTGATGTTTTGGAGATGAATAGTAGAAAATACTAAAAAAATTGAGGTTATGCGGGAATATTATATACCAGTTTGTCGACAATGTTAAATTGGATTTTAACTTGAAATTGTTTTTGTTGTTGTAACAACCTAAAATGTTACCCAAACAGTTTTTGGTATAAAAACCAAACTCATTTACAGTTAGATATTGCTACATGGGTTTCCTCGGCTAAAACAGCCTTTTTTCAACAATTTTTTTTTCTCATATAAAAAATGAAATATTTTATTAGAATTTTTTATTGTTAAAAACATACAGTTTTAGCAAAGAAAAAATATTTTAAACTCGGCCATTGCAACACCATCTCGGGTGACCCCTCGATAACTCCTTACATGACCATCTTAAGTGAAAAATACATGTTTTAGCTAAAACCTTAATTTAGAACTTCGACGAAGGAAAAAAAACTTAAAATTTAATTTTTGGCAGACATTTTAACAAAAAAATTTAAATTTCGCGACAATTTTTTTTTAAATAATCCTTTGTCGAAGTCCTTAAGAATTGTATCTTAAGACGTTTACAAAACGTATCTCAAAGACCTGTGTACAATTTCATAAAGATCGGTTGAGTAGTCCTCGAGAAATCTTACCAGCCGACTTCAAAAAAACAGTTTCGAGAAAAACGCGTTTAAAGACGACGCACTTAGCCTAGCCAGCCACGAGTGACCAAGTCCTCAAAGCTGTTTCTCGGAAACTATTATTCTAATTAATTTGAAAATTTAGGATAATGTTCTAGGGGTGTAGAGGTAGAATTTAATAAGACAATAAAAAAATACGATTTTTTGAAACCCATGTAACCCATGCAGTATTCAACTCCAAATTCACTGTTATTTTATTTTGTTGTTTATTTTCAAACTAAAACTGAATTGTTTTTTGGTTGCAGATTAACGAATTACCAAAGCCCTCGTATATGCAAAAGACCTTGCGTGATTTAAGGATCGGCACATACGACAACATTGAGACTGCGGACGAGAACACAAGCATTATAATGGCGTTGAAGAAATTTGTGGAGCGACGAGTATCGGCTTTGCCGTTAGTGGACTCCGAAGGGCGGCTTGTTGATATTTACGCGAAGTTCGACGTAATTGTAAGTATTTAGATCTCATTAGGTTCTTATCTCGCAATAAAGTCATAAAACAGGGGTAGAGAGAGTTTCCTTACCAAAAGAAAGAGAATTGTTAAGTTATCAGTAAAGTTAAAGTTAGATGCTTGTTCTTTATAAATCGTTTATTTGCTACAATGTATATATATACATATATATTTATTTCAACTTACACTAGTTTTACATTACATTCAACCTCTTTTTTTATTTTTGCAGAACTTGGCCGCCGAGAAGACCTACAACGATTTAGATGTCTCGCTGCGCAAAGCAAATGAACACCGCAACGAATGGTTCGAAGGTGTGCACAATTGTCGCTTAGATGAGACACTCTACACAATTATGGAGCGTATTGTGCGCGCCGAAGTGCATCGTCTCGTTGTCGTTGATGAGAATCAGAAAGTGATTGGTATTATTTCACTGTCCGATATACTGTTGTACCTGGTTTTACGTCCAAGTGGCGAAGGTTTAGGCAACTCTGAAAATTCATTACGCGCCTCTGATCCCATTTTGCGACGCAAATCGTCCGATGACGAAGATGCCGATACAAAATCATCGGGCAGTCGTAGTATTATTGATGATATACCCGAGGAGGAGCCAGCATTGGTGACAACAACAACAGCGCCCACATCGGCGCCACCGCCAACGAACGGTGACGAAATTAAAAGCGAGTCGAATGAGGAGCTTGATGCCTCAACACAACAAAAGCAAAATGGTGATAGTAGTAATACCGCTGAAGTGTCCTTTGCCGCCGAGGCGGAAGAAGATCCCGTGGACGATGCCGATCAGTTA
Source organism: Bactrocera tryoni (assembly GCF_016617805.1). Lineage (NCBI taxonomy): Eukaryota > Metazoa > Arthropoda > Insecta > Diptera > Tephritidae > Bactrocera > Bactrocera tryoni. The sequence continues at coordinate 14,034,518 of NC_052499.1, forward strand.
AGTGATAATGATGATGATGTCGTGACTGGGCAATTTGTGGATCTGAAGAAATCGCTCGACGCGTCAGCGGATGATGACAGAGAATTGGAAACGGCCGCGTCGGCAGCCTCAGCGCTGGGTGGCATGCCAACAACGACGGCACGCGAGATGGCGCTTGTTAGTGAATAATTTTTTTTTTTAATTATACATTAATATATCAAGCTACAAACAAACATATATTATATACATACATACATACATATATTTAAGTATGCGTTTTTTTAGTCAGCGAATTACAAACAAACAATAGATTTGATAAACTTGAACGTTGCTATGAATGCTTCAAAGCCTTATTAATATAAAAGAAAAAGAAAAACAAAAAAAAAAACATTCGAGGAGAGTGTTTAAATTTTTTTGAATGCATTGGATTAATTGTGTGTGCAAACTGCAGTCAACGCTGGGAACGAGTGAGTCGCTGACACTCGGACGAAGAGCGAAGGATCGTGCAACAATCTTTGAGGCTCGAAAGGAGCTTCGGAAAGGCTGCGTGTTGACGCTTAGTCACACACATGCACATACACACATTAAACAGTGGCAAGGCAAGTGTAATAATCAAGGTTTTTTGATAGGGCTCAGCGAACCTCTTATATTTATAAGATGAAGAAAAATTAGTGTTTTTTTAAACTTAAGTAGAAATTATTGCAAAACTACAAAGCAAGCAACATAAAACAAAACAAACACAAAACTGCTTGTACTATAAAAAGTCAATAAAGAGAATTATGATACTTCTATGATGCAGATAACGGTTAAATTATTAGTTGCTATCAGTTGTAAGTAAACATGCGCCTTAATTGGACACTAAAGCCAGACAAAAGAAAATTTGTAACTAACAAAAGCTTCCCACATTACAAATACATACACATACAAATATACATACTAACACACATACATACATATATACATACAAACTAGTTTGCAAAACCTACAAACATAAATAAAGTCGTAAAAAGCTAATAAAAACAAAATTACCAACAACCTATATAATAAAAAAAAATAACAAACAAATAAATATTGAAAACCATATAATTGCAAACAATTACCGAAACAAAGATTTCATACCAATTAAAGCAGCAGCTTAACCACCTTACAAATAAAATGTAGTTTTAGTAGCGGAAGTGAAAACGAATGCAAAAGGCGAAAACAAAGTGCAGAGAAAGCGTCCGTACGCTTATTATATAATGTAATATTTGGAAGGAATGTTATCTATGTTTTTATTACAATAAAACAAACAAGAAAAAGTAAAATAAAAAATAAAACAAAAATATGATGGTACTTTTTATATAAAATATTACTATTAAACTATTATTATTATTAATATTATTATGTACTGCTAATTCAATTATGATTACTATCATTATTATTATATATAATTATAATTTAATGTAATTATGATTATTGCTATTATAATTATAAAGTTCAATAAAAAGAAAAGAAGTTTTAAAACATTGAATTACTGATCTATGTAAGCGAATACTATTAATAATACATAATTAAATGCAAACAAAAACAAAACTCAAAACAAACAAATATTGTATTTGAATAAAAATTTGAAAATAATAAAAACACGTGGGAAAATAGTAGAGAACTGTAGTATTTGCGCGTGGTGCATAAAACTAAAAGCAACAAAAGGAAACAAATAAATGCATATATTTTCTTTGCAAAATTCGTGGAAGTTTCTTTGCTCCTGCTATTACATAAAAAGGGTTATGTTTCGGAAAATGCTTTGAGTTTTTGGTTAAATGTGAATAAAAACAATATTTTCGTAACTCTTTTTTTTCTAAAACGTGTTATTATTTGAGGTCGCTATTAGACAGAACAATATACTGTGTAAAGATGTTTGTTGATTACACAACTTACATCGATGAAAAGCATTTAATTGAGTTAATACCCTTTACACATTAAAAATCGAAGATAGAGCCATTTCTTATTACTGATTTCGTTGTTTTAGGCACTTAATTTATCTGTCGTTACAAAGATGAACAGCAGCAATATGAAAGACTTTGCCAAACATGTAGTTTCCTTATAAAAAACGACAATTGTTCTATTTTTCTTTTATTCTATTCTTAAACTTTGAATTGACTTCTCTTCTCTTTACCAAGCACATATATATCTTTAGCAGCTACGTTCCACCTGTAATAATAGTAGATAATCATTTATTAATCACAAAGATATACTTAAATTTTTTGTTTCAATTAGAAATATTTTTAATATTGTTTTTTGTTTATGACTTGTGTCCACCAACGGATTTTTTAAAATAAATATTTAAATTCACCTCAATTTAGCGCGCGGTATTAACCAAAGGAAGAGTAGTTAATGCATTGTTGTTATTAAGGATGCCACAAAATGAATAATTTTTCACAGTGTGTAGAGCACAAACCAAATGTTCAGATAGATATATTCGCTATATAATTTCAATGTACAATTTATTTTTGCTAAAGGTAATAACATTTCTTTAGAACATATATGTATATTATAATAAACCCGGGACCAAATCAGAATTTCTTAATCCACACAATTTTTAGAAATGGTTGTCACCCTGTGTGATGTAGCACACGTTTTCGCCATTAACGAAATCAAAACAATATCACCGGGTTATAGTCAACTAATCACCACGTTTAGCCTCTAATTAAAAGGAGAGTATTTTGGGGATATTGAAGCCATGTATACATTCGAAATTAAAGAAATTCCCGGCAAGGTGTGTAATTTACGTACAAAAATTAAATTGTTCTTGCATTGAGCATAGTCTTCGGAAGGGAAACTTTGTTGTGTAGATCACGCGTTCGTATCGATGTTTGTATACAAAGCGTTTTCGAGGAACTGAAACTTCCTCAGTAGAAAATTTTCGTCAGAATGTGTATATGAATGTGTTGTTTTTGTAAGTAAATAATTTTGTTAATAACATTTAGGGACGGTCTATGATCTCGACAAAAACGTTTGCTATTGGTGAAACTATTTTCGAGGAGGAGCCCTTTGTGTCACGACAGTTCTCTTGGAATGCTGCTTATGGGTATAAAGCTTGTGATCATTGTATGCGACCTTTAGAAACAGTTTTAGAAAATGTGCGTCGATTGGCTAATAACAATGCATTGGTAGTGCCTTTGCCAGAATACGATCCAACAACACCATGGCTGCAACAATTTACACAATGTCCCAATTGTAAAGTTCGGTACTGTTCCGAGGATTGTCGTATGGAGGCTTTAAATAAATATCATCGTATAGCTTGTATGGGTGCTTTCCATACAGATGACACGCACCCAATAAACGCATTGAATGAAATATGGAAGTAGGTGTAAACAAATATCTTGCACATTACATTTTTCAACAATTACGATACTTTCAGAAAAATGCATTATCCGCCGGAAACTGGTACAATTATGTTAATTGTTCGTTTAATGGCCATGTATAAGCAAAGTAACAACAAAGAGCAGTTTCTCCAGTCGCTTCAATCCTTCCAATCGCTAATAGTTAATACAGAACAAAAAATATATCACAAAATGTTGGGGGAACACTTTGAACAACAAATGGAACAACTTTTTGTAGCATTTTGTAGAGCATTTGCGGACGAGGAATTAGCTGCTGTAAGTGTAATGTTCCCGAAATTTGTTGAACATATTTTCAAGTGTTTGCCTTTAGTTCACCAACGCGGAGGCTTTTAAGGCATTAATGGGCATGATTGGCACAAACAGTCAGGGCATTGCGACGAGTCCGTTGGCGGAATGGGTGAAAAAAGTGAGCGATTTACCAATGCCTGAAGGTGATAAGACAAAACTTGACGAATATATTGATGATATTTACAATAAAGTGGGAGAATGTAAGTTAACAACAATTACTTCATAGTTAAATTACGTATTATTATTTCACACGTATATATACCTATGTATCCATTAAAGTCGCGGGCGAATTTCTCAACACTGAGGGTGCTGGACTTTATCTACTTCAAAGCAAGATTAACCACAGTTGTGTACCAAACGCTCATTCGACATTTCCTTATTCAAACGACATAGTTGTGTTGAAAGCGGTAGCACCTATACAAGTTGGTGAAGAAATTTGCATATCTTACTTGGATGAGTGCCAGCTGGAGCGCAGCAGACATTCGAGACAAAAAGTAAATAAATTTGTAGAATTAACTGTTAAACTCCCGAAGCTGTAATCAAAACTGTTTTGTATGTCTTTTTAGATTCTTAAAGAAAACTATATTTTTGTATGCCAATGTCCTAAATGTCAATCGCAAAGTACCGACCCCGATGAAACAAGCGAAGATGAGGATGACGATATGGATATGGACGATGACGATGCGGATATGTCGGATTAACTACACATTTGTTTTATACATTTCATATGTAGGTACATATTATTGTAAGAATTGAACTTACAATACAATGGATCATATGTACATTGAATTTTGTTCACAATTTACATAAAACTTTGTTATAAGCGAATTAAACAGTAAAATTACACTAAAATATTTGTTAAACTTCTTTGAAATATCTATTAAGCACTCGAAACAGGTGTCAAATTAATTAGATTGTTGCTACTTTCAGCCAGCTCTGCTATAGACACTCGCCCTCGCTGTCTTATGAATTTTGCTACTTCAAGTAATTCTTCTTGTGATACGTAGATGAACTTTCCACGATCATCGATCACACCCGTTAATGTACCATTCGCTTGTAAGTCCTGTATACGATCGATCACTTGTTGAGTTTTCAGTTTAAATTCCATTGCCAAATCCTCCAAAACAATTACTTTGTTATCTTTGATATATTGTATAAAATCTTGTAAAAGTTGCTCTTTTTCTGCATCCTCGGCTTCCTCATAACCTTCCTCTTCAATTTTGAATGCTTCCTTCATTTTTAAGTACTCCTCATGCTCCTTACGTTCACGTTCTTCGCGTGCCAAACGCTCTGCTTCTGCTGCTTTACGTTCCACTTCCTCCTCACGTTCTTCCTGTTGTTTTCGTTCTGCTTCGAGTTTAGCTTCCTTGACTTTACGCTCCTCACGCTGTTTTAGCTCTTGCTCTCGCATTATTCGTTTTTGTTCTTTTGCTTCCATTTTGGCACGTTTCTTGGCGCCCATTTTCTCATCCAAGACCGGACCAGACGGAGTTTCATCATCATCCCAATCTTCGTCGTTGTCATTCGCTTCTAAGGCATTATCTAAAGCAGCGGCCTGATCTGCGGCTGCAGCTGCTGCAGCGTTCTGACGCAAGCGGTTACGCTGGTTTCGAGCTATCTGGGCACGTCGTGGAATACCCTCTTGTGCCCTAACCGGAACTCCTCGCTGTGCTGGCTTATCTGCTTTGTCTGCGAAAGTTTATGAATTTTAACCAACGTAATAATAATTATTATGATCCATCACATACCTCCTGTTGATTTTTTTTGGAAAAGCAACAATCCAATTAGTATTACTAGCAACGCCGTTGCTATACCTATTAACAAGGTCAAATCCATATTTCTTTAAATATTAAAAATATATATGCAATTGATTTGCCTACACAGCAATTTAACTATTTTGTTTTTGTAATATTATACTTTAAACGTCAACAAATCACGAAAACTTGCATCAAAGCAAAATTAGCAAAAGAATGCCAACCTTAGTTATATTTCAAAGGGGGAACTTTAACTTGCTGAATTAGCAATTTAATTTTAAAAAAATAGTAATTTGTACCATTAGAACAGGAAGTGAAATGTTCTAGTGGCAATTAATCAAATTAATCAAACATATTTTGCTAGGAATAATATTCGATTAAAAAGACTACTCACGATCACCCTGTAAGCAATATTGATTCAAAAACGAACAGAACGACATATGTAAAGAAAATAACTAAATGTCAGATTTTTCTACATTGGCATACGTGTCGGGGTGATATAAACGAATTTAGAAATTAATATTCTTTCACATAGTTACAAAGAATTTAACCGCTGTAATAAGTATAATCATGAGTAAATGTTTAGTTACCTCAATTGTGCTGCTTTGTGTTCTACAAACAACATTTGGCCTTTACTTCCACATAGCAGAAACAGAGCGAAAATGTTTTATAGAAGAAGTTCCTGATGAGACCACCGTCATCGGTAAGCCATCTTAATATTTTGTACAAAGCATTGCAAAATATTTCACTAAACAATTTGCTTTTAACTACTTATATTTTATAGTGAACTACAAAGTGGAACTATACGACCCGCGGTCTAATGGTTTTATGCCCTCCTCTCCCGGTATTGGCATGCATGTGGAAGTACGTGATAGCGACGATAAAGTTATACTCTCACGCGTTTATAGTTCTGAAGGTCGCATCTCCTTTACTTCACATATACCCGGTGAACATGTAATTTGCATGTATTCGAATAGCACAGCTTGGTTTAGTGGTGCACAATTGCGTGTCCATTTGGATATACAGGTGGGCGAGCACGCCATCGATTACGCGAATGTTGCACAAAAAGAGAAATTGACTGAATTACAATTGCGCATACGTCAATTACTTGATCAAGTGGATCAAATCACCAAAGAACAGAACTATCAACGTTATAGGGAGGAGCGTTTCCGTCATACAAGTGAAAGCACCAACTCGCGCGTTTTATGGTGGTCATTGGCACAAACTTTTGTTTTGGTCTGTATGGGATTCTGGCAGATGCGACACTTAAAGAGCTTCTTCGAGGCGAAGAAACTAGTGTAAAGATTTATAACCAACGAATACGCGGGTGAATACGAAGACAGTACGAAGGCGAATTGTTATAATTAGTAAAAGTCATTTTTGAATATACATCCACTCGCAGAAGTTATACTAATTAAAATATTCAGAAAAATTGATTTGTTCATTAGCAACAGTTTTTCGATGTGCCAACGTATAGAAAAACTAATGGCGACACTAACCAAGCTCATCCATTTCATTTTTTCTCAATCTCAGTTGCTTATCAATACAAATCCTTATACCAGCATGAACCGTTTTGCAAAGAATTGCTCAGACAAAAATTATAGTACTTTATAATATAGTAAATTTATTCTGTATAACCATGAAACTTTTTTTGTGAATCCTACCCATTTCTGTTTCATAATTCTTAGTAATAAAAAAGTAAATTTAATTATATATGATGTAATGTTTTATTATGATAACTGTAAGTGCGACATTCTTCCGTGCAATGGACTGTGACTCAGAGCACAGCATCAGTAGTACGTTAAACATTTCACTGATTGTCTTGAGAAAAGCATTATTTACAATACTTTATCTGTAGACCGCGTGACTTGTAATCAACACACTTACTTGCAGACATATGTTTATATTTACATATTTTATTCCATGGACTAATTCTGAAATCTCTGTTGATGGTAAGCACATTTAACTATATAAATTACCACCATAAGGGGACTAGATAACGGTTACAACAACAACATAAATCAATTAAGTTGTTTCTGGTGCCCACCTTTTCTGGATTTTTGGAAAGTATTTTCTTTTGATACCATCTTGTCCTGAAGCAAACTGCGTAAAGGTCTTTTGTTAATTAAGTCACACTAAATTCTCGGCTGCGTCATAACAAAATTGATGACTTAAATATTATATTCAGCCATTTTAAATACATATTACAATTGTAGGTAATAATCCATGACTGTCAGGAATAAATAAATAAAGATCATGTCTCAACAACAATAATAATAATTAGAGTCAGATTTTTTATTTATCTTTCATATCTTTGAGTCGTGAACCTTTAGTTGTACAAAAACATTACACTGAAGCAACTTTTGTATATTTTTTTTTTTGCTACACTTACATACATATGAATGTATTATGCATCGCGTAAGATGAGCTACAAATAAAGCATTTGATAAGAAGATCTACAGACTAAATGTTGTTACTTTGCTTACTATGTTTGTATAGTGAGATAAGATTAAAATTATAGTTATACCTATTTAGACGCTGAGGAAAGACCGATCTTCTAATCGCAACATACAGAAAGGTGTTCGGTTAATTCTTGGTAATCTGTTAAATGCTCTACATTCACATACAGATGCACATTAATTAGTAAAAAATGACTGCAGGCAGATTACGTATGAAAAAGTGCAGCTGAAACGAAAACGAATGCAACGACTTGCTGATAATGGAGCTTCAGTTTACCGACAACTAGACTGAAACACAGCCGAAGCTAGACACTTTGGTGTGGCATCAGACACCGCAATCAGGCGGCTTATTTGCAATCGCCAACAGCAAGTCAGTCAGTGTTAAGTTAGGCGCGTTCGTAGACGGTTAAAAACGGTACGTGGAAATGGTTTAAATATAATGAAATTAATGAAATTGAGAGCGAAAAGTTATGCACTGTGTTTGAATTATAAAAAAATATGTTTAAATGTAATAAACAACTGGAGATATTAGACCCTTAATATTTTTCTTAAACCAAAATCGATTTATGTAAAAAAACACAAAAATTAGTACAACTTATTTGCAAATACACAAAAAATAACATGCTTACGTATTTCACTCAGGCAAAATAAAATAATTGCGGTATTTGATTAAATACCACAGCAACCGCAACCACCCACCGCCGTTGCTTTTCCATCACATTCAAAGGCCAACAACCAACCAAGCGCTCGGATTCCATCTTAATCATTACATATTGTATATGTATATTATGTATATAGAAGACAGAAAATCTACCTGTTAATACACGCACTGAAAGTATAAATACCAAAGGACACAATGTTTCGCGCTTCACAGATCGTCAGTGAAGAGAGTAAGTGCCTCAGCTAATAGGTTTGTATGTAGCCGAAAAATTATTAAAACGCACATGAACATAACAAACTGTGAATATTAAATAATTTTAACAACGTAATTTTAAAATAGTGGGGGATATGAAAGATAAAGTTAAATTAAATAAATACATCTCTATATTTACGATATATCATAAACGTCAAGAACACTACTAATTAAAAATCGAAAGATTTCACAAAGAGGACTTTTCAATATCCGGATAGTTTGAGTTTCCTTAAAGCTCTTTGAAAAAAACCGGAAACTGTCAGTAATGTTTATACTTACGTACATCCTTTCTGTCACATACACTGTTTACACGTTTTGACATTTATATATTCGTAATGCTTACTCTCAATTTTTTTACTTTCTGGATGCTACAATTGCTAATTAAGGAAATAATTATGAAAATCAAGAAACAAATAAATATCATAATAGGTCAATGTAATTTGTTAAGGACGCTAACTGCTCTTTTCTGGAATTCTTGCATAAACAGGCGAATACATACACGTGTGTTGACTTAAGCTAAGCCTCCAAAAACATGATGTATACTGTTATCGTATACGAACTGGCTTTAAAATTTAAATATTGTAAATATCTATAAAAAATAGTGTAATAAGTAAGGAATACTTTAAAGAATAAGCCTTCTTTAAATTAATAATCGTTAATTGCAAATATTTCAGCACTCCCTGCACTCTTTGAGTCAACTACATCGTTATCAGAGGATGATATACAGCCCGATCCAAGTACATATCTGCGAAAATATGATAGGAGGCTCTCATTAAAATATGGACTTACAACAACTTTACCGCCGATTAAATATAAGTATCCATTGGCCGTTATTTTTTTGCTTATGACAAAATTTTTTGAAGCGTTTGCCGCAAATGGTATTAGAAGTAAGTAAATATTTAAATTTATGAACAGAATGTATGTGCATGCATGTATGTATATACATTAAATACTGAAACATGTTGTTACTGTTGTGTATACCGGTATCACTAATGTTTATATTAATATATGCAGTTGCTTATGTTTATTTGCACGTTCTTATGTACATATAGTATGCATAATTATTTACTGATTCAAAAACTTAAGTTGATTTTAGAAAATTGTTAAGCATCGTTTGAAGGAATGAATTTTGCACCGCAAGACAAAATGTATTATCAATTTCAGATTGGAATTGGATTACAACCTTTGTGACAAAATTTCACTGAATTATACAAATTACAAACAAATACATACTTATGTATGTAGGTCTGTCACAATGTTAAAAAAAAAAACAAGTAATATCGTTAACTTCGAACCGAAGCTATAATACGCCTCACAAATAAAAACATTTCCTTACAAGGACATGTAGCGTGGTCTTGAGCAATAATCCTAGCCAAAGTTCGTCAAGATTTCTTGTCAAATAACACGTTTAACATACAAGAACTTGATTTTGATCCTTAGTTTATATGGCTATAGTTGGCCGATATTGGCGGTTGCAAAAAATTAATAGCTTCTTGGGGGAGAAAGAAAAAGAAATTTTTCAGATCGATATCTCAAAAACTGAATGACTAATTCGTGGTAAACTTAATATACCCTGTTCTTGGTAGAAATATAATATATTTTGCAACGCGTTTTCAAACGAAAATTAAATTACTTATATTGGACACATACAGTTGGATGTATTTTCATTTTGATTAGCCTACAATTAATAATATATCAAGTTTTTAATATATATTTTTTTATTTTACAGCTGTCTTAGTTTTATATATACGTGATGACCTCTACTTTAGCGAAGGCTTTGCAACGATTATGTTGCATATTTTCAATTTCTTTGGTCAATTTTGTCCGATATTCGGTGCCATATTAGCTGACAGTTATTTTGGAAATGTGCGCACAATTTCATACTTTTGCATACTCTACGCTACCGGTTGGATTTTGCTAATTTTGACGGTTATGCCCGCAGTTGGAATATCTTTGATGTAAGTCGAAAACTACACATGCACACCTTTGGATATGTGTATACATAAGTACATATGTGTGTAATACTCCTACAATGAAATCATTTTATTTGCAGTTTCCTAGTATCGGTATCCTTGTTATTTATAGCCATAGGCAATGGTTCAATACGCGCTTGCATAACCTCTTTGGGTGCACAGCAATTCAAGCTGCCCGAGCAGGCCACTCGTTTGGCTGAATACTTTTCATTGTATTACTTTGTTTACTATTTTGGTATACTGCTGAGTAAAATTGTACCACCATTAGTGCGCGCCAAATCACAATGCTTCGGGAAGACCGACTGTTACCCGGCGGTTTTTGGAATGCTGGGCTTGTCCTTTGTGATTTCCTGGTGTACGTTTTGTCATTTAGACAATTTTCAAACAAATAAATATTAAAATTTCTACATTCTTGTTTACAGCAATCTTCAATCTCGGTAAATTTTATTACAAAGCTGAGAAACTTGCTGAGGAAAATATACTTATAAAATTGTGTGGTTGTATTAAACACGCTTTGGTTGTAAAGTGGCGTAATGAGCATCAAATTGAACAACCACGCACCTATTGGCTACAATATGCAGTGGGCAAATATGATGAGGATTTTATAAAAGACGTGGGCAGAGTTTTAAAGGTATTTATACTTATTACGTACATAAGTATATTACAATTTATATTTTAATAAAAAAAAAATTACTTTCAGATCTGTAAACTTTTCATGCCATTACCGGTATATTTTGCGCTATTGGCCCAACAAGATTCCAGTTGGACATTTCAGGCTTCAATGATGAATATGACGGTAGCCGATATGATAACAATACAACCGGATCAGGTAGTATAACATATAATGCTCATATGTACTTACATAGTTTATATCGAAATTCGTAATTATTTTTACAGGCTAAAGCCATGGGACCTATTTTGCTTTTTATACTAATACCTTTGTGGCAATATATGTGCACACCATGCATTCGTCGTTTATTTGGTGAAGAGGTTAAGCCTTTGCATAGCGTTACTGCTGGTGGCGTGTGCTCAGCGCTTTCTTTTATTTGTGCCGGCGTCTTGCAAGAATATATTAATGTAAGTCGGTTTGTTTTATACATATGTATGTATATTCAAATTTATAATTAAACTTAATTAAAAGCAAACAATTCCTCATATAATGTATTTGGATAAGGAAAACATTAAATTCCTATATTATTCTATAATTTAAATGTTAACAGACATATACTACATTGTTTTCTTTTTAACATTTCAGAGTCATCCTTATCGTTCTGTAAATATTGCTTGGCAAATTCCACAGTTTTTGTTACTGATGCTAGGCGAATTACTGTTATCTATACCCGGTTTGAAGTTTGCATTTACACAGGTTTATTTAGTCGCTTTTATGTTTACTTGATAAAACAATAAATATGTTTTATTTACAGGCGCCTGCTTCAATGAAATCAGTGGTCACTGCAGCATGGTTCATTAACAATGCCTTTGGTAATCTCATTGTGGTGATTTTAACCCAGTTAAATATGTTTGTTTCACAGGTAATTTAACAACAAAATAGCGTAACAATTACATTTACTTGATAAACACTTATTTCAGAGTAACGAGTACTTTTTCTATGCTGTCATAATGTTTATTTCCATAATAGTATTTGCCATGTTGGCTTATGATTATGTCCTACAAGAGACTGGATATTTGTTTACGAACAATACGAACGATACTATGCTGATTCGTACGCAACATTTGGCACAGAAATATGAGGAACCCAATACAAGCGCTGCAAGCACAAGTAGTCGCAGAACTAGTGTTTAAGCATAAAAGTTGTAGTTAACATATTTTCGAAATATGTAGTTAAATGGCCTAACTTATTTATTTGTACAAATTCTTGTTAAATTTTAATATAAAATATTACTAATCTAAAATTTTGAAAATATATTGCAATTCCAAAATTGTATCATCCGGCAAATCAGTACAATGAACGGCATTTAAAGTTTTACTGACGCCAAACTTGGCACGTAAGGTATGCGGACGTAACATTTTAGCAATTTCCTGCAAACAAAAAGTAGTTATTATAAAAAATACTGTAGATTTTCGTAATAACTGACGGGATCCATTGGACCACAAAACTGTCTGAACTCCTCATAACTGTTTTTATTTTCATCTGCCGCAACAATTTCCAATGCCAAACTCACGCCGCTCGCGAGCTGTGCCACCATAGGCTTTAAAAAGTATGATAGATGATAAAAATGTTATTTCATAAATACAATTTGATTGCTTATGGCATTAATATACTTACAATATATTCCGGCAATATTCCACGATATACTTCGAAAAATTCTTCACAATTCACTCGCTCCATTAAATTCATACGCAGTCCAGTGATTTTGAATCCATTACTGGTAATTTCCGATATGATTCGCCCTAAATTACCTGTAAAGATGCCATAACAATGTTGTTGTTTTAAGCACTCATATGAAATACACAAACCATCTTTGATACAATGCGGTTTAATGATGCCTAATGTCGAATTTTTTAAACGCAGTGTTGCTTGCAAACCATTTTTAGGATTAAAAAAGAAATTAAGGTCCTGCAAGAGATTGAATTTTCGGAATATATCAATAGACTTTCTGAACTGTTTAGTATTTTTTATACTGCACCTGTTCGGCCTCTTCCTCATCTTGGGGACAGTATATACCTATGCGAGTTTCTTCCCGTTCGAATAAGGTAACAAGCGCAGCAACCGTGTTATCATTGGAACATTCTTTACTTTGTTCTTTGCATAATTTCATTTTTTGTACTGCATTATCAGCGATCACTTCGAAACCCATTGAAGGGCCGCCGATTAACTGATTCATCAGCATGCTCCTAATTCATTAGTTAAGTAGCAATATTAACAAATAATAAATGGAAAAAAGTTCTTTGTGACTAAAAAAACAAACTTACGATGCTTCGACATTACGTTTATTGCTCAAGAATTGCTTCACTTGTTCAGGTGTGAATTGTACCATTAGAGCCCTGTTTATGCTAAAATTAGAATCTATGAGAGCGCAGAGCAGAGGACCCAATTGTTGAATGCAGATATTTTTTAAAAGCAGAAAAGTTCTATCAAATGGATATAATGGATTATGATGTAGTCACAACAAATATTATAACAAATTGTATAGTTACTTTTTGCGATATTTGTCGAGTGTGTTCTTTGTTATGTCATCGGCATAGTCAACGATATCAAATTGTCTTCCAAATATGTTGATTTTTGATCCTATGAAAAAATCGCGTTCAGAGAGTTCAGGCATTTTAGTACGTCGGAGAAAGGTGCGTTTGTGTTGCTGGTCATACTAAAACAAAAATAATCATAAGGACATCAATTAAGTATGTATATATGTATGACCGTTGTAAGCTGACTCCAGTGGAAAAACTTACCACTTCTATAGCATTACCCGTTGGAAAAAAACATATAGTGAAAGTACGTATAATTGCTGCCTCCTCTTGATACCATTCTGCTATAAAAGACAGACGACGATTGAAAGCCTTTGGTAATAAATATAAGAAAGGTTAAAGCCGAGTTCCATTAGCATATTGTAGAAACATACCATTTACGATAAATACGTCTTCTCACGTTTTTTTATAATAAAGCTATTGTAAAAGAGGCAGAAATAAAAGGAATAATTTCTGTACAAATTTATGACAGATTTTCATTTATTTATATTTGATTTTGGTTTCCCGGCAACCAGTCAGCGAAATTATTAATACAGTTGCACTCAAATTTCACAGTTTTGTGTGTGCAACTCCAAGAATATTCAGTGAATTCGAGTTAAGTATTTAGTTAAAATAAACTTTACTGTATTAAGGCAATTCAGTGCTTTTATAATTTAGTAAGGTTAGAAGTAATCCAAACCGTTGTACAGGTGTAGATTTCTACAATGTTGCAAGCTTTTTTTATCAAAGAGTGTAATTTTATATAAATTAGTTTTAAATAAACATCTCGTTGTTATACCGTGAAAAGTAACGAGTAACTACTTAATAATGATTGTTCGGTGCAGTTTAAACACAGAAATTAAAAGTGAAAACTAAAAATTATTTTTAATGAAGAGACCACCAGCATCGCCTATGGTGAGTCAATGAATAATTCTTTCAAAGAGAATATTAATAAAAACTGAAAAAAGACAAAGTTTTGATGAAAATTACATACCGGCTCACATTCATACTCGATCAAGAACTAGCACCACAACAAGCAGCCTCTAGGCTTAAATTTTAAACCACTGTTCGCTTTTACCTCAACCTTTTGTAATTGAAACACTATATTCGATAAATAACGTTTATTTACCCTTGAAGCCTTTGCAATTCACAATTTAACACTCTTTTATTCCGACCCATTTTAGCAGAGATATAGAAATAGCATAGAATATGTGTTCAATATAAATAAATTGATTGATTAGCAACATGACAATTTGTTTTGTAGATTAGGTGTAATGTGTAGTGCTTTCGTTAAATATTCTGTCTCGGTACTGTCTATAATTAAATGAAGTTGTGATATTTTTAACATTCAATAACGTTCTGTATTATTCCTGCCCTTTTTTCACTGCTATTTCTAAATATTATTAGCTCGCCACCCCGTAAGCGAGCAAATCCGTTGAACTCGTATTTATATGTAAAATTTAAAATATTCATATCGAATTTTCGGTCGATAAATCGCTATCTCTTTTATTTATAGGAAAAACAAACATTTATAATAAACGTTCTCTGGTGTGAATATATATGTATGTAATAATGTAGGTGTGTAAGCCCCATGACTAACTACTGTACGGTGTACATTCTTCTGGCTTATAATTCTATCTGAGTATACGAGCATCTCGAGAAAAACAATACAATTATTAATGTTTTAACATCACGCTGATGATTCTGAAATGACTTCGCAGTGTAATTGATTTCTTTCCTTTCCAATCGTTTGGAAAAATAGTTTTATTTATAATAATAGGGATTCTTATGTTTAGTTTGGAGTTTCTTTTTGTGATCATCTCTTAAGTTCCATATTTTCTGCACTACGTTATTCAAGTGTTTAACAATTTATTAAACTATTTATTCTCAGCCTCGGGTGCTGATTTCTCTTCTTCTCCCTTCTCCTTATCTTCATCTGAAGAATCCTCGTCGTTTTTAGTTAAGCTGGGAATATCGTCGTCTGAGTCGTCTTCTTCTAGACCTAAATCGTCGAATTTCTTATTCCAAGATGAATTGAAGAGATTATTGAACGGAGGTTCTGGCTCGCCCTCTGAAATTTTTTTTTTATTATTTGTGAATTTATGGCTTCCTTAGTAGAGGCACTTTCAATACATACCATCCTCTTCATCCGACTCATTTTTCCATTTAGTAAAATTTGCTTTCAAAAAGTGCAATTTGATTTTATCGTTGGTAAGAGAGGGCCAGTAGGGACCTGCTTCTTTCTGTAATTTGCAAGTAAACAATTTGAGTATAAGTATTTTACTCTCATAAAGTTATAATGAACCGATAACATAGAATTGTAATTGTAACTCATTTTTGTATTCAATCCAACAACGATTTTTTTAAACAAGTGTAAAAATTTATGATTTTATGGTGCGTTATCACACGTTGTGAATCTCCTAAATAAAATTACAATTTATGTACCTTATAAATAGTGAACTCCAAACATCTGCCAATGTTCTTACTCGTCACTCTTTCGGGATCCACAGGATGTAGGAAATTGAGTGTAACTTCGTATTTTTTGGTTGCGTCTAGAGCGTTAACGCCCTTGAAAGTGAAGCTATTCTCTGTCACTCTATAAATTAAAACGAACGTGTTTTGTATAACTAAAATAACCACTTAAATTTAAAATATAAATGTACACTTACTTATGTTCAATATTGATGCATTCCACATCAATTATGACATAAAGCAGATCGTTACGCTGGGCCCAAGAGACTGGAGGATATACTGTTCTGTGAGATTTGGAAGAAAAAAACGGTGTAAAGTCACTAATTAGATAATATACTCTATCGTATAATGAAATTACAGTGTTAATACAGTATTATACATATACTGAATGCAATTTTTATTTGCTAACAAGTCTTACTAAGCGCATATCGAAATAATATGGTATTCCCAAAAATTGTTCAGTCTGAGTCTGAAATAATTATGAACTTTAATCATAACTCAGTCAATTTTTTTTTCAACGATTAGCTATCTAGCAAAACATTGTACACACAGTTCTACAAAATCTATATGAGAGTGTCACCCTAACCTAACTTTAATTCGCTTAATTTTGTAGTAGTAATTAAATCCTATAAATATGTAACAAATGTTGAAAACAGTAAAAAAAATATTTTTTTGATAATATACAAAGCAATATCCAAATTCATAAGATATGTATAAATGCCGAACGGCATATTTTGGTTTATTCGAGAAATTCCTTCTCAACATAACCTATATGTTTAATGAATTTGCGGAAAGCTTTGCAGCATATGATTCAAAAAATCTAGTTTCAGACCTTTGGATATTAGAATGCAGTGAACATCGTGCCTCGTGGTATTAAAAAATGGTCTTTGGATGGCGGAATCACGGCCATTATACTACTATAAACGCCATTGTCTTCGCCGCTAACGCTGTGCTTGTTGTTCTTTATACATATATATACACAGCGGTTGAAGGTATGTGCATCTCTATGATACGCCTGTCGATATCGCTACAAATTTATTATATACACTTACCCCGTTGTTTCCGACATCTTTTCTGAATATATTTTAAGACTCCTTTGCGTTCAACGCCGTTCTTCACTGAGATAAATATATTTTATTTTGTGTGTAAATTTACTTGTGATAGACGAAAAATAATCACCAAATCACGTTCAACTACTCGCACCCGTAAAAAAAGACGAATGGAAAGAATAAAAAAACTTTACTCGTTCCTCTTTGAGAAGTACGATGAATATTGCGAAAAGTACAAAAGCAAGAAGAAGAGAAAAAGAGTTGTATTCTGGACTGATATTTGTTTGAAAGCAACAGCTTATCTTAAATTAATTTCAAAGGATATTGAATTCAAAACTTGTGCAAATATATGAATAAATATAATTTTGTATATATCCAAGTTTGTAAGAATAGTTTACTTAATCTAAATATGTTAAATTGCTTATTTATAAATGATATATAAAGTAGCGCCCTCTACTTGTGTAGGTTGATTTTGCCGTGAATGATTCAAGTTCGGTGATCGCTCAAATCTATTGTCAAATTTATTTGAAGTTTTATTAGGTGTCTTCTTATAAAGATATTTGACGTCTTGTGAATAATTACTCGTCGTCTTGTTCGCTAATAAAAAAGGTACTACTAGCAATACATTTATTACTTAACCAATACATTATAAAATCTTTGATTTAATTTATAATTGGAAAACCTTAATTAATTTAATAAATTTCATAGAAAATGTTGCGTGTCGCTTCTGGACAAGTTGCTAACGTGCTGCGTGGAGCAATGGGCCTATCTGGTCGCGTTGCCACAGTCGGCTCAGTACGTGCCTCTCACGGCGAAGAAAATGAAGAAGTCTTCAACAAACGTTTCCAAGATTTCTTCAATCGCAAGGATATTGACGGTTGGGAAATTCGTAAAGGCATGAATGATTTGTTGGGCATGGATTTAGTACCAGAACCCGCAATAATTGATGCTGGTCTGCGTGCCTGCCGTCGTGTTAACGACATTGCTCTGGCTATTAGGTGGTTGGAAGGCTGCAAAGACAAGTGCGGTGACCAGAAGAGCACCATCTACCCATACCTCATCCAAAACATTCGCCCCACCTTAGATGAATTGGGCATTCCAACCCCAGAAGAATTAAATTATGATAAACCTGAGTTGGCATTGAAATCAGTTTACGATATGTAAATTGCCTCCCATTCATTTAGTTAGAATCATGCTTAAGCGAAATAAAAAAGTGTTTAAGGTAAAAAGTGCTGCAATTATTTACATTAATGAGTAACATATTCATCCGATCAATAAAATGTGCTGGATCAAAAACTAGCCAACAGTGCGAAAAACTGAAAATTTGTGTTCTTTGTTGCGTAATCAATACAGCCATCCGATTTTTGGTGTGTGCAATTCTTTTACTAGTGTGTTGATAGCAGAGAAAAAACAGCTGTTGAATTGAGGTTAGAAATAGGTGGTATAAAAAATATGGAACCACAGTTGAATTTAATTAAAGTCGATAAATTTTAAATCACATTTAATTTCTATATAATTTAGTTTTTATTACCATATCTAGTATAGTGTTATCTGGAAACCCAAATGAATTTTTTCTTCATACGTACTTGCAATTTATTTGTTTAATTACTAGCTTTCAATGTTTTTTACGTCACTTATGCTTAAAAAACTTACATTTGTGGGTTTCAATTCAGTATTATACACAAAACGAAAATGTTGCGTTCCATGTACTTTGGTTTTGCTAAAACTTTGCGTTCTTCACAACGGCTACCTACTTTGGTAATATCCCGTAATTGTATGCATATGCACGAAGAAGAGCCAGAACACATTTTTACAAAACGTTTTGAAGATTTTTTTAACCGTTGCGAAATTGATGGTTGGGATTTACGCCAAGGCATGAATGACATTTTGGGAAGTGATGTGATTCCCGACCCAAGAGTAATTGAAGCTGCATTACGTGCTTGTCGCCGTGTCAACGACATAGCTCTAGCTATCAGGTGGTTGGAAGCATGCAAGGATAGATGTGGCGATAAGGTAGACCAAATATATCCATACTTATTAGGTCACATACGTCCAACATTGTACGAACTTGGCATTCCAACGCCAGAGGAATTGAATTACGATAAGCCAGAGTTGGCTGTAAAATCAGTATTTGATATGTAAACTAACATATTCAGTTTGTGTGATTATTAAAACAAAATTAAATCATTATATGATAAACAAATATATGCAAATGTATTTTTAATACGAGTGTTAACATACTAACACACTGACAAAAAACACTTTATACGGTTTTAAGATTTCCACTTTTTAAGGAGTTCTGCTGCCTTTTCCAAGTTTTCCTGCTTTTTGATAAAGCAATAACGTACAAAATTTTCACCAAGGTTTTTATGAGCTTCACCGTAAAATGCACTTGGAGGTATTCCTTGCAAGCCCATATTTTTTGTCATCCATTTAGTGAATTTATAATCCAGATGCTGATCAACCTCAGAACTTAAATCAATTTTGTTACCTGAAATTGAGTGTTTTTTATATATTTTGCATTTTGATTATTTTGGAAAGTATACCCAATTTACTCCAATCAGCTAACATGAAGTAGCCACCCTCGGGTATTGTAGGCTTCAGGCCTGCATCCTGCAAAAATTTCGCCATGAAGTCTCTTTTCACCTTTAATTCTTGTGGCAAACTATTGAAATAACAATCAGAAGATTCCAACCGCGTTAGCTCTAACTCAAAGCCTCGTGCTACTGCCTCTTGTATTGGAGTAGGGCACGTATACACTGAGTTTTGGTGTACAAGTTGTAAATTGGTAATTAAGTTAGCTGGTCCATAGGCCCAACCGATTTTCCAGCCAGTTACTGAAAATGTTTTGCCGGCTGAACCAACTGTTATGGTTCGTTCCCACATATCGGGTAAGGTACAAATACGAATGTGCTTAGCATCATCGTAAACCAGCCACTCATAGACCTCATCTGATAGGCACAAAACATTCCATTTACGACATAGAGCAGCAATACGTTCTAACTCTTCTCGATGGAACACTTTTCCGATTGGGTTGTGCGGTGTGTTGAGTATAATCATTTTGGTTTTATTGTTGAAAAGCTGTTCAAGTTCGGCATCGTCCAGCACCCAGTCGGCAGAACTCACAGTACCATTCGATTTATTCTAGGAAATATCAATGTTTTAAACATGCATTTAGGAGTCATAATTTATTTGATTTACCGGTTTCAGTGCTATGAAACGTGGCACACCACCTGCCATTTTCACCATAGGCTCATAGCAATCAAAAAATGGCTCAATGATAATTACTTCGTCTCCATCATCAATATGACCCATTATAGCCGAATAGAGTGCTTCGTATGCACCTGATGTTATGAGAATTTCGCTGAGCGGATTTATTTCACGCTTGACTAATCCTGAGTAAAGTTTACTCAATGCTTGCACGAGCCTTACATGACCCTGTGACCGATAAATCGTATAACTTATTAGAAAAAATACGAGTATAAGAAAATTTCGCTACTAACATAACCACGTGTATATTGCTGCAGCATAGGATTGTCGCTTTTCGCTATATCCGCTAAGGCATTCGTAACATAAGATGGTGGAAGTTCGTCTGGGAATCCCTGTCCTAAATTGAGGGGTTTGTATTGCATAGCTAAGGCAATGTACTCATTCCTGCAAATTATACAATTTGTTACATTTTTATTTGTTCATATTAAATTTGTTATAACTTTCAACTAACCAAACACTTGGCTTGCCGCCCTGCAAACGTTTCGGCAGACCAAATTTTTCCATGGCAATGCTAGATTGTTCCCTTTGTTGTAAATTGTGGACAGCAGTACTTATAATATTTTGTTTACTTCGTAATTGACGCGTTTGTTGGCACAAAATGCGTGAGGGAAGAATGAGCATCTGAAATTTTTAAAATAACACTTTTATGCCGAATGTCACAAGAGATAATACTGAGCAAAAATCTTATCAGTGCGCTAATATGAAGAATTGACAATGATCTGAAGATAAGCGGCGGTATAATTAATAGTCATACATAGTCATAAGAGGAAATATATATTTATTTTTACGAGTCTACTATTAATTACTTTGGAGAAATTATTTTAAGATCACAGTATATAAATGCAAATGGTTTATAGTTTAGTAGTATTAAATTATATGCGTGACTTGCAAGCTGTTACTTTTGACTAAATACAAAAACGACTTATTCTATTCTGTATACATGTTGCATAATTCATGCCGGCACTTCGTATACATATTCATACAGAAATGACATAGCAAAACAATGCGCTGATCTTTCCATAAAATGAAAAGGTAAACAGTTTTTAAAAGACTTTTATATATGTAGTTTTCAATATTTTTGTATGCATATGATTGTGACAGGGCATGAAAAATAGAAAACTCGTTTAAACCAAATGTTCAAAACAGCTACTGAAGCATTTTATCAAATCAGTAATCAAATTCTTTAAGAGGCGCATTTTGTTTCAAGGTCAGCAGGGTACCAACATTAATATTTATTTAACTTTGAAGCTTACAAACAAACACTTTTTGAAAATTTGCATTCAATATTTACATTTCAACATTTGATTTTCTTTATGCTCGCTTTAGTAACTAGACAAATTGGCACACATACAATTTTAGAAAACACCACTTTCTGTCCCTATTTTAGTATTTTTACTATATACTCGTATATGTACAAATAAAAACTACAAACTTTCTACTGTGCTACAAACTGTTGCTTGTTCACCAAAAATCATAAACATTCACGTAAACAGCTGAAATCACTGTCGGGCTCACTGTAACTCATAATCCTACGCACATTATAATAATTTCGTACATAAGTTAAGAAATTTTGATTGATATAATAAACAGAAGTTTTTTAAAAAGTTGTTGTGGAAAATAGTAGGTGATATTTACAAGAATTATCAAAAAATAGCAAAACAAAAATTTGCCGAATTGCTCATGCGCACTAGCTAACATTTTGCTATATTTATGGCTGAACTGTCAATGTCACATTTATACATTTTTACGGAAGAAAATACCCAGCGTTGTATTTTTGAATTTCTTGGCACACTCTGTGGAAAAATAATCGCATGAGATTTACACAAATAATTTTTGCGATAGATTTTTTTTTTATTTTTCGATTTTTATACCCTGAACATTTGCCACGAAGTGTAATTTGCCCGAAACCCGATATTGAGTACAACAGCACATAGCTGTCATACAAACTAATCGTTCGGATTCAAGTGCTTGCTTTTCATTTATAGAGCCCGCTAACAGCCAGGGTTCCGCTACATTATATTATGACTGTTAAATCACATCATATCACGGCCTGAGAGTTACCTAAGCACTGATCAGACACCGTGCCTGCTTTTCTTTTATAGAGCCCACTAACAGCCAGCTTCCCGCTAGATTACATTATGACTGTTAAATCACATCACATCGCGGTGCGAGCGCCACCTAAGCAATGACCAGGCCTGCTTTTCTTTTATAGATCCAGTCAAGAGCCAGCTTCCCGCGAGATTACATTATGACTGTTAAATCACATCACATCGCGGTGCGAGCGCCACCTAAGCACTGACCAGGCCTGCTTTTCTTTTATAGAGCCAGTCAACAGCCAGCTTCCCGCGAGATTACATACATTATGACTGTTAAATCACATCACATCGCGGCCTGAGAGTCACCTAAGCAGTGGCCAGGCACCGTGCCTGCTTTTCTTTTTTAGAGCCCGCTAACAGCCTGTTTCCCATCTTATCACATACATTATGTATGCTTGATATAGTTTTTTTTTAATAAAACCCATTTTTCATTTTTACATAATCCTTTTTATTGTGGTTTCTTATAAAAAAATGAAGTTCATTTCAGAAAAGAACATTTTTGTTATTAACAATTTCTTATTGCTATAATAAAACACACGCGTATATACAATACGCACGTGTATGTACATAAGTATGAAAGCATGTTCATTATTAATTATAAACAATTCAAATAAATTGTGTTAAGAAAATACAATGTGGTTAATAATAAGAATTTAAATATGTGTAATTTGTAATTAATGCTTTTTCAAAAATATGCAATGTAAAATGTTAGTTTAAATGTGTGTGCAATTGAAGTTAAAAACGTCTTAACTAATTCCTAACAGCGTGTGACATAAATGCTACAAACATCGGTTTCTTACATTTCTGTAAGTTGACTTTTAATATACTTTATTTGTAGATATACATATGTATGTTTGTATGTATATTTAGTTCTGAATATCGCACATTTGTATAAGTACATAAGCATTTTTTTGTTTGTATTTGTGTTTCTTTTCGCATGTAATATTTTCGTCTCGCATTTTTATTTTATTACAACTTTTCTTCTCAAATTTCATGCTATGCTTTTTTCTTTTTATGCCTTTGTTTTTTAGTGCTTTTTAGAGAACTAATGCTATGTAACTTAAATCACAGATATCACTAATGTATGATTTAATTCAAATGTGTTCGAGCCCTAAATTGCAGCGATTTTTGTTTGTTTAAAAACGGTATTGTATTAATTTTCAATAAATACAAATATACATTAAAAAAGTGGAAAAATAATTAATATTATGCATATTTTGATTTCTATAAAAAAATGTCAAAGCGCTTATTTCGATTGTTTTCTCTATATTACAAATACATGTGGCATCTGCTGTGATATCTGCTGGAATTAAAACATATTTGAAATTTTATTGGCACACTTTCTATATACTTTGAAATTACTTGCGCCGTGCGGTGCTAACTATTACACCGGTCAACAAAAGTTTTCATTTTTGGTTTCTGATCTCATGCTCAAATCAAGAATAACTAGATTTTGAAAAAAACACTGGAATTAAATATTAAAAAAGCTAAAAAGAAATTTTGAACAAAGAAAATTATAATTAAATAAATAATTTAAAAAAATTTAATTAAATAATTAGCTCTTAAAGTTTTCTTTAGTCCGATTTGCCCATATGAACATAAAAGAAATACGAAAAAAATGTCTATAAAAGCAAGCTTGAATCGAACAACAATTGTCTCCTTATTTTTGGTGTATAAGAAACTGAAATTGAAGATGCTGAAGTGGTTATATACAGCTATAATTTTCAAAAAATCAATTTTTTGTATTTTATTTTCTTAATGTACATATATTAAAGAATACACACAGAAAATTTCATATCAAACCGACGAATATTTTCGAAGTTACACGCAAATTTGCAAAGGCGTTTCAGAGTGCTTGGAAGTACAAAGCTAAAGTTTAAACGCGTTTTTCCCAAAATGTTGTTTTCAAAGTCGGTAAACAACATTACTCGAAAACGGCTAAACCGATAAATCTCAAATTTTAACACGAGCTTTTTAAATATAATGTTTAATAATTAAACGAGGATTTAGATTTTTCTCACCGATAAATATATTTATAAACAATTTAAGGCCGAAATTTTGATAAAAAATCGATTTTTTGTTTTTTGAGAAACCATGATTTTGTAAACAGAAATTTATTTTGCTTATTCCTTAAATTAGATTTAACATTACTCTAACGAAATCTATTTGGTCCTTTAATTTCAGAGAATCCAGTTCAGAGATATAATGGTCACCGCAAAACGTCTTTTTTGAGAGTCGCTACCGGAATTCAGCTGTAGTTCTTTTCCAAATAAATATTTTTAGTAATACTAAGTCTTAAAATACAGTTTGAAGATGTGCACAAATTTTTGGATATATGTACATATCGTCACCTAAAATGCAAAATAACGTAACAACATTTTCGGAAATTTACAGTGGCATGAATGAAACACGAAATAAAATTCAGCACGAGTGAAAAAAAGATATTTATATTAGTTAAAACTGGTTTATATCTGAGCGCAGAACCTGCCAATGTTGGTCATATGTAATATTATGTATGTAATTAGAAGCAGTGAATCGTAATCAATAAGACACTTAATTTCGAATGTTTTGATCATACGTTATTTTGCATTTCAGGCGACGATATGTATAAGTTTAAAAATTTTCTCGGAAAATATTCTGCAAAATTCGCTTTTTCGGCCTTCTAACTGTATATAACCACTTAATCAAACAAAAATTGTTTGCTTATTTTTTTCCTTATTTTTGTTTCATAAGAAAATTAAATTAAACATGCTGAAGTCAGCCCCAAATATCGTGTTGACCGGTGTTACCAAAGTTAATGTGTCAATGTGATAGAAGTTAAGGGGTTACATGGGTTTACGGATTTCAAAAAATCTGATTTTTTATTATATTAATAAATTCTACAATACCTCTAAAACATTGTTCTAAATTTTCAAGTTGATCCCAGTAATAGTTTCGGAGATACAGCCTTGAGAACTTGTGCGCTCGAGGCTAGCTAGACTAAGTGCGCCATCTTTAAACGCGTTTTTCTTCCAACTGTGTTGTTGAAGTCGGTTGACAAGATTTCTTGTGAACTACTCAACCGATTTTCATGAAATTTTACACAGGTCTTTAAGATACAATTCTTAAAGACTTGGACGAATGATTTGTATTCGATTGCAACTAATGGAAAAAAATGCCACGACAATCAAAATGAAATTTCATTATTTTCGGAAAAATGTCTGCCAAAAATTTTATTTTCAGTTTTTTTCCTTCGTCCATGTTCTAAGTTAAGCTTTAAGCTAAAACACGTATTTTTGCACTTTAGATCATCCTGTAAGGAGTTATCTTGCCAAAACGGGCGCATCTTTTTCCCGAGGGTTCACCAGAAATGGCGTCGCAATGGCCGAGTTTAAAATACTTTTTTCCCAAAATTTCAGAATTTCTTTGCTAATAGTGTATGTTTGTAACAATAAAAAGTTCTAATAAAATATTTCATTTTCTATATGAGAAAAACATTGTTGAAAAAAGGCTGTTTTTTACCCCAGGAAACCCATATAACCCTTGAAACGTTTGCGATTTGGCGCGAAAAAAAATCTTCTTCTCATTGAAAATAATAAAAATAGTTATCGTTATAGTTAATAGATTATGTCGGAAGCAGGGCTAACTGTCTGTGGCACTGTTATAAGCATGCATGTGTGCGAAAATTCAATGAAATTGTAAAATTTCTGCAGTTTGACAGCCAATGTAGTGTAGTATAAATTACGTATCCGTTTCGCGTTTTTTTTCATTTTTCAGCGTTTATATGCATTTATATGAAATTTAATCATTAAATTATTAGTTTTAATTAAAAATAGCCACATGCTTTTGTTGTAGTGTTTTTTTCATTATTTTTTTTTTAATAAAAATATTTTCAAATGACAAAATGCCAAAGATCTCTTTTAGAATTGCACATAGGTCACCACTTCACTTAGCTTAAAAACTTAAATACACCAATACATGCTTGAAATTAGTAAAGTACTTATAATAAATTGTAGTATTTTCTTTCTATTGAGCTTATTGTTCATTTTAATTTAATTTTTTCATCTTTAATTATATAAGTTTTGCTGTTTACAAATGCTGCTGTGATATGTTCATGTTCTGCTGTGAAAATATTAAATACCTACTATGTTTGTATGTATGTGTATGTAGTTTGGTTATAAACTAATGTCTATGTTTGTATGTGCGTGTATATATATCTACATATACATATTTGTTAGACGTTGGCTTTCAGCAATTCCTGTGACACTGCTACTCCACACATACATATTTCAAATAACATTTCTATCTAACGCTATTTCTTGCGCCAGCTGCCCTTAACATACGTGTGCATGTTTGTATATATGTATATATTATAATTTCTGCAACTATACTCATTGCGTCTTTTTGTTTGATTTCTTGTCTTTAAATGGCACAAATTCAATTTTATATTAGTAAAAAAAATCCACGTTATCGCTGTTTAAACTGCCCGACAGCGGCAATCGAACTGTGTTATCTACTAATTGGTGGTTTTCATATTTTTCCCAATCACCACACCAGCTCCCAAACTGTCATGCTAGTCGCTTGTCATTGTTGACTGTCAGTTATGGCCTTTCGTTGCTTTTAACGCTCGTTTGTGTTTTTTGTTTTTCGATTTTTATGCAGCGGTTTGCGCGCCTTAAACATACACTTCCGGACAATCCTCGTCTTTGATCGATGTGTATTGCACCTTCTTGGCAACATTATCGAACACCGGTGTTATCATGTACTTAATGCGCTCACGACTCACATACACCAGCGCCACCACCAGCCCCAACAAAATCATGCTCAAAACAATCAGCAGGAAGATTAGTGTCACTGTGTGCTGATTCATGTGCGGCCGTCCGGCTGCCGTGCTCTCTGCGCCTATGCTCTGTTCTATGCCGTTGCCGCCATAGTGCGCATCTGTAGCGGTGTTGAACATCATGGCTGCAGCCGCTACCGCTGCCGCACAGCCGTCCATATTCAACTCCATGATCGGTAGTGGCTCCACATCATTGTGATAACACATTAGCGTATTCTTATTGCGTACCGTTACATTTGTCGACAGTATCCAGGTGTGAAAGGAGCTGATTTTGCAGTCACAAAGGAATGGATTGAGATTGAAGTCGACAATGAGATTGGTGGTGCGATCGCTGCGCGTCTCCAGTTCGTTGAGTAGCATCATGTCGTGTGTCTTCACATATTCGAATTTGTTGCGTTCCAAATCGAGAAAGCGCAAATTTTTCAAGCAACGCACCTCAAAATTGATATCTTTGAGTAGATTGTCGCCCAGGTGTAAATCGCGCAGACTCGGCAGATCACAGAAGACATTGCGATCCTTGAAGTGTGTGATTTCGTTTTGCTCCAAATGTAATTTCTGCAACTTGTTCAGCTGACTGTTCACGAAAATATCATGTAAATCTTCACTAAGCTGTGGCGAACTATTGTCAGCGAACGCGTCGGTCAGGTGTAGACTTTGCAAGTTTAGGAAATTCGAAAACACGCGTGGATGATGGTGATTGACCTCGTCATCCTCGCGTGAAATGCTCAAGTTGTTGTGATTTAATATTAAACGCTCCACATTTTGCACATGATGATAGGATTTGCCACGTATTTCACGTATGTGATTGTTGCTCATATCGACAATCTTCAGATTTTTGTAGTCATTAATCGAGCCAAATACATTCCATGGCAGTTCGGGCACAATATTACCGGTGAAAATTAAAATTTCCACCTCGTCCGGCATGAACTCGAGCACACTGGTGTTATGGATGCCCGTATTCGTGCAGTTTACAATGTAACTGATGCTGCCCTCGTACAGCTCGCGTCCACAAAGGCAGGCCGGTGGAAAATTGGGTCCACAATTTGAAGAGCCTGTCGCGGGTAACTGTGCCGTGACGCATAAGCAGGTGATGGTGAGCAGCGCGTAAAGCAGCAGCTGTGACTTTATGCTAGCGGAAGTACTCATTCTTATGCGGTTTATGGTGGGTGGGTTTCGCAGCTGGGAGAAAGTTAGGTGGTACTTGTAGATGCTGCAATGGTAAGTAAGAAAAATATTTCAATTTAATTGATATGCAGACATTTTATCAAGCAATTTTATTATGTGAATAATTAAAATTTTTTTTAAATTTAAACGAAAGTCCTAATAGACTAAATAGCAGAAATATTGGGATGTCGAAAAAGTCTTTTCGTATATCTCCAGTGCTATCAATCACATTGTGTCATAATATATAGTGTTGAAAAGGTGAGATTTTAGGCTTCACTTTACCAAAAAAATTAAATTCTGGTTAAAAAAAAAGTGCACATGTTCAAAATTGAGTGAAAATAATGAAGAAACTCGCTATATTTTGAAATTTTTGCATAAAAAAGGGAAGAATGCCACGTAAGCCAACAATGAAATTTGTGAAGTTTAGGGAGACGATGTTGTATCAGTTCGTGTAGCGCAATGTTCCACCCGTTTCCGTTCTTTAAATTTCGATGTGAAAGATGCACCGCGCCCTAATCGACCTTATCGTTGAAAAAGTCGATGAAATTATGGAAAATATTGGCCAGGACCGTCACATAAGCAGCCATGACATCGCTAAGGAATTTAACGGTTTTGAATCATTTAAAAAAGGTTGGGTACAAAAAGAAGCTCGATGTTTGGACACCATATGAATTGTCTGTGAAATATTTATGATGACGAAAAATGGATCAAATACGACAATAATGTGCGAAAAAGGATTGACGCTTCGAAAGGTTATGCTGATTGATTCTACATTTCACTGTCAACAACTGATGAGATTGAAGCTAGCAATCGAAAAAACGGGCAGAATTGATCAACAGAAAGGGCTTCGTCTTCCATCAGGACAACGCTAGACCACACACATCTTTGAGGACTCAGCAAAAACTGGGAGAACTTGGCTATGAAGTTTTGATGTATCCACCATATAGCTCAATAGACCATTTGTTTCGGTTAATGCAGAACTCCCTTAATGGAGTAAAGTTAGATTCAAGAGAAGTCTGTGAAAATTACTTGTCGCAGTTTTCAACCGAGAAACCAGAAAAGTTTTACACTGATGGAATAATGTCTCTAGCGGAAAAATGGCAAAAAGTGGTCGATTTTTTGTTCATTAAAGTTCTAAAACAAAAAGTTGAAGTTTGATTATAAATACGAAAAAACTTTTTCGACTACACTTATTAGAAATTTAAATAATTTTTCCTAAGAAAAATCGTGAAATTATAACTTCGAAAAAATTGAAAATATCGTATTTTCGTCAGAATTCTCAGATATTTTGTTTAACCCATTATTAGCGCTTACACTAGATTATTCTCCACCCTTGTTTGAACAGTGCGTTATTGGCCTCAATAATCTGGGTAGTTGTGGTACTTGAAACAAGTTTTCACGCAAATTGCAACCACTACATGCACACTTTGTCCTGTTCATGCACAATATCAAGATCCATTCATATAGCATTATCAAGAGGCCTCTATATATGCTGCTGCATGCATGCAACTGGCGCAACCAATCAAGTTGAGGGTAAAGTTGATCAAAAAAGGTTGAGGCTCGACTTCGACTTTCAATGCTAACCAATATTTGTTGCTTGTGCCGCTGTCACTTCATCTATGGTAAATGGCTGTATGTTGTGCCCAATTGTTCTTCTTCGCTGTGCTTCAATTTCTTTGCCATACAGAGCATATTCTGCAACTCAAAAATTTATGAGCAAAAGCTTGGAGATTTATGATTATGGAGCTTCATTTCGGTACGTCAACATTTTATGTGTATTGACATATGTACTTTACAAGTACTATATGTACATATATATGCGCATATATACTAGTTGGTCTCAAATGAATGAATGCTGGCTTAAATTGGTTGAACGACTTTGGAACCAATTTCACCTACAAATTGTAGCTGCCCGGCAGGAAATTTTATTTGTAACATCATTCAAAACAAGAAAAAGCATTAACTAAGGCTGCACCGTAGCTTTAATACCCTTCAGAGGAGCATTTTTAATGCTGTAAAATGGTATAACAAGATCTTTCTTTTGAATTCGACCGGCCAGTTTGTGTAATTGGTATATGTTATAGTTGTCTCAGCTATGTATGTATGTTGGAGAAGCGCTTCTTGAGCCTGCAGTGCCCTGTATAGAGCGCGACAAGGAGGTGGAATTTGTCACGGGAGAGGTTGATCATTTTCATAAACCTTATGAGGTTGAACCCTCTCAACAACTCCTTAAAATTGTGTGACCCCACTGCAATGCATGGTACTGGCCCCATCATCCTGGACGCTGCCGCAGAGCGGGCTAGTTCGTCGGCCAGCACATTTCCGGCTACCCCATTATGCCCCGGCAGCCAAATTAGATGTATCCCGTTGCACACTGAGAGACGGTTCAGCCTTCCTATACACATCTCCACTAAAAGCGATTTTATCTCATACGCTGAGATGAGATCGCCTTTAGTGCTGTTTGACTATCGCTAAGTTGCGGTTGAGATTCAGGTTGAAATATGCTCGGAAAACGTCACATTAGTATAGAGATACTGACGTGTGCAGGATCGATATCTCAGAAACTCAGAGACTAGATAGAGACGTACATGTCCAAATGGGTTCGTAACGCAGTTCATCAGGGCATACAAACTCTATGCGTTTTTTGGGTTGTATTTCGCATTTGATTATATACATCCTAAGTCAAAATATTGTAATGAATGAACAGGTCCAAGAAGTATTTATTTACTCATTGCATAATGAATTCCAATATTATAATCAAAAAATCACACAAGAGTCTGTATAAAATGACTTTGAGTTTTTTATACCTACTGGGCTTCTTTATGGTATAGTCCTATGAATTGGCTAGCACTACAAACCACTATCCCACTCACTAATGTGAGCAACTGCATGCAAATATACATATGTATATATACAAAAATATGTATACTATGTACACTTATTTTTCTGTTGGCAATTGAAGTGCAAAAGTTGTTTTTGTTTCACTGGAAAACGCATATGAGCCACAAAAGTCTGCAACGCGGTGCTTGGGGTAAGTTCATAGGTCAACTGTGTATTTATTATGTGCTTACGAAGATATATGTACTATGTGCACAACAGCTAAAAGTTGTTTACACTACTTGCATACATACCTATGGGAAAGGGTTTGAAAGTTTGCTTAGTTCACACATGCATACATATATGCAACATACACACGTGAGCTTGTAGTAAGTTTCGAGTTGTAGGGCACCTAAATATGCTGGCAAATATTAAAGTGGTTGTGAACAACAAGTGTTACGCAACACGCTCCAGAATCTCTTAAGTATTTACGCAGCCAAATTATGAAGATTATACGGTATACTAAAATTTGTATAAGCTAAGACTTTTGAAATTTATGATTTTAATAAAATTATTGACGAAAATACTTCAATAATGATTAATACTTTAATTTAAGGGTCACACTCAGTTTGAAGTTAAAATAAGATCGTGTTTTTCCATGTTTCGGTTGGTTGTGCCTATAAAAATAATTTACTAAAATTTTAAATCGACATCTCCAATAGTTTTTGAGTTACCGCCTTCTAAAGTGAAACCGCTCAGTTCAATCCGATCCATCAATATATTTTTAATTATGTTTTTCTCAAAACTACATTTTTCAAGTTTGCTTGAGTGATCACTCGGAGACAAATGATTAGATCCGATTATTATTACTCTGCAGGCATGTTCTGTAATTATATAAAAGGTGTTCCAATTCGATGTTCTCCAACTTTTTAAAGAAAAAACGCAGAAACTTCAAATTTAATGGATAATGTTTATTATCATTTGAAAGAACATTCTTTGGTATTTATTTTTTGAAAATTATCTCTTTCAAATGTTTCCCACGGCTACGTCTTTGATGGTCCAACCGTTGAGTCCAATTTTCGATGACTCGTTCGAGCATTTTGCCTGGTAACTAGCGAATGACACGAGAAATGTTTTGCTTCAAGGCTTGAATCAAAGCGAGATTGTCCGCATAGATTTTAGACTTTACATATTCCCACAGGAAAAAGTCTAACGGTGTGATATCACACGATCTTGGTGGCCAATCAACCGGCTCAAAACATGAAATTATCTGTTCATCGAAGTGTTCTTTCAATAAATCCATTGATTGATGCGATGTGTGGGAAGTGGCGCCGTTTTGTTGAAACCAAATGTCGCCGAAATCACGAGTTTTAAATTCAGACATCAAATAGTCAGTTATTATGGCGCGATAACCGTCGCCATTGACGGTTAGGTTCTCAAGAAATAGGTTTTCAAGAAATATGGACCGATGATTCCACAAATCACACAAAACTGTTGTTGTTTCTGGACAATTTGGCAGCTCTTGAAACTCTTCAAGTTGTCATTCGCCCTAAATACGATAATTTTGTTTGTTTACATACCCATTGAACCAGAAATGGGCCTCATCGCTGAACAAATTTTGGGTTGGAGACATCGGATCTTCTTGGAACTTTTCAAGAGTCCATACAGCGAAGCGATGGTGCTTGGGAAGCTCGAGCGGATTTAGTTCTTACACAAACTGTACTTTGTACGCTTTCATTTTGAGATCTCGACTTAAGATACGTTAAGTCGTCCCATACGTCAGTCCGAATTGCTGCGAACGGCGGCGAATCGACTCTCCACGGTCTTCGTTTAAATTCTCAGCTACGGCCGCTATATTTTCTTCACTGCGTGCTGGAAGCATGTAGTCTATTCGTTCGAATATTATCGAATAATGAATGTTGGGTCTCAAGTTGGATGATGGCGTTGCGCATAGTATGATCATTACGTCATAATTCAATAGTGGTCTAATGACAACTTCGTAATTCACTAGCGCAGTTTTGTATTTGATAATATATTAATAAGCGCAAAAAGGCACAAACTACCCCAATTCCAAGGCACGACTGTGAGTTCACATAATTCAAATTTTATTATGAAAATTTAAAACTTTATGTAGTTATTATGACAATCATAAATATGATTGTGTTTCCGGTAATTTAGACTACGAAGTTAATTTTATGAATATTAAAAGTTTTGTAATTCCGGTGGCCATAATAAGTGGCTTAAATTTTGGCCCATCTAAAGCAATAACAAATGACGGGCGATGCTACTAAAACACTGAAAACTTGTAAACACTTTGAGTAAACATGTTTTCATTACAAATTTATGGCTGTACACTATATGTATGCATGTATGTGTGTGTGCGTGGGCACAACTTAAACGCTCGTGGCCTATGCCAACCAAAAACTTTATTAACTTTAAATACTAGATATCGTATAAATATACAGTTATGCCTTGCTCTAAGTTACCACCAAGCGTATGCACGCATACACACATATGTTCACACATACATACATATATTCATACATTTATATGTATGTATATTCATACAAACATACGAAAATTTATAAAACATAAATCGCATGCCGGCTGTGCGAACTGAATTCGAAATTGCGTTTTTAAGTTGATCATAAACTTAGTTGCAGTTGCATGCAGCCATTTATGGCGGCGGCACAAAAACGTTGCCTGCAACTGGAAATACAATAAAAATGTGGAAACTTTGTAACAATTGCATTGTAATCGCTTTTAAAGTTTGCAGTTGGTTTTTAATGTCGCAAATTAATAGTTAGCAGGCGAGGCGCATGAATGGAGCTCGTGTTGCTGGCAAATGCTGTGGGGGTCGATCGGTTTGCAGAATCACTTAAAGTGGCAAATTACGCCTATATAATATTCTGTAAGTGTTTATCTAGGGTGTAACGGCTCTAGCCACGGAATACAGAGTTTGTTCGGAAAGTAATAGGACTGATTTTCTTCCGCCGCGACTATACTTCGGAGCGTGCGCGCACCGACTGGATTCGGTAGAGGGCGTTCCTAGCTAAGGAACGAGCGGTCAGTTGTCTCCGAGCACCTGGAAAGTCAGGACGAACAATTTCACGCGAGGTGTTTTTGTGAGTGGTGCAAGCCGAAAATGCAGTGTTCGTTAGAGCAGAGCTACGCGATTAAATTCTGCCCAGAATTTGCGGCCAGTGGAAGTGTGCCAAGAAAATTTGAACATGTGTGAAAGTGACCCCCAATTTTTTAATAACGTAATCCCAGGTGACGAGTCATGGATCTTTGAGTATGATCCCGAGACAAAGAGGCAATCTTCCGAGTCGCACAGGCCGACGTCTCCTCGCCCAAAAAAGTGAAGAACGAGTAAATCCAAAGTGAAAACGATGCTCTTTGTCTTTTTTGACATCAAAGGCATCGTCCACCATGAATTTGTTCCTCCTGGACAAACCGTCAACGCCAAGTTTGTCATGGAAGTCTCAAGAGACTCATACGAAGGTTCAGTCGGGTCCGATAAGATATCGCAGCCAATTGAAAGTTGCACCACGACAATCGCCCGCCTCACACGGACTTTCTTGTGAACAGCTACCTAACTAAGTCCGGCATCCCAACGCTTTCGTAGGCACCCTACAGCAAAGATGTGGTCCCTCGAACTTTTTTTTGTTTTCTTAACGGAAAAGGCTGATGAAAGGCAAGCATTTTGAGACAACAGAGGGGATCCAAGCAGCATGCACCACGGCTCTAAAGGCTATTCCGGAGAATGCTTTCCGTGACGCCTTCAATACTTAGCGGCGCTGCAGCGACGCAGAAGTAGTCTATTTAATTTTATTTTAATTCGGCTTTCCGGAAAAACACTGTACAGCTGTTGGTCCCAAAAATTTAAGTTGAAACTAAATGTTGGAGGAGTTTAGAATAGTGTTTAAACATATCGTAAACAGCTTAATGAATGAAATAATTTTTGCGTACACCAGATAGCACGAGAGCTAAAAATTCCTCTCACAAAATTTTAATGAACTTTCAGAGGAAACCAAAATACAATTCAACTTTCCTAACTCAAATCACAATAAATCACAAAAAAACTTCGAGTTAGAGAGACATCGAGTTATGGAAGAAAATTTGTATGAAATTTTCCTATTATTGCCAATTCAGGAGTTCTCGATTTATGGAGCACTTCGAGTCATATGAATTCGAGTCATGGAAGTTAAACTGTTCAGTTTCGCAAGTGGGCACCGATTCCTTACAGGATGTGTAGTCAGAACCTATACAAATAGCCCTGTCTATAAATCCCTGCTTTTGTTGTCATCGAATGTTCCTCGCATTCACATAACAGAACTATTTTCGACTTCACATGAAAATTCGTAATCTTTATTCTCTCTATAGTACCAATACCCCTCGTATACTCGTGGCAAAAAAATTCTTCCGTCTCTTGAGAAAACTCCCCTTAAATTGAAGTAAATAATCTCAAGTTATTTTTATGTTCTACTACAACTTAAGTGTCCCCCCTCTCTTCTCGGCACTCTTTCTGCTCCAACAGCGCTGAAAGTGCGGCGCTATTGTTATTGCTTCTACAATATTAACACAATACACAACACTAATAGAGATGAACGCTACAAAATAAACTGTTCGGTTTTTGTTTGGCTTAAAGTTGGCAACTCTTGACGGCTCGTGCGCGCTTAAGTTCTAGTTAACTAACTCAGATGAGAGAAAAAAAAAACTATTTCAAAACGGATTGTTTACGCGCTGCGAGACAACCCCTCTTAACTGTTGCGCCCACTATGACCATTCGGCGACCACGCGGCACAATGGAGTCATTTCGGCTCACTGCACTAAAGGGCACTACAGCTGCTGCGCCGAAGTTGTGCGCGCCAGCCTTTGCGGTTGGCGGTCGGCGGCTGGCGGTTGCGGTCAAAAATGTAAGTGAAAAACTAAAATTTGATATTCACATGCAAACTACATATACATACATATATCTAAATATACATAGAAAGTGAGGTTAACTGCGAGACCTTGGGAAGAGACAGTGTCGATTTTCACAAATTTCTGCAAAATTGAAATGCACATAAATTTTCACTGGCCCATCGAGTGCTGCAAGTAAAATATGCAAAAGCATACAACAAAATAAAAGTCAAAGAGACAAAAACGGTAGCGTTAACAACGTCTCTAATAACGGTATAGTAAAAATTCGCCGAAAAATACCGAGTAAAATTTAATAGTCTGCTGAAAAGTTGAGCGCTGTAAATGATGACTGCAGAAGCGCGAAGGGGAAGCGCTTTTTTCGTCTTTTAGTTGAAATTAAGTTAAAAACTTTGCATTTTTCCAACAATTGTTGTTGTCTGTCAGTATGCGCGAATATGTACATATGTATTGGTTTCTCAATTGTGTTTGACATCCTTAGTTTGAAATGCAAAAGCATAGCTCTGAATGCACAATACCTAATTGATCGGAAATTAAATTAAAAAGTTAACGCTAACAAAAAATGTGTGTTCTTCAAGGATAAAAAAGTTAAGTGAAAATAATTTCATTGCATTAATTATTTGCTGCTTCAAATGTTAATTTTCTTATTAAAGTTTTTAAAAATTCATCGAACCTCAGGAAAGTTTAGAATTATTAGTCAGAGATGCAATTAGTTTTGCCACAAACAAAGAAAAAGAATCAAACGAAAATAGCTCAAAATTAACAGTTAGCTTAAGTTGCATAGAAACTGCGGCTGAGCATTGAAACAATGATTTGCCATTGGGTCGAACAAAATTCCGTATGTCCTATAAACAGAATCTCCTCCTCTAAATGAGCGAAGTTTGTACTCATTCGCAGAAGAAAATATTATCTGCTTTTGATACCAAATAGATCAAATAATACACTATTTACCCATTGACATCCAGGGAGACGATTTCCCGCGATCGGACCAGCTATCAGAGTCGACTGTAGGCATAAAAAAGAGGAAAGAACAAAATGCATCACAAAGTGTGGTGGATCCACAGACTAATTCCGATCATCTGCTCAAATTATGACAAAACTGTATTAGGCGTTAGTCAGTCCGTATGATAGATGATACTTCCGGTGGTTCCGTGGGAGATCTATGAGTTGCGAGTAGGTTAAGTTTAGCTGATTAAAGTTCCGCAATCCGGCTTTCGATGCTTCCTGCTACTATAAAAAAAAAACTTTGTATAAATGATCTAGCAGATCACGACATTTGGCAATCCTCTTGGGTTAAGAGGACCTCCTATTGACGAGGAGATGTTAACATCGAATATATCTAATTATTATTTATATTAATTTCCGCACACGACCGTTTTGTAGGGAACCAAATGGGCGAGTGAGCTGCGCTGCACCTTATTTCAAGACATCGACTCTCCGTGGCCCAATGACGCCCACAACATCACATATTATGTTGCAGCAGAGTGGGTCGCGCTCACCACGTGACTTTTTATGCCCTGGACAAGGTATACTAAGTTTGCAATGTTTTTTATCATTCGAAAGAACTTTCTTTGGCATCTATTTTTTTAAGATTATCTCTTTCAAATGTTGACCGCGGCTACGTCTCAGATAGTTTATCCGTTGAGTGCAATTTTCGATGACTCGTTCGACTGGTAACTGTCGAATGACAATCGTCATCTTTTGCTCCAAAACCCGAATCCAAGCGGAATTATCAGCATAGACTTTAGACTTTACATATTACCACAAGAAAAAGTCTAACGGTGTGGTATCACATGATCTTGGTGGACAATCGATCAGCTAGGCAAGGCGAAATTATCTGTTCACTGAATTGTTCTTTGAATGAATGGCGCCGTCTTGTGAGATCACGAGCTTCAATTTTAGGCATCAAATAGTCAGTTATCATGGCACGATAACGGTCATCATTGACGATTACGTTCTCCACGGCTTCATTTTTGGAGAAACATAGATTGATTATTCCACGGGTCCACAAAATACCAAAACACACCAAACCGTTTTTTTTTCTGTATGAAATGGCAGCTCTTGAACCTTTTCAGGTTGCTCTTTGTCAGAAATGAGACAACTTTGATTGTTTGCATGCCCTTGAGCAAGAAATGGGCCTCATCGCTGAACAAAATTCGGTTTGAAAACGTCGTATATTCGTGGAACTTTTTAAGAGCACGTAGAGCGATGTCGCTTGGAAAGGTCGACCGCTTTCAGTTCTTGCACAAGCTGTATTTTCTACGCTTTCAATTAAAGATCTCGGCGTAAAATACGTCAATCCGAGTTGCTGCGAACGGCGTCGAATCGACTCTCCACGGTCTTCGTGTATACTCTCAGCTACGGCTGCTTTATTTTCTTTACAGCGTGCTGAACGTGTTCTATTCGGTCGAATATTATCCAACAATGAATGCGGGTCCTTTTTTTAAATCTTGAGTTACATTATTGGTGATTTTTTTTTTTTTTTTTCAAATATGTCCAGTAGTTTCGTTTTCTCTTTAAGTCCGACAAACATGCAATCACATCTTTCCTCTTTAAATTATTAGTATAGATAACTTAGTACGCTTCCATCTATATCCTGTCTTATAGAGTATTATCATCGTAAGTAAGAAACAACAATCTAAATAAAGCTCAGTGAAAGGCGTGAAAGCCGTAAGATAATGAAAGCTCTGTCTTTTCTATCTCTATTTCTGCATTTTCTATCATTTATCTCATTGCCTTAACCTTCATGTCGTTCTCTCAGTATAACGTTCATGAAATTTTCAAAATCAACGCGACAAAATAACGGTACAAACTTTGGCCATTTGTGCGCAAAATATGGCAAATGAGGTCGTTTGGTGACCTCCCCTTGATGTTGCTCTATATTGTCATTACGTTCCACCTACCGTTATAAATGCGACTTCTTGTTGTGTTCTTCTCTGTGCATTATGTTTGTACGTATGTATTTTTGTATGTAAATATGTTTGCTGCAGTGAAAAAAAGCGTGGCGCAACGGACCGTAACTGTTCTCGGCTCTCAACGCTGTGCGGTTTTGTGCAAGAAGCAAACATCTTTCAAATTATTGGCCAAAGTTTTTCGATTAGGTTGTTGCCGCACTTTTTCCTGCTTAA
The DNA here is from genome assembly GCF_016617805.1 of Bactrocera tryoni. Classification (NCBI taxonomy): domain Eukaryota; kingdom Metazoa; phylum Arthropoda; class Insecta; order Diptera; family Tephritidae; genus Bactrocera; species Bactrocera tryoni. The sequence continues at coordinate 14,074,188 of NC_052499.1, forward strand.
CTTGTTTTATGCCAAGTTGTTTTGCTTCGCTTTCTTCGCTTTTTCTTCATGTGCTTGCGGTTAAAATAAATCCCAACAAATTTGCTTATTTAATCACGTCTTGCCTTGAGTTTTTCGTGGGTGGATTAAGAAGTACTAACGAATGGAGTTTAATAAAAATTAAGGCGGCGAAGTTTTTTCAATAAAATAATTATTTATATCGGGGAACGAGAATTAAAAAAAAAAAACAAATAATTTCAGATTTATATTCAAGAGGTTGTGTGCGGCTAAAAAATTATATTAGATGAAAACCATTTTTGATCCACTTTTACCGTTGATTTGTAGTGCTACTTTGCAATCGGTACTCGTACACCTGCGCCATTTTGCAATTTCGGTTGCATTACAAGCAATTTGGGTGAGCATGAATCTTCAGGCGGAATTTGGTATACGTGAAACTAAGATCTGCGTAGCCACCCACCTACAGCCAGCCAGCCTCCGAGTGTAAGAAATTGAAAACGCAATGCAATTTATAAAACCACAACAACAGTAAAAAGAAAAGTCGTAAGGAATGCAAGAATTGGCTGACTGAAGCGACAGACAGAGTTTTTGGACAGCGGTGCCACTTTTTTGTTTTTAAATATATATTTTTAGATTTCACAATAGTCGTATAAAAGAGGTTTTGACGATAGCAGGGATACCCAAATAATTCGGAAATTTAATTAGCCAAGTATTTTCGCAATTTCGAAAGTTTATCTTATTCGTGAAGAGAAATATTTGTTTTAATGCTAGTTTTTTATTAGAAAGAAATGCCTGGAATATTCTCAGCTTTAAAAAAATTTAGATTTGAAAAAATAAATATTAAGAAGACAGCAGAGACTTTCAACATCTTTAATGGATCATTTAAATTGCGGCCTTTGGTATTTAGGACATTAACTCCGCTAGAATTTTTTTGAATGATCTGAATTTGATGGTACAGGTCAATTGAAAAGTTCCTGGCCTAACATATCGATGACGCTATTAGAATTTCATAAGATTTTCAGTTAGATCTAACATTCAAAAGGCGACTGAATAAATTTACAGCTGTGAATTATGTATATCCTTTTGAGTGAAGCAACTTTTGTTTTTGTAAAATATGGTTATAAAGGAATTTCGTGATTTGATAAAATAATGCTTTTTGAAGAGTAAAAATACAGTTGAAGCAAAAACTTGACTTTATGACAAGTAACGGGTGCCTGCTTCAGGAAAATCAATCATTGGTATGCTCAGATTAGACGTGGTGAAATCAGAATGAAGTGGATGACCAAATGAGGTTGTTGCCGACGAAAACATCAAAAAAGTCCACAAAATAATTTTAAGTGGCAGTAAAGTGAAGTAGCAGATACTTTCAAGATATCAACTGAATGTGTACATAATATCATTCACAAATATTTAGGCATGAGAACGCTCTGTGGAAAGTGGATGCCACGCGAGCTCACTTTTCACCAAAAGCACCGGCGAGTTGATGCTTCGGAGCAGTGTTTGGAGTTGTTCAAGCGTAATAAACACAAGTTTTTGCGTCGATATGTGACAATGGATGACGCGTGGCTCCATCATTTCACTCCGAAGTCCAGTCGATAGTCATACGAGTGGACTGCACACGATGAACCCGCTCCAAAGCTTGGAAAATCACAACAGTCGGCTGGCAAGGTTATGGCGTCTGTATTTTAGGATACCCAGGGAATAATTTTTATTGACTATTTACATCGAAAAAGGAAGGATCATCAACGGTGATTATTGCATAGCGTTATTAGAAAGTTTGTAGGACGAAAACGCCAAAAAACGGTCCCATTTAAACTAAAGGAAATTGTTGTTTCACCAAGAGAATATTCAGTATTTCAGTATTCAAACGTTCGTCGGAAGTAGCTTTATAAATAAGAAGATATTTGATTTTTTCATTGATCTGGCTAAATTTTGATGTGAAGTGATAAAAACAACAAAAACTTGTTTTTAAAAAATACCATGACTTTTATAAAAAAAAAATATAACAAGCTGGCAACGCCGTTATGGACTGCATTGATTTGCGTTTTATTTGAATACTTCGAATGCTTTGCTAGCTGGCTAAAGCATGTAATGCAACGTGAGGGCAGAAGTGCTTTGACGCCAATTTGTGAGAGTGTGCGTTTGTTGTAGAAACGGTACTTTGCATATTGCTCAAGATTTTTTGCCTTCAGGCCACGTTCTACTTTTGGTATTCTTTTATTGCTCCACGCAGTCTGATTGCTTTCGCCAGGCATCCTTTTTTCCCTATGAACATATTTCTCTTGTATCTTTCATGTCTCAATTTCTATCATTCCTTTTTCCGTCATATGCAAAGGCTGATGCAAAAGCTGTTGCCACCACGCAAGAACATGGCAAGTTAGCTGTTTTCGGTGGCAGCGGTAGCAGCTGTCATTGCAAGCAATAACACAGTGTTTTCTTGCATTTAATCTTCTTCTTTTTCCACTTCCCCTCTCAGTTGTGAGTTGCTTTTGGTGTTGCTGTTGGCGCGACTGCAATATGCCTTTGCTGCATGCCTGCAGTCACCTTCGCATTCAAAAGGCATTGTGTTGGTGAAAGAATGCCAACGAGTGTGGAAAGTGAATGCGGCAGAAGCATGCTTAGAATTGTATAGCTGTGTGCCTGTCGATGTATGTGTGTGTGTCCATGTGTTCTTGTGTATTGTCTGCTTAGTAGTTTGGCCAACAAATTCTTAACAATCCCAAAACAATGGTGTTTCCCTGGAATGTGCATATGTAACAGAATCACTACACCACTAATAACAACAACAAAAATTACTAAAAACAACAAAATTGCCAAAGATACAATTGATGCAAATGCCGCAGCACCAGAATGCCACAAGCACTCGAGCAAGTTTTAATCCACCAAAGATGCACGCAAACAAAAGAATTTATGCAAAAGCACAAAGCAAAATCTCGTTATAAATGTGGGCGAACGCCTCAGAGAGAATGCGGGAGGGAGAGAGAGAGAAGAGGAGATAACTAAAAACTAAAAGTTGTAGTTGGTGTTATATTTCTTTAAGCAGGTCTTGGAATAGGTTCTGGTTCAGCAACAATGCGATATCGTCCATATCGTGCCAGTTTGGTCAGGTCTAACAATAAAGTCAATAAAAAAGGCGCCTTAAATATATGTCGGTATACAAAGTATCAAAAACTATGTTTATCAAAATAGATCGCTTTTTACACTCAAAAAGACAAGTTGGTGAAAAATGATAAATTATACAAGAGAAAATCTACTAAATAATTTTCGAAAAATAGATCTAACTCTTGTCGATCTATCGAACTCAGAAGACCTAGCATTCCTTGTACAATTGCTTATTTTAAAGTAACGAAATAGTGAAATTGATCATATCGGGTGATACAAGTAGAGTCACTTTTTTCAATAGCCTTCTTTGACAGATCACGTGTGAGTCGTGTCAAGCTGCCATGTTATTTTTACTCAGTGTTGTTTGTATTTCATCATGAAAAGACTTACGCCTGAACAACGTTTAAAAATTGTTTAACTTTATTATAAAAATTCATGGTCTGTAAGAATGTGTTTCGCGCACTTCACTCAACTTATGGTCAACATAATCGGCCTAATGAGCTTACTATTCGCAATACCATCACTCACCTTAAGACCCAGCAGGCAGACATTATAGAATAATATTCGAGCGTATAGACCACATCCAGCACACAGTGAAGAAAATATAGCAGCCGTAGCAGAGAGTGTACACGAAGACCGTTGAGAGTGGATTCGACGCCGTTCGCAGCAACTCGGTCTGACGTATGGAACGACTTGGCGCATTTTACGACGAGATCTTAAATTGAAATCGTACAAAATACAGATTCTGTAAGAATTGAAGCCGCTCGACCTTCCCAGCGATATCGCTTTGCTCTAAAGGATCTTGGAAAGTTCCAAGAAGATCTGACGTTTTCGAATCTAATTTTGTTCAGCGATGAGGCCCATTTCTGGCTCCGTGGGTATATAGATAAGCAAAATTGGCACATTTGGGACAAACAGCAACCTGAAGACATTCAAAAGCTGTCATTTCATCAAGAAAAAAACAACGGTTTGGTGAGGTTATGGGCCGTTGGAATCATCAGTTCATATTTCTCCAAAAATGATTCCGCTGAGAATGTAACCGTCAATGGCGACCGTTATCTCGTAATGAAAATAATTGAAGCTCGTGATCTTGAGGACATTTGGTTTGAACCAGAGAGCGCCACTTCCCACACATCGCATCAAGAATTGGATTTACTGAGAGAACACTTCGGTTAGCAGACGTTTTCATGTTTTCACGCAATAAAATAAAGGAAATGGTGCTTGAGAACCGACGATTAACAGTCAGAGATCTTACTGGCATTGTAGAATATCGGAAGGAACAGCGAAAACCATTTTGAATGATCATTGATGCCTAAGAAATGTGAAAGCACGTTGGGTTCCAAAATCACTCAAGTTTTTCGAAGAACAGCGTCGCGTTAACGTCTGTGAAATAATGCTTTATGACTACCAGGATGTCATGAAACGTATTATTACTGGCGATGAGGGTTGGATCTATTCTTACGACTTGAAAACAGACGATCAATAAGCTCAATATCGTGGTAACGGTGAGCTGAATCTGAAAAAACCACGTCAAAGCAGGTCAAAAATCAACAAGATTTTCCAATTCAAAATTCAAAAGCAGAGTTTATATGGGTAGCTCCTTAAGTTGGAATAACTTATACTTTCACTGATTAATTATGCCAATCTATGCCACTTGGCTGTTCGATTCGCTGCATTAAAAAATTAAAAAAGGTTTAAATCTTTTTAAATGAACCTTTCTGTTCTCTCACTGGTTAATTATGCCAATCTACGCGATTTATACCAGTTGCTTGTTCGATAGGCCACTTTCAAAAGTTTTATTGAATTCAAAGCATATTATTGGTAGAAGAAACATATTTTATATTTGACTGAGAGACATTTCTTCAATATTTTTCCACATGTACTTGTATATATATATTTGTTCAATAAAATGTTTGAATCGCAAATTAAGTCGTATCAGTTGCAAAAAAATATAGCTTAGAAACAAAGAGCTCCATTAAATTAACAACAATTACCACAGAAGGAATAAAGAATAAGTTTTGCATATGTTCATGTCTATTTCGAATATACAACCTGCAGGGAAACTCACGCCTCAGTGCTACGGTTCTAGTGTGTTAACACGACAATGTAGCAGAAAGCAACAGTCGTTCAATCGTTTGAAATTGGTTTTAAATATGAGAAATATAACTAGTTTCGAAATAGAACAAAATAGCAATTTTGCGAGAGAAATTAAATTCTAGTGATCTAGAGATAGATAGAGAGGCAAACGATGAGAGTGGAAACACCTTTTGGATTAATAAATACCGAGATTAGATACAACGAACCCCATCTGGACAAGTTATACCAGTTCACGGACTAGAATTTATCAGCTCAGTTCTCTTTCGTACAGAAAATTATTGTGAATTGAACATGCTTCGCAGTCCTTCAGCAAAGAGACGCTGATACAACAGCACGATGCTGGCACGATACTTGAAGGTATCTGCATATTTTACTTTTATATTCACAAACAAGTCAACTGAAGTCAAGAGGCAAATGCAAGTGACGAAACAATAACAATAACAAGAACAAACAAAATAAATATGAAAGAGAGACGCAACAAACAAACAATGCCCGCAATTTGTAGTGTCACAATGGCCTAACAACAACCTAAAGACAATAACAACTACAACTGCTGTCATGCCGCAAGGAGATTGTCAAGTGGTAACAAAAACAAGAACAACAACAGCAATGGCAAGAGCAGCAATGCAGCAGCTTTGCAATTTAAATTGAGAAATTCGCTGCCAAGTTGTTGTTGTACTGTTGTTGTGTCAAACTGCGCCTGTGTGCGTGTGTGCTTCTGCCATGTCTATTATGCACCTTTGACAAAGTTCTAATGGAAAAGTGGAAAAGCTGCCTTTGTTTGTCACTTTCTTGTCGCTGGTTGTTGTTGCGTGCGCAGCTTTGGTAGCGCAGCAAAGAGCTGCTGCATGAAAGAGGTTGCAAATTAGTTTTTCCTGATAATAAAACAACCATAGATGCTCGAAAGCTAACAGAGGAAAAATTTATATTGCAAAGAAGTACTGACAGTTGCACGTGGTTCAACTAAAATTAGCGAGTGGCGAAACAAACGAGCAATTGAACTAAATTAAAACATATGTATGTACGTGTTATTTTTGGGCGAGTTTGAACAGCGAAAGTTGTGTTGAAGTAAATTTGCAATTAAACTTTTTTTACCAAAAGTGTTGCCACCTGGTGAGCATTTTTAACTACTTTAATTTACCATGTTAACTGAATTAAAAGGACTAGCCTAGTTATATCAAACTAAAGAGGTTGTAGAAGGCGTATAGCTTAAAATATTGTAGAGGAGGGTTGCCACCTTTTTTTATTTAATTAAAATGTTTAAAATTTGATGTATTCCAGGCTGAACATAAAACTAGCTTATAAAGTATATTTGTCTTATATATTTTTTTAAAGCGTTGCCACATACATATGTGAAAATACTGTATTATAAGGTTGCCAAAATTAAATAAAGTAAATAAAATATATATATTTATATATATGTAGTACTAAAATCATACAAAAAAAATTCACATTTTTCATATTTTTGTAGCGCGCTGCCACCTGTTTTAAAAAAATTAAATCCATAAATTGCCAAATAAATTCAATACATAGACGTTTGAAAGCTAACGTAGGAAAAATTTATATTGCAAAAAATTACTCTGTAGTTTGACTAATATTAGCGAGTGACGAAACGAACAAGCAATTGGTCTTAATTAGCAGATAGATACGATGCAGATAGATAGAAGATTTTTTGTGCGAGTTTAAATGGTTAAAGGTGTGTTAAAGTAAATTTACAATTCAACATTTTTTTCAAAAGTGCTGCCACATGTCGAGTAATTTTAATTTAACAAAATGAAACGCACACCAACTATACTCTATGAAAAAATGAATTTGAAGTAGGTTTATAGTTCTCTCAAACTATTTATTTTTTTAATTTAATTAATTAATAGTTTAAGTAATCCAGCATTTATATAAAACTAGCTTACAAAGTACGTTTGTCACATATATTTGTTAAAGCGTTGCCATCTGTTTCAAAAATTTAAATTCATCGAATTTTCAAATATTCTCGTATAGTATTATATTCATTATAAAATATGCATATTTTTGAGCAGCGTTGCCACATGTTAGAAATTACTGTACTATATGGGTGACAAAATAAAATAAATAAAACAACAATATACAAACAAGATATAAACGAATATCTATTTTTTGTTAAGCGTTGCCACCTGTTTCAAAAATTTAATATCAACGAATTCTAGTATGAATAAAATACTAGTTTATAAATTTTTTTTTTAATATATTTTTGAGGAGCGTTGCCACATGTTTGAAATTACTATATTATATGAGTGACAAAATATAATAAATAAAACAACAATATACAAAGAAAATATGAACGGATATATTTTTATGAAAGGTTGCCACCTATTAAAAAAACATAAATCCATAAATTGACCAATAAATTCAATGCAATATTATAACGGTATCAAGATATAATAAGAAGAATAAAATAACTATAAAACCAGCTTATAAAATATGGTTGTTTGTCGGAAATACTTTTGTGAAGCGTTGCCACCTTTTTCACCAATTTAAATTCAACGAATATTCTAGTATGAGTATAATACAAGTTTATAATAAATGTTTGTCGCATATATTTTGGGGAGCGTTGCCAGATGTTATATGTATACATATATACATAAAATTAAGTGGGTATCAAAATAAAATAAATAAAACAAGAATATACAAAGTAAATATGAATGGATATATTTTTTGTAAAGGGTTGCCATCTGTTTTAAAAATTATAAAGCATCGGATGGCAGCCAGAGCTACAGATTTAGTTAAGTCCCATCTGTATTTTACCAAAAGAGTAACTCAAAAAGTTAATAAACACTCCTTGTAGCTGTGGCATACCTTTAATTAATTTAATTAGTCATTTTGCTTGTTGGTTACAATAATTGGGTTTCTAGTCAGCTTTGTCATTCAGCAAGTAATGTTAAGCAATAATTCTCTTAGTTGCTATTGAGAAGTTTGCTAAATTTTGTTTTTATTTTTTCAAGCTAAAGTATATTTTTTGCAAATATTTAAGTTAATACAAATATTTTACCAGAACATACATTGTTTTAATTTCCTTTTTCTCAATTACATGCAATGTAATTTGAAAATTTCTTTATCACCTTTTCCATCATGCAATCAAATCAGAAGTCTCTCTTTTGCCAACATAACTCGTAATGCTGCACAATTTTCCTTTAACCATTTTGGCTAACATCTATCAACACTTACCAAATGTGCGCACCACTGACTGCTGATTCATGAGGGAGAGGAGGTGAAAGGCAACAGCCTCTGGCAGCGCTTGAACTTTTCCTTCGACTTAGTCGCCACACTTTAACCCATTTTCAGTAAGCATTTGCTGGTAGTTGGCAGCAACAAACATCAATTGCCGACATTGTCGGTGCCAGCAGCAAAGCGAAGCATTGACAAGCACACAAACACACACACAGACAGAGAGTACGAAAATCATTGCCGTTATGAAATTGAAATTCAGTTAAGAGATTATGTACAAAGAAACTCGACTGTCTGACTGTCTGGCTGGCTGTGGGTTTGCTGAATGCATTGATGTATGGCTTGTTCTTTTACGCGCGCCAAGAAGAAACGAGTTGTGAGGCATAAAGCCGGCAGTGCGCGCATATAAAATCCATGATGTTGAAATAAAACGATTCGTTGTCCTACTTTCCGGACAATGCGAGCGTGGGAGCTGTGTGTGCACTGATTGCTGGCGCCCAAGCCGACACTGGGGCAAGCTAACATGCATGCAAACACATATGTAGGAATATATTTGTGTGTTTGTATGTGTGTGTGTGCAAATATAGAAGCGTGCAAATACGCCCGCATGCAAATGTTGTATGGAAAATAACGGTACAAACCAACATATATACATACATGCATGCTGTACCATTTTATTGCTCTATATATGGATGTATGTGAGTGTGTGCGTGCGGATCTCAAAGCAATGCCACGACACAGTGAAAGGCATGAACAAATAATGAAAGAGAGATATAGTGCGAAGAATGGAGCAAGGCAGCAACCTTCCGTGCGCTTTAAAGCAGCCGAAATATGCTGGAGCTCTTAGTGAAAGTTTTGCCTTCTTCCATTTTTCAAGTTAAAATCAAAAGTTGCCAAACTACGATCAATCTTAAAGCGACGGCAACAGCGCGCAAGTCTTACCATTTGTATGTACATATGTACATATGTGTGTGTTTGCTTGTGTGCAAATAAATGGTGGCATATTTTTGCAGTCAGCACTTGTCCATGCTGCAAGCGAAAGAAAAAAGAAAAGAACAAAAAACGCATTCATGTTGCATGCAACAGCAAACAAAGCGCCAACAAATTGGTGGCATAAATTGTAGTTATTGAGTATGCAAGAAAACTGCTGGCACTGACACTCTTATTTTTGCTCTCTTTTTTTACACTCGCGCGCTATATAGCCGCTTTGTAGCGCTTTAATGTTGCAAGCAGTGTTGTAGTCATCTGTTATTGTGGTTATTATTATTATTTTGATTTCTTCAACTTTGTGTTTGTCAAAATTCTGTACGCGCTTTTGATTTATGCGCGATTTTTTCCAACGAAAATTCATTTATATATAATAGTCAACCGAAAATGTTGCATAGTTTTCGCAATAAAGTTCTAGTCTGAAGCAGCTATGATAACGAAATAAGAACACTAACTATAGTCGCACCAAAGCTATAATACCCTACACAGTGGCAGTTTTTATAGTGTAAAAATATCTATAACTTCATTTCCATCGGCCAGTTTGTACGGTGGTTATATGCTATAGTGGTTCGATCTGAATAATATGTCCTGAAATTGTAGTGTTATCTTGAGCTATTAACTATCCTAAATTTGGTAAAGATACCTTGTCTAACAAAAAAGTTTTCCATACAAGAACTTTATATTGAACGGCCAGTTTGTATGGCAGCTATATGCTATAGTGATTCGATCAGAACAATTTCTTCGAAGATTGCATTACTGCCTTAGACAATAACACATGCTGACTTTAGTAAAGATATCTCGTCAAATAAAGAAGATTTTCATACAAGTGCTTGATTTTGATTGTTCAGTTTGTACGGCAGCTATATGCTATAGTTGTCCGGTATCGGCGATTTCGACTAACGAGCAGCTTCTGGGGTAGAAAAGAACGTGTGCAAAGTTTCAATTCCATACCGTAAATATCGTTCGTTTGCAACTCACTTGACATAAAAACTTAGTATACATTTCGGGGCAAACTTATACATATACTATGCCTTTGATGTTAATAAAAATTAATTAAAATTTCTTAGAAATTTCAACAAACTTATTTATTTTTAAACTATTAAGACAATGAAAATAAATTGAACTATTCGTGAAAATCAAAAGCAGATTTTCTTCTTCTAATATCGTATGGACTCTGCGCTTTTCGGCAATATCCCAACCAAGCCATGATTTGTGTTGCTGTTCCTACTGCTTCATTTTACCCTTTGGTATACTCAAACTCTCAAGCGCCACACAAACTCATAACTGTATTTATTTACCAAATATTTTCTTAATTCCTGGCATTAGAATAGCTTAAAATATCGTGCTGAGTGTGTATATACATATGTATATTACATTTTTAGAAAGATCTCCTATTATGTCCGATTTCTTAATTTTTTGTGTGCATGAGAGTTTTTGTATTTACACATATGTATGTATGTACATTAGGGTGTTTTTTTTTAACTATTAATTTTTTCCAATCCTATCATGAAATTTCCTTAGAAATACCCAAAAAAAAAATTCCTTGAAAATTTGATACTTTAATATTAACATTAAGGACTGGACCAAGGCATGTAAAAAATTTCCATTGAAAATACAGGGCAACCGTGACATTTTATCTTTCAATTTCTATAGCTCAGAGGCATTTTATGGCATCGCTTTGACTTTAGACACTTATTTCTCAGAATTGTACACTCTACAAAAGTGCCCATTACGACAAAGTCGAAACTCACACCGGCGAGGTAATATGGGGATCTAAACTTGACTTTTTCACGAAACTCGCATTTTTTTGTATGGCCGCTATATGCTCTAGTGTTCCTGTATCGCCGATTCTCACAAATGAGTGGATCCTTGAGAAGAAAAGAACGTGTTCAAAATTTCAGATCGATATCTCAAAGACTATGAGACAAATTCGGCTATATACCGAAACACGAACATGGCTAAATTGGATAAACGTCACGCTGATATATACATATGTACATATATATATACTTCATAGGATAATTTTTTTCTAGGTGTGACAAACTTCGTAGTATACTTTATATACCACGTTCGGGGCATAAATTCTCTACACCTCCTAAAACGCTTTTTTGTCCGCAACAAACCAGCCAACCAACCAACAAACGGGTAATTGAAAGCATCTGCTTCGTCGCCTTTTGTGCCATTTCGCTTTATATTCCATTACGCCCACTCTTCTTTCAATCCTTAACATTTCTCTATTGCTTTTATTTGCATGGTTTTTGTTGTTGTTTTTGTGCACTGCCGCGACCATTTGTTTGCCGCACGCCACTAAGCTATTGTTCTATTTTTACTTTATTGTTGTTGTTTTTCATTTTATTATTTTATTTTTTTTTTTGTTATTTGTTTCCAGCAACAAATAGGTCAGTTGTTGTTGGCTCTGCTTTAACCATTGTTGCTGCAACAATTCGCTATCTCAGCCATCTGTTGAGCGCACTGCAGACACTCGAAATTGTTGCACGACCAGTTAGGCCTCTTGGGAGAATGTTGCCGACAGCAGTTGTATGTTGCACCTCGTCCGAGCTATTGTTGTCGTCAAGTGGTAATGTTGTTGGTGTAACGGGTTATTTGAATGCAGACGATTTTTGTTCGCTTTTGTTGTTGTACTCTATGCTTGTTAGCACAATTAGTATGCCACTTACAGTAGTGTAGTTGTTTTCGGTGCCCTTTTGACGAAGATAGTCATAGGCATCTGCAGGCGATTTATTCCGCTCAAAATGCGAAAATTCGTTTAGAAAATGTTTAGAAGAGTAGCTTATAAGTGAATTGGAAATCGTTCGGGGCAACAGATTTTCAATGTTTTATGTGTTATTGTTTGAGAAAAATCCCATCTCCCGGCCATTAATTTTTCGAGTTCTTTTTCCTTCTTATTTCTTTCGTGTTCTTCTTTAATGGTTCCGATTTGTTTGAAAAAAAAAGGAATTTATATAACACTAAGATTAAATTAGATCATCAGAATTCAGTTACCAGGTCTACTTAGTCTACGTAACGGGAACGATCCCAAATTTAATTGCGACAAAGATCAACTCAGCGCCAGCAACATTCTCAAAACTATTTGGAGAACGTTTTATAACCGAAAAATTACTCTATTAGGAAAAGCGACGAACGACAACACCCATTTTTCTTGGCACTCGAGTCTTTGATGAGGGTTATAGAAATTTGGAATTTGATCAAAAATTTGATTCAAAAGTTCATGAGGACAAACAAAGAGTTCATAAATTAGGCAATGAAACCCAAAATACCCAAGCCAAGATCTTATGCTTTTTTGTCCTTTATCAACACATAGGGTTTTTCAATAGGGTACAACAATAGTAGGTCGATAGTGACAGCAAAAGACGCCATATTTTTACACGTCCTTTTGACATTTCTCTTTAGTAAGGTTTGCCATTTCATCATGGAAAGATATACGATCCAACAAGGAGTCGAAATTATTAAAATAAATTCGAAGTCAGTGGCCTCAACCGTAAGATTTAGTTCAGTTTCACAAGTGTTCTGAATAGACAACTTTGAGGTTATTTAACAAGTTTTTGAGATTTATGTTAGGTTCACGTTCAATAATGTCTAAATGAGCACGGGAACAGGAGCTGTTAGATTGGAACTTGAAGAGCTCTAGTGAACAATTTTTAATAAATATGGTGACTTTGAAAAGGGCAAATATGAAGTTCAGAGACAAATATAAGTATTGTTGCTGTATAGGTCTTAACACAGAGATTTGAGATTTGCTTTAGCAGCCAAAAAAAAGCTTGTAAATAACCAGTCTCTTCCTTGATTCTGGTAGTTTACGTCATGAATGCTTTTTCAGTTTTCATTCCCGTTCAGTAGCGAGTAGCTTATATGTTTATATTCGACTGTTTCTGGTTTCAAATCCGGTGGGTGTGCAAGTGATTTGATTGCATTCGCTGGCAACGCCGGTTAACGCAGCTGCCATTACCCACTTTTATTGAATTTGCAGTAACCATTTTTATTTAGTGCTTGTGCCTTCCTTCCGATGTTCCTGATTTGATTTTATTTTACAATAATTTATTTTATTTTTTGCCATGTTCTCTTTCTGACCCATCTTCGTGTACTTGTTAGTTGCCTGTTCTGTTGTTGATAGTATTTTTTACAGTATTTTTGCTTTAAATAGTTTTATATATTTTTTTATTTGAAAACTTTCCAAATGCACTTCTCCATTTGCACTTGTCACTAAAAGCTGTATAAACTTTTCAACGAGTTGCAACTACTCGTACATAGCGCGATGAGCGCGAGACTAACGGAAACGCCGAGAGGATAAAACTGACCAGACTGTTTAGCTGTGGTTAGGCAATGTCAGCGCGTCATAAAGTTGGACTTGCCAAGACAGTGGTCCATTTTCTAGAATATGTATATGAATTAATTGTAATTTTTTATGTGTAGAGAAATGAAAAATATGTTTCGGTTGTTTTTGTAAATGTTCGTGATGTCTTTTGACTTCGTTAACACTGCAGTTTTCTGAAATTATGAACTGTAGTATTCCATGTAGTATTCCACGTTGAATATTAAAAAAATATTATTTTTAACAAAAAGTAGCTTCGCCAATATTTTAAGGTTATTTTAAGTAAGCAATTCGCTTATAGAGCGTCTCTCTTACTAACAAAAGTTAGTTTGTTACCCTAGTGTTTCCATTTTTTCATCACGAAAAATGAAAAACAAAACACTGTATACAGTTTTCACTTATCTCTGAGTGCAGTGATACACTTTTGAGCTGCCATCATATTTTTCTAAGTTAACTCAGTTTTTATGTTACTAATTTAGAGTCAATTAATTAGACACACAGTTTCATTTTAAATAGTTTTAAACATACTCATTTTTTCAACTTTTTAGAGTGTTATATAAAACTTAGTTGGCTGCTAATTGAAGTTAAAAATTGTGAAAAGATTTGACAAATATTTGAAGTTGTATCTAGCAATTTTTATTAACAAGGGGAGAAGGCTAAGTTTTAAAATGAAGCAAATAACAAAATTTAACCAATTTAATTCTATGAATATCATATTTGTTGTGCTGACTAGTGTTCGACTAGCGCTTTGAGTATATTACAAATTTGTTGATACGGCCATTGCCTTATGAGTGGGGCAAGAGTGTCGCCACTAGCTAGCTCGTCGGCTTTGCAGTTGTTGCAGTGATTCCGTTATGACCAGGCAAACTAGTCTGATGATTAAGGACCTTGATGATATTTCTAGGGAACAAAGACACTCATTGGCTACCTTTAGGCACATAGTTAGCGAGTTAAGCCGCTCTGCTGTCAAAGTAAATGTAATCCCTAAAAGAGGCTGCACTTCCTAGCAGTACATTTACCCCTACCTCAATAGCTGCCACTTATGCCTGAGAAACACTATAGTGGTCTAGTAGCCTAAAGCTAAGACTAAGCAGCTCTCCCGCTTACAGCAAACTGCGCCTCCAACCTTCGAACCATCCGTGAAAAAACTTACTGCGTCTCTTCTCCAGTGACTCCCCCAATCTACTTATCCTTCGTTGGTTCTATGATTAAAGAAAAAGTTGCCATGAGTATCCTCTGGGACGCAGTGATCTAAGTTTACCGGAATGCAGTTGAAGGAGGAGCAAATTTTGGCATATCCTTATTCGGTCCCTTCATACTTGTATGCCCAGCTTCCCTGAGCCTTTGAGCGTACTTCGTAGTAATTCATCTGCTGGGGTGTAAAATGGTATTAATGTTATTGTTGGTGTATTCTGCAGTGTATCAAAGATGCCTATGAGAGCTGCTCTTTGGACCCGTTCTAGCTTCTTAGCAAGTGTAGTCTTTTCGAGCGTCTTACACCATACGAATACATGATAGAACATTATTGGCTTTATTACGGTTGCGTAGAGCCAAAACAAAAGCTTTGGTGAGAGCTTTATAGATATATTACTTTGGTAACAATTGAAAAAATGTAGGAAAGATAGAGAGAATTCACGACCGTAGTAAGTCTAATGTAATGTTAACGAGTCTTGTATTCCGCTTTCATCAACAATTTCCTTTACCATAGTACTTGCTGAAGATATAAAAGTTAATTTTAAGGTAGAATATACAATTTTCAAACCGTTATTATCGATAGAGATGAGATCAAACGCTAACTGACAATATCGATAAATGCAAGTTATCGATAACATTTTTCAGTATACTTATCGTAATTATATCAATAATATCGATAGAGACCAGATCAAACCATAACTGAAAATATCGATAAATGTAAGTTATCGATAAAATTTTTTTTGGCATGATTATCGTAATTATACCGATATTATTGACAGAGACCGGATCAAACCATAACTGAAAATATCGCAAAATGTTAGTTATCGAAAACATTTTTTAGCAATTAATTATACCGATATTATCGATAGAGACCAAACCAAACTAAATTGAAAATATCGATGAATGTAAATTATCGATATTTTTTTAGCATCCTTATCGTAATTATACCGATATTATCGATAGAGACGAGACAAACCATAAATTAAATTATCGATAAACCATAACTGTAAATATCGATAAATGTAAGTTATCGATAATATTTTTTTAGCATCCTTATCGCATAACCGGTTTAAATTTTGCAAAATCTTTACTCTTTGGTTGCCGTTTATTTTCAATTTGTGTATTCTCACAAACGTAAATGCTGTAAGTAATAAGCATACATACATACTTCCCATGTTTCTCAACAAAGCTGTTGATGATTTTACATTTATTCATAAATAAATTCTCATTCGCAAACAAGTATTCAAAGCAATTTTTGTGAACAAACGCTAAGCTTCTCATCTCCCAACAAAACACAGAGGGAATTTTCTGCCAACTCAAAGCTCAAAACGCGCTTTCACCGCCGCAAAAAGTGCTTTATTTGCACTCGCGAAGGATTTACAACATTAGCAGGATAATTAAAACTCATTTGAATTCAATTTCATGTATTTAGTTACTTCGACATTTTTTTTGCTGCTCAAAAGTTTGTATTCGTTTTAGTTGAGTTTTTTTTGTAGCGCTGTTTACGGATTTAGTTTTGTCGGCAGAAGAAAAAATAAACGAATCGCGTTTTCCAGTGTGGCAGCAGAGATTTACAGTTTTCAATGCAGCTGCATGCGCTTCAGTTAAGGTCTTGTGACCCGAGAAGGAGGCAACAGTTTCAGCAACCGCTGTTTTGCGCTCTCCTACTACATATCGCGTACAACGAATGATGCGCACAAGAAAACTCAAGGATGGCAAGGATAACGGTATACTGAAGAGCGCTGAGTGGTTGTGAACGTTTGCAGCGCAAACGAATTGACGCAAGCAAAGCGTGTGGACAGAGTTTATTTGAGAATGACGCTAGGTTTGAAGGCTGTCGCTCTAAGAGAGATGTGCATGGCGCGTTGATTAAGAAGCCTTGCTGGGCGGTTAGTACGCGTTACGGTGCGTGAAATTTTCATACGAAACGTCGATCGAAAGGGAAATCGTGGCATTTTGACGGCGTTTGTCGGTTGCCTGGTTGTCTGCTTGTAAATCATTCGCGTTTAATGCAATTTGTAAATGTCGCAGCTGTGCCAAGCTCTACCTTCCATTCCACATGCCGCAGGGTGTCTTTTTTCGCTGATAGGAAGCTATTCACTATGCTGTGCATTGTAGTTATGCAACGTGAGGCTTCTCCATGTTACCCTGCCGGGCTTCGATGATTTTTTTTAAATTTACCTCGCAACGAAATCGTTGGTAGGCAGTCCTAACTCAGAGTTGACGTTAACCATGTCGCGCCGTTGCTTATCGGTATGCCATACCAGACAACAATAACGGTAAGTAAATGCCATATGTATTCGCAACATTCGCACATTCGTAGCCTTAACAAAAAACAGTGGAGTCAGCAGCATTTACCGTATACCAGACAGCTCGCGTGCATCGCCTTAGCAACGAGATTCAAATATTGAACCAGCCAACAAATGGTAATTAAATGGAAATGAAAAAGGAAACCCGAAAATTTTATGCAGCAAATTTAATAAAAAATCGTGGTTTTTACGATTTTCATGTGTCGAACATGTTGTTCGGATCGGACTACTATAGTATACATATAGCTTCCGAAAAAGTTGACTCAATCAAAATAAAGTCCTTGTAGCGAATACTTTTTGGTTTGAGAAGATATATTCACGAAATTCAGCATAGATTATTGCTTGAAGCAATATTACAATCTTCACACCCACTATATGTGCCATACAAACTGACCGCTCAGAACCAAGATGATTATACCATTTCATGCTATGAAAAGTGCAGCTGCAGCTTCGTTATAGCTGTAGTAATTTTTTTCTTCTCTCACAAAGGCATCGGCCAGGCTTTAGTGTCATAAAAAACTTGTTCGGCTTGCGGCCTGGCCTCAATTCGGCTAAGGAGAACTCCTTATTGACCGTCTGTCCCTGCAGAATAAATTCATGATGCACTAAACCACGAATATCGAAAAAAAAACAATGAGCATCACATTGTTATTTTGTTTTGATTTTGACTCTTTGTTTTTCCCTCTACATATTCCGATGATTATAGACTTGTTTGCAAGACAAACTCATAAACAAATATCTCATCGGCAGTTATATCCAAAATATCCATAAAAATCATTCGAACGGAATGCCGAGCTCTCCCGCGATCTCACTAACACTTGCGTGAGCACTTTCAAGCACCATATCCTTCATATTTTTTCATATTTTCATCAGTTGAAGTGGTCGAAGGTCGTCCAGAACGAAGTATATCTTCTTGGTTTTCGATCTCTTGACCGTCTTTGAAGGCTTTGTACCGTTCGTAGTTAAAAATTAAGCCTTTTCCAACATTCGCAGCTATTCCGCACATAAAACTTGGTTAGAAATACAAATTTGAGTCAAATTATTTGTTCGATATTTTTATCCATTGTAAAAATCGCAAGACCCTACTGAGGCGTACCGACTTATGCAGCTGCTGTAAACAAACTGGTTGACAAATCGCGCTCATATTTGGCACAGTAATTAAGTAAGGTCCTACCAACTTATCAAATATATATTTTTGAAATATCTTTTCCTCGGTGAATTTAATGAAAATTTCCGGGTGCTATTTTGTCACAATGTATAATTAAAATTCAGATATAATCTTTTCAAGACGATGGTATGTCTGCGTGTCGAAAATGCGTTGAATGATGTCAATACTTCACTTGGCTCCCATATATCTAACACAACGATTTTCGAACTTCCAGAAGACTTTATACCGCATATACCGGCCAACATGTGAGTTATGTGAGTTATCTTAATGAAAATGAGAGAGCATGTTTTATTGTTGACAGTGTATCTTTGTGCCTAAAATGGATAAATATATGTATATAATGGGCGAAAACTTGACCTAGCCCCTATATAACAAACATATAACACCTGTTTGACTTTACTACATATGATTGGTAATGACATGTGAGATACCTTAATGAATCTCATAGAATAATTTATTAGTACTTATGTGGGCTATTCTTTCTATAAATAGGTAAAATCGGGTCGATACTAACCCGAACTCCCATATGGCGTAATGCATGCATAATGTCATTTTTCTAACAAACCTTTTGTCGGATATGTCGGTCAGCGTATGAGTACATAGGTTGCTATATATGTATATTTCTGGCCTAATAATGTAAATAGGCATATTTATCAACGAAAATGTTTTTTTTGTTTTTTTTTTTAAGTTTTTTTGTTTGTCGATTCCTGTTTTGTTTCGGGCTCATACGCATAGATCCATGATTCGTCACCTGTGACGACCTTATTAACGTCTTTTGAAGCACCGCGATCGTATTTTTTCAGCATTTCTTTACACCAATCCACACGAGCCTTTTTTGAGCGATTGTCAAATTGTACGGGATCCAACGAGACCTTTTTTTCGGCCAGGTGTTCATGCAATATCGAATGTATGCTGGTGGGAGAAATGTATAGGCATGCCTCTATCTGAAGGTATGTTACATGACGGTCTTGCATTATCAGTTCACGTACGGCATCGATGTTTTCTGGCACAGCGGCTGTTTTTGGACGACCTTCACGGAATTCGTCTTTGAGCGAGCGTCGGCCACGATTGAATTCGTTGTACCAGTTTTTCACAGTGCTATAGGATGGTGCTTCATAGCCATACAAAGATTTTAGTTCATCGATGCACTCTTGTCGTGATAATCTACGTCGAAAGCCTTCTTTACTGCTTATGTTTAATGTTTAAATTTTAAATGGAAAATGGAGCGAGAAATCAAGCACTTGAACAGTTTGAACAAGGCATTAGAAGCAACAGTTATAACTTGTAATATCCATTAGCGATATTAACAATCATCAAACATTTTAAGGTTATGTGAAATTCGGGTCTCGACAATGTTGCTTCCACACTTACATATTAAAGCTCAAACCTGGAGTTGCCACTCGTTTTTCTGCTTGGTAAGCGAAAGTTTATTGCAGCAGTAACAACAACAGTGTCACTTTTTTCAATGCAAGCAGGTGTGAGGGTGCAAGCGCGTAGGTCAAAAATATATGTATATACAGTACATATATAACTTGTTACGCGGTCATCAGTTTGCAGGGCATTTAAAAATCGCTTACCATTTTAAGCGAAACTTGATAGTTTGCGTTTTTAACAAATTCAATTTAACTTGCGAATTTGCACACTTTTTACATTTTCGCATTTTCGCATTTTATTATTTTTACTTTTGCCATTTTGACGACAACTTGCGCGTGCTGCACGTTTTGGTGCGCAATTTTCTTTGGAAAAGTATGCCAATTTATCATTGTATTGAAGTGATTAAAAATGTTTGCTGCTCTTGGCAGTTGGCAGTTGGAAATAATGCGACTTTTCCGCATAAACTTGGGAACTTTTGCAAGGGCGTAAATCGGAGGGGGAAGGTGCTGATGCAAACTGTTGCTGACACAAAAGTTTATTTATTTGTTGCTGTTGAATGGCAATTCCTCTTGAACGGAAAATTAATGTTTTCGTTTACTGTTGTTGTTATTATTATTGGTTGGCACAATAGTAATCGTTAATGTGTCGCTGTTTGGTGTCCTAATTGATTTTCCCCAACGGAAGTTTGCTTTCATGTGTGTGCGATACTTTTTTGTTGTAGTTGGTTGTTGGGACAAGAATGACTATTATTAAACTAATGTTTCCTTCTAAATTTCTTGGTTGGCTTAGACCTTGGTATTAGATCTTACAGCTTATATTTTGTGCAAAGTTTTTCTTTCGCACTTAAAGCTTGTTCCACTAAAGACGAAGTTAAGAGATCTTTTCCAATTGGTCTGCAAATGGTTGGAAATAATTAGTTGTTCGAAATATCAGTCGAATTATTTTCTGTTGAGGGTCTGAGGTTTACACTTCATTTGACTCAGACTGAAAAAATAACTACATTTTCAAGAATTTTAATAAAAATCTTTATTATAGGCTTCTAATATCGGCTGGGATGGTCTTCAGTGCCTGCAGCTAATTTTGTTTTGTTCGGTTTCGACTAATTTTTGGAGCGCCCATCGCTAAATTGTTGGATAATTTCGACGTCATATTCATAAACCCACGACTCGTCATCAATAATGATGCGTTTAATCAATTCCGGGTCCTCAGCTATGTTATCGAGAATATATTTTGCGATTTCTACTCGACAAAGATTTAGGTTTTTCAAAGATTTAGGTGCAAGTCCATCATTGACGTGCTTTATGCTGATGCCAACACGACGATTTTCAAGCACTACGAGTTTCTACAACTGAGTGGACTAGTTCGAATGAAGACATGGAGTCACCAATACAAACTCTGGTGGCATTTTCTCTGCCCACAAACCTGCGTTGGCGTTGTGGGTGGGTAGAAGCCATAGAATAGAAGGCAGTGAGTTTCATTGCGCATAGATTAGAAAACTATTGTTGTTGTAGTAGCGGCAGAAAACACTGTGACCTTACACTCTGATAGCAGGCTGCCAATACTAGCTCACTAACTTTACGTTAAGGAATTTCTAATCGTTATAAATGGTATCGAGTCACTTTGTGGTAAGATTAGTATGGGTGTCAGGTAACAGTGGAACTGTAATGTTGTTGAGTTGGCAAGGGAAGGTACCTCACTATTAGTGAAATGGGAACAGGTCTGTGTTCATCTCTCCCTGTGCGTTCTACTACTGGTTGGCTGGGCTTCGCGGAAGCTTGGCTGGTGTTGGGCTACCATCAGTTCATGCGCTGTCACAAGATCCTCGTAGACCCAGATCGATAGTGAGAGTTCTTTGCCCTCAGTTAGGTTAGCGTCTCCCTAGTTGTGGAATTTCTAACAGGTCATTGAAATATCGGCGTCCATGCCAAGGTTGAGAATCTAACCACACGCCAGCTGCAAAAGCTGTATGGAAGAAGATGAGCTGGAATCATCTCAACTCTTCCTTCTGGATAGTCCCGTGTTGGCGAGTTCAGTTTTAATGCTTGTCGGCTGGCAAGGCTATGGCGTCTGTATTTTGGGATGCGCATGGAAGCATTTTTATTGACCACCTTGTAAAACGAAGGACCATCAACAGTTACTGTTTCGCTAAGGCAATGTACCGTGTCACAAATCAGTGAACACGTTGCCAAAAATCCATGAATTGGGCTTCGAATTGCTTCCGCATTTAC
The DNA here is from genome assembly GCF_016617805.1 of Bactrocera tryoni. Classification (NCBI taxonomy): domain Eukaryota; kingdom Metazoa; phylum Arthropoda; class Insecta; order Diptera; family Tephritidae; genus Bactrocera; species Bactrocera tryoni. The sequence continues at coordinate 14,096,172 of NC_052499.1, forward strand.
TGGATTCTCTAGAACTGGCCTTCAGCGACTATTTCCTGTTCTCAGATCTCAAAAGAATGCTTGCTGGGAAAAAAATTTCGTCGAATGAAGAGATGATCGCTGAAAATGAAGCCTACTTTGAAGCGAAGGACAAAACCTACTAGAAAAGTGGTATCGATAATTTGAAGAGTCGTTATAATCGGTGTATTAACCTTGAAGATATTTTAGTTGTTTTTAAATTGACCTGTTGTAGTAGTATAATTGCAATCTCTGGAACAGCCACCAAACCTAACCTCACCTAAATAGTCTCAGTCAATTTTGTACGGTATGGAATGAGGAAGATTTGTTGGAAGACGGAAATGACAAAATTATTTTGCCCCACAACCTCAGCTGCCTGACTAATAATGCATATTTTTCGTATTGACGAAGCCATTCAGCTTGAAATGAGCCTCAACGCTGAAGATGATTTTTCGATGAAAATCCTGATCATTTTCTAGTTGTTGCTCAGCCCAATTCATGAACTTACGACGATTCTGGTGCTCAAGCGACTTCAGTTCTTGTGTCAATTTGATCTTGTAAGGATGTAGGCCAAAATCTTTTCGCAAAATTTGCCAAAACGACGTTACAGAGTTGCCAAACGCTGGAGAACGACGAATGGAGACTGATTTGGATCTTTCTCTTACTGGCATGTGTCTGGGGATTCAAATTCTTCCACTAGACGCTCAATTGTTGATTTGACAGGATTATTGGACGTAGCGCTCTCAAAGTTGAGGTCACTGACTTCGAATTTCGGTAGTAAATTTTAATAATTTCGACTCGTTGTTGGATATGTCTTTTCATGATAAAATGGCAAAACTTACTGCAGAAAAATGTCAAATGAGCGGGGAAAAATATGGCATCGTTTGCTGTCCCTATCAGTCTATGGTTGTAGCGTCGTTTTGAAAAAACTCGTTGTATGTATTTTGTTTGTCTTACATACATATATAAAAAGTGAATTATTATTTCTCCATTCAAATAACACTTTAAAAGTTACTTCAGCCATTCATCAACATCGTATATTTTTTAGATAACGATATAAAATTTTGCACCTGTTCTTTTCTCTGCTCATTTCTTGGAACAGCCTACATAAGACCATCTTAACATATAGCTGCCATATAAACTGAACGAACGGCATAAAGTGCTTGCATGGAAGGCTTTGTCTTTAGACGAGATATCTTCACGAAATTCGACACGAGTTATTGTCTAAGGCAACGCTGCAATCGCCGAAGAAATTGTTCAGATCGCGTCACTTATTTACAAGAACTTTGATCTGTCAGTTTGTATGGTAGCTATATGCTATAGCTACCATACAAACTGACCGATCAAAGTTCTTGTAACTCGTATTTTGTATTTGTGAAGGGTATTAAAGCTTCGGTGCAAATGAGTTTAATGTTTTTTTTTTTATTTTGCTTAACCACACATCCAACAGAAATGTGAATTATGGAGTTTTTCAAATGTATTCTAAGCAGACGTTTAAGTGCAATTATCTCTAAGCACTCGTGTTTGTGCGTGTGTGTGTGTGTGTACGCGTGTTAGGGTATTGCACGCTGATTGGTGGCGCTAATGGCAACACCGCCAACACCATGAGTGACTTGATTGAAGTTGCCGTTAGTTTCGATGCTTTTACAGTTGGCGGTTCCGGCGTTATTAACGGTTTCCACATCCTTCTTTTTAACGCTTTTAGCGCACCGAAGCGCACACATACACGTTGCGCGCAGAAACACATAGAACACCTAAATGTGCGCATGTATGCGTGTATGTGTGCGCGCAGTAATAATGCTGCGACAATTGCGGCAGGTGTGAACTTCTTGTGGTGACACACATTTCTTCGCTTCTCGCATTTCTTTCACTACTTATTCACATGAGTAGAAAACAAAAATATGAATACACGCAAGCATCTGCCATACAGACCGTATGAGCGTCACAAGAAACAACAAGAAAAAGCAAAAACAAGAAACACAACTTAAAAGTCGATGCCAAAGGAGCCGCTTGTAATATTGCTTGTGCCGCTCATGAAGGGTGTTTGCCACGCGAGGCTGGGACAAATATACGCGCTATAAGAACTAAATTCATCATAACCTCAAAGTGTGCGTTAAGGTTGCACTAATGAGCAAGAAATATACAAGCGCATGCATAGCGTTGACAACGCGACGATGCTGTAAGGCGGCAAACGTGCTCGTCGAACGTGCTTCATGGGTGCCATACACGGCGTATGAGTAACACTCTGCTTTGCAACTGTTGACGTTTGAAGGCAAAAGTGAATGCGAATCACATGTATTTGCGAAGAACACACGTGCAAAAACAGAAGAATGCAACAAAAAAAAAATTTGCTGCAAAATAGTGTCAACAAGCTAGCTAAAGTGTTGGCGTGTTATTTTCTCAGCACTAACGACAACAACAACCACAACGCGAGTTGCAGTAACAAAAACGATACTTTAGTTTAATGGTAACTAAAGCAAAATAAGGGTAAATGATAAGAGTTAAGAAGTGTTACTCGAAGAGTAGTCAACGCTAATGCGTTGAAAGAGGTTAAACAAAACGAAAAAAAAATAAATTATAAAGTTTTAATAACGGAATAAACAAAAAAGTTGACGTAATGTGCTTTAAAGCGGTAGTAAATGAAAATGAAGGTGCAATAAACATTTTCAGAGTTTATTTTCATATGTTTTTCATTGTGCTGAAATTGTTGTGCGAGAAAAGAATTTTATTATTCAAAAACCCTAAGCGTAGTGTTAGCACCAGGCAAGTAGTGAAGCGCGTTAACACTGGCGTGGTAGCACTAAGGCAAAGATGTATTGGTAAAACTAAAAAAACCGCTGTTATTAATTAATATTTCTTATGCGATTTTTTTAACCTTCAACTTTTTCGATTTGAGTTTTACTTCTAAACTTGCTGGTTTTGCATTCAGCTCACTGTCATTGTTGTTGTTGTTGTTTTTATACAGAAATTTTGGACAGAATAGCGGTTTGTAGCAAAAAATTTTCGAAATATTATATACAATTTCTAGGCTTATTGATTTCAGCGTTCTATTCCTGCTATATTTCGTCGATTTATAGCCTAACTATAGGCGCAAGCACATTTACTTCAGCAATATATACTCAAATGATCGGCTATGAATCAGTAAATACAGTCGCTTGAATTCTACTACAATTGTTTATGTGCAATTGAATTACATTTGCGAAAAGTGGAGAAAAAAATGTTCACCATACATGTTTCCACAATTGTTCGCATTACATCTACTCACATTACTCATACGCCACGTATTACGACACTCATCGTATTGCGAGCGGCTGGTAGTTAAGTGCAATCGTGCGAAATTTTACAATCTTTCTAAATATCGACAAACTTTATTTTGCCAGCACGCAGTAAGCAATGCTGTGGGTGCTGCCGAAACTTGGTTTATTGAGTATATAGGCACTTGGCGGGAACTTTATATACATATGTATAGAGTACTAGGTAATCGTTTGGACAAAAGTTAGATGAAGTTCATACTTAATTTTCAATAATTACATTTCCACCACTATTTCGTGATCTTTACAGCAAAAGCAAAAAAGCGTATATAATTTTTTTTTGTTTTTTTTTTGAACGGTCACTTTGTATGACAGCTATATGCTATAGTTATCCGATTTTGAAAATTCTTTCAAAAATTGTAGCGCTGTCTGCGAAAATAATTCAAGAGGTATTTCGTGAAGATAACTTTGCAAATAAAAAAGTTCTTCATACAAGAACTTTATTTTGATTGGTCAGTTTATATGACAGCTATATGCTATAGTTATCCGATTTTGAATTTTTTTTCAAAAATTGTAGCGCTACCTTGAAAAATAACATATAATAAATTTCGTTGAGATATATTCACAAGTAAAAAAGTTTTCCATATAGAAACTTGATTCCGATCTTCGGTTTGTATGACAGCTATATGCAATAGTTATTCGATTTTGAAAATTCTTTCAAAAATTATAGCGTTGTTTTACAAAATAATTCGTGAGAAATTTCGTGCAGATAACTCTGCAAATGGAAAAGTTTTCCATACAAGCACTTGATTTGGGTTTGCTGGGTGTGTATAGCAAATGCCTTTCATATGTACAAATACACCAAACACTTGAATGGTGGAAGCTTCAATTTGGTGAATGTAAAACACTTAAAATAAGGCTGAATTGCGAAAGAAGTGCAAAAAGCGTATATGCTGTGCGTGTGTGTGAAGGTATGTAATTCATATGCAAATATGTATAGCCCAGAAGTATGCAACATGCAAGGCATGTGAATGATAAGCAGTTGCTGCACGTGCGGCCTCAAAATGAAGCGCGTGCTTACCCACACACACATACACACACTCAAATGCATTAAGTTGTACACACATATGTACATACAAAACCCAATGTGTCTGCGATTTAATACACACTCATAGGTATGTGTTTTTTTTTTACACTGAGCGATATGTGTGGCATGACTTGCAAGTAGAGGTACTGCATTGCTGGGCATGTATGAATTTCATACGGCTTTTATGCTGTGCAGTTTTGAGTGCAGCACGTGACGGGAGCTTTTCTTGTTTAGTTGTTGTTATTGTTCGTATATTTCGTTTTCAACTATTCGCCGACTGCTTAACATGCAAGCAAATGTGACAACATGATTAAATGCAACAATAATAACAATAATAGAAACAACAATAGCAACAACAATAGCAGCAACAACTAGTTAAAAAGTAAAATTCCACAAACTACAAGTGTAATAACACAGGAAACCGCAACAATATTCAGTTGAGCGCATTGCGCAGTATTGTAGAACTCTCTTGGCTTCTGAGATTTCTTGGTTGTGACTTAAAATGGGTAGAAATATGTATGTACAAGCAGATTTTAAATCGCAACTTGTTCATATAAAGTTTAGATTTCTTGTTAAGGAAAATATCACTTCTTAAAAGATTATGTGTTTTAATGTGTTATTTTAAAAAAAAAATTTCATGAAAACATTTTTTAGAAAAATATTTTTTTTTAATGTTTGAACAAATTTTTTGAATTTTTTTAAAAAAATTTTTGGAAAAATGTTTTTTTTTTTTTTAATTTTTTGGAAAAATATTTTGTGCACTTTTCTTTTAATTTTTTTTTTTTATTTATTTTTTTTAATTTTAACTTCTTAACATGTTTTTGAAGAATAATCTTTAATTAATTTTTAAAATTTTTTTTTTTGTATTTTTTCTTTTATTTAAAAATTTAACTTCTTTTTTAAATATTTTTTTTAATTCAACTTTTTTGAAACAAAAAAAAATATTTATTTGAAAACATTTTTTGAAGGATATCCCTCCATTTTTTTGAAAATTTGTTTTAGAAAAATATTTATTTGAAAAAATTTAAGAATATTTTTTTGAAACAATTTTTTGGGAAAATATTTAAAAAAAAAAAAATTAGAAAAATGTTGTAATAAGTAAATGAAAAATGTTCATTTAAATTTTCTAACATGTATCGAAGTGCATTCGCATTCTCTGCTACAAACCAGAGAACATTCATACATACATACATACTATACATACAGATACCATACACATTAATGCATTCCCAGCCATCATGCTATTGTGCTATAAATTTGCTCTGCCGGTAAATACGCCTGTTGGCTGTATTGGGGCGTAAAATTAAATTATTCCCCGATTATGCGTTTGCATTTCACCGAAGTTTAGTGGAAAATTAGAGTTTGTGAATTTTGACAAATGATAATTTGAAAAACTATGCGCCTCATGCTGATGATTGATGGTGTGTGTGTGCTTTTAAATTTGTTAAACAAGTAATTTTCACGGCTGATTGCGAAAGTGCAGTGAAGTGCTCGAAATTCGTTGTTTTGTGCAGAGACAATTGTGCAAATTGCATTGCTGAGCGTTACTGGCACAAAGTGGAAAATTTCATCAAGATGCGAAAAATGCGGAAAGCAAAAACGTAAAGTGGAAGATTTTTAATGGCAATATGATGGATGTGTAAAAAAAAATAATTTAAAATAAATTAAATTATTTTTTATATTAATTTAATTAATTTTTACATTATTTTAAATTTAATTAAATTAATTTTCATACTAATTAAATTAATTTAATTTTTATAATTTGTGATTTCAGTTTTTGAGTTTAAATTTTTTGAATGAAAAATCTAAAATTTCCGGGTATTTATGGAATGAGGAAGAATTTTTTTTGTTTAAAAAAAAAAACGATATAGCCTTAGGTTTGTATACTTATTTTAGAGGAAACAGCTATTATATATAAATATTTTTGAAACAAAAGTAAGTAAGTTTTACCTTTAATTTTTAGGCATAAGCTCGATATGAAGAATATTCTTTAATTGTTGTTCTGAAAACAAAAGAAGATATAGCTTCAGTAATTTATATGATATGTGCATGTAAAATACATAAAAACCTTAAGTAAATAAAAACAAATAACAAGGAAAAAGAGCGTATACTACGCATGCAACGAATACCCTTTACAGGTGCATTTCTTATACCATAAAACAGTATAAAAAGTAGTTTTTATAGATTTTTATCGGCCAGTTTGTATGCTAACTATACGCTATAATGGTCCAATCTAAATATATGTTAGGAGATTGCTTTGGGTAATTATCCGTACCAAATTTCGTGCAGATATCTTCTCAAAAAAAAAAAAATTCTCACAAGGACTTGATTTTGAACATTCAGTTTATATGACAGCTATATGCTATAGTGATCCTATTAGAACAATTTCTTCGGAGATTGCATTATTGCTTTAGATAATAACCCGCTTCGAATTTAGTAAAGATATCTCGTCAAACAAAAAAATTTTTTCTCACAAGGACTTGATTTCGGTCAGTCACTTTGTATGGCAGCTATATGCTGTAGTCATCCAATCTGAAAAATGTTTTCGCAGCTTGTAGAACTGTCTTCAATAATAATATTTGTTAAATTTCGTGGAGATATCTTAGCAAATGCAAAAACTTTCCATACAAGCACTTTATTCCGATCGTTCAGTGTGCAACTCAGCCACAAGCTTTAGTGGTCAGATGTTGAGCTGTACGAGATACAAGACGACATTTCACCGTTCAGTGAATTACAAGACAGAAAGTATTCGACGCAGTACCCACCGGGGGAACAGAGGAAAAGAAAGACCTCCACTTCCTTGGAAGGACCAGGGGAGAAGGACTTGGCTTCGCTGGGAATCTCCAATTGACTCCACGTAGCGATAAGAAGAAAGGACTGGCGCAATGTTGTTAACTCGCGTATAATCGCGTAAGCGGTATCTACGCCAGTAAAGAAGAAGAAAACGAAAGGTTAATAGTGAGCGTATGAAATCTTTGCGAGGTCCTTTTACAATTTAGGATATTTGCAAAAATGTTGGAAAATCGAAAGCAATCGGTAGAGAAAAATTAGCAAGCAGGTGAACCACTTTGATGCAAAGAAAACAACAGCTGCGAGTACAAGCCAACTACATAAACATATGAAGCTAAGCTTTAAAAGATAAAATGGCGAAAGCTGCAGTACAGACTAGATTTAGTGGCCAAGATTGCCAACCGCAGCACTTGCAACCGCTCGGCTTGTGGTCCATGCCAGCCGGATGTCAAGTGGCTAAAAAGTGTGCGGCAAGCAGCAATTCAGCTGCTCAAGAAGCCACAGGATAGCTAACGGTAAATGACAGCAGGTAACCAATAAAGCTGAGTGCAAATAAAAGTAAGTCGAAAGAGCGCGCGTTGCAGCAGGAAGGAAAGCTTTCGATTGAAGAATGGCAAGAAACTCCTAAATGTATGCAAATAGAGTGGAAGACAAGCAGCAAGTGGTGCACACATACGCACATACTGGGTGGCAGATGAGAAGATTTTAAAGAAATTTATTATAAATGTAAATATATGCGGTGTGCTGCCTTATAAATATGCATGTATGCAAATGGGTGAGTATGTGAGAGATACTATGCACATTCGTGCAATGCATATATGTATGTACATACTTGTATGAATCTGGCAAGCAATGCAGTTGTATTGTGTGTGTGTGTAGCTGTGAATCGCTATGCATGACTACACGTACGTATGTTTATTCGCATATTAAGTATGCAGCACAGCAGCCACTTTAACACCTTTATTTACGGCACTCATACGCAGTGGCATGCTCACACAGTGTTGCCGCTAGAAGCGCAATCACTTAAGTGCAAATAATGAAGAGCCTTAAAGAGGACTTAAAAAGCATTGTGTGTAAAAATAAATAGAAATAAGATTTCGAAAAATTTTTAAGGGAAGCTTATTGTTGTTATTTACGCCTGGTTGCTAATGGTCAATATTGTAGAGTGCTAATTTAATAAAATATACACTGCAAAAGGGCATGCTAAGTTTGACACAAAGTTCTTAACACCTAGATGAAAACTTTGGAGATATCAAACAAAATTTTATATATGTATATAAGTGATCAGCGTTAAGAGTTGTGCCAATTTGGTCAGCCCCGTTTGCTTGTCCAACTGCTGGTCTGCGATTACCCCCTCGGTTTTAGCGATATCGATCTGAAATTTTTCGCACGTCCTTATCTTCGCAAGAAGCTCCCCATTTGTTAGAATCGCTAACGACTCATCCGATGTTGTCATCGTCCATGGCTCTGCATCACATAGCAGGACGGGGATGATGAGTGACTTGTAGAGTTTGGCCTTTACCCATTTGCTTCGC